>NC_142048.1:19938760-20296500 GCF_982192425.1 Myodes glareolus | reverse complement strand
GTCAAGGCAGTTTCTTTATTCATTAACCAAGAAAAGCAAGTGGTGTGTGTGTGTTTATATGTGGGTATGTGACTATGAGTGCAGTACCTATGAGGCTAGAAGAAGGCCACTAATCCTAAGACCTTTAGCTACAGGCAGGTATGAGCTGCCCGATGTGGATGGAAACATGGAGCCAAACTCTGGTCCTCTTCAGGAGCAGTCCCATCCTTAATCGCTGACCCCATCTCACCAGCCCAGCTTTTTATGTTTCGATGTAGGTGCATTATCAAGTTTATACCTATTTAAACTTGGTTGGTAGATTTTTCTGCTCATCTTTATGAAATACATCTTTTAAATTTGATTTTATTGAGCTATACATTTTTCTCTGCTCCCTTCCCTGCTTCTCCCCTCCCTTTCTCAAACCTCTCCCATGGTCTCCATGCTCCCCAGTTTACTCAGGAGATCTTCTATTTTTATACTTTCTACTTCCCATGTAGATTAGATCCATGCATGTCACTCTTAGGGTCCTCATTGTTGTCTAGATTCTCTGGAATTGTGAATTGTAGGCTGATTTTTCTTTGCTTTATATCTAAAAGCCACTTAT
The DNA here is from genome assembly GCF_982192425.1 of Myodes glareolus. Taxonomy (NCBI): domain Eukaryota; kingdom Metazoa; phylum Chordata; class Mammalia; order Rodentia; family Cricetidae; genus Myodes; species Myodes glareolus. Next base: position 20,295,917 of record NC_142048.1, on the reverse strand, counting down.
GAGTGAGTACATATGATATTTGTCTTTCTGGGTCTGGATTACCTCACTCAATATGATGTTTTCTAGATCCATCCATTTGCCTGCAAATTTCAAGATGTCATTATTTTTTCTACTGTGTAGTACTCCGTTGTGTGAATGTACCTCATTTTCCTTATCCATTCTTTGGTCAATGGGTGTTTAAGCTGTTTCCAGGGTCCTGGCTATGACAAACAAAGCTGCTATGAACATAGTAGAGCACATGTCCTTGTGGTATGACTGAACATCCTTTGGATATATACCTAAAAATGATATTGTTGGGTCTTGAGGAAGGTTGTTCCTAATTTTCTGAGAAAATTGCCATACTGATATTCAAGGGGCTGCACCAATTTGCACTCCCACCAGCACTGCAGAAGTGTTCCTTTTACCCCACAACCTCTCCAGCATAAGTTGTCATCAGTGTTTTTGATCTTGGCCATTCTTTCAGGTGTAAGATGGAATCTCAGAGTTGCTTTGATACACTTGTGTGGAATATTCAAGCTTCATCAGGCAGGCATTTAGTACTATGAACTTTCTTCTTAACACAGCTTTCATTGTGTCCCATAAATTTGACTTTAAAATATATTTTCTAGTTCTTTGCTATATTTTTCATCTGCTTATTTAGTTTATTAAGCACATCAGTTTTAGCATTTTTAATGTCATGATTGGTTATTCAAATATCTAGACAACACAGGGGCTTATTTAGACTATTTTCTCTTGATTTTCAATCAGTTTGTACTTTTTGTATGTTTAATTTTTTTTTGGTTTGATGCACACACAGAGAAAGGGGGCTGGGAGAGAAAGACAGAGAGACAGAAAGTTATTAACGACATGGAATAATGCCATGTTCTACTAACAGCAGGGAGGAGTGATTTCTGCTCCTGACTCATAATTGGAACGACGATTGTAATCCAGTCAGGACTTGAGCTGATTAGGAATGACAACTGAGTGTGTGTGAGCTCTGGTCTATTTTCAGTTCACTGCTATTCTTCAGGTAATGTTCTTTAGAGTTTTATGCAATTCCTTGGATATTTGTAAGGGTCATTCATTCATTTTTTTAAAAAATGTTACAATTGTGTGTGTGTGTGTGTGTGTGTGTGTGTGTGTGTGTGTGACATAGACCCCATATATTCCTTAAAGAAGACTGAGGACTACCATAACACTTACATGGCATTTTGATTCTAAATAAAGAAGCTAATTGGAGCATTAATTTGTTCTTCACAGTCTCCTACTACAACTTTCATTTGAGATGAATTAATTTACTAAATGAATAAATGAACCAAGGAGTTAGCTTGACATGTATAAACAGACATGTTTATGCCTGGTGAGAAAAAACAGGGGTGAGGTAGTAACAGTTGTTACAAAGAAAGTCGATGATCAGTACATAGAGTTCTCAGTAAAATGTTAGCAATGAGAGTCCACAAACACAAATACAGATTTATGGGGGTTGCTCAAAAAGTGAGATCCGCCTTCTAGTTAAAGAGAAATGTAGCATATGATTTCAGGCCAGTAATCTCTGATATCTGCATTAATGACACACTGCTAACCTCTCATCTTGAGATGTTTATTATTACAATCTCTGTTACTCTGTTAAAAAAAATCATTAAAATTTGGCAAGAAACTACAAACAATGCTGCTGGATTTGTATCTCTTTTTACGTTCTGCTAAGCACCTTTGGTTTCTATGTTCAGCTGTTTATCGGTATCTAGGTAGTTATTTAATTACCTACATGGTTTAATGAAGCCACTTATTACTGTCAAGGTAGCCATAATCAAAGGCATAATACAAATAAAGTATGAAAAAGATTAAAATTAATTCATCAGCCAATATGAATGCTTATTACAAAGGAGACATTTAGTTGTTTGGGTTCTGGTTTTGAGATTAGCCTGATTGACTTTCTGGCTTGGAGTCAATAATCTATTATCTCGTCTTGAAATAAAATAAATCTAGGGAGAAACAGTCATTGGACCATTTGTTTTGCAGGCACAATGAAAGGAGGGTGTATTTATTCACCCTTTAAAACACCTGGAAAAATAAATTACTGAGGCAAGCCAGAATGTGCTATATTGTTATTGCATTCATTAAGCTTAATTCTGCACTAAATTTCTGTGTTGCTGGAGATTTTTAAAGACCAAGGTTTGGAGTCATCTGATCATGTTATTTAGCAGGGAATTTGTTTCCTTTACGTTAGAACACAAGGCCAAAATAGAAGAAGGCTTAGAGAATGCATACTTAAAAGTTTAAGAAGAGAAAGGTATCCTTTCACTTTTTCTTGGCTTATTTGTTTTCAAAAGGAGAAAATGAGAAATAAAGACTGAAAAGTTTTTGAATGGTACAGTTTCTTAAGAGTTTTAGAACCACAATATATATGACTATAAAACCAAGTTACCTACAAAATAATCTATATTTATTATTATTATTATCAGCAGCATTGATATTATCATTATTGTCATTATTAATTTTTATTGATTTTATTGAGCTATACATTTTTTATACTCCCCCTCCTTCCTCTCTCCTCCCCTTCAACCCCTCTCCCAAGGTTCCCATGCTCTCAATTTACACAGGAGAGCTTGTCTTTTTCTACTTCCCATATAGATTAGATCCATGTATGTCTCTCTTAGGGTCCTCATTGTTGTCTAGGTTCTCTGGGATTGTGAATTGTAGGCTGGGTTTCTTTGATTTATGTCTAAAAGCCACTTATGAGTTAGTACATATTGTATTTATCTTTCTGGGTCTGGGTTATCTCATTCAATATGATTTTTTTTCTAGATCCATCCATTTGCAAAATTTCAAGATATCATTACTTTTTTTCTGCTCCATTGTGTAAATGTACCATGTTTTGATACTTTGGTCAAGGGGCATTAGATTTGTTTCCAGGTTCTGTCTATGAAAAACAATGCTGCTATGAACATAGTTGAGAAAATGTCCTTGTGGCATGATTGAGCATTCTTTGGGTATATACCCAAAAGTGGTATTGCTGGGTCTTGTATAAGGTTGTTTCCTAATTTTCTAAGAAATTGCCATCCTGATATCCAAAGGGGCTGTACCAATTTGCACTACCACCAGCAATGTAGGAGGGTTTCCTTTACATCAAATCCTAATCAGCATAAGTTGTCATCAGTGTTTTTGATCTTGGCCATTCTTACAGGTGTAAGATGGAATCTCAGAGTTGTTTTCATTGGCATTTTTCTGATGGTTAAGGTGTTGAACATTTCCTTAAGTGTCCTTTCAGCCATTTTAGATCCCTCTGTTGAGAGTTCTCTATTTATATTTGTACTCTCATTTTTTATTGGATTTGTTCTTTTGATGACCAACTTCGTGAGTTCTTTGTATATTTTGGAGACGAGTCCTCTGACTGATGTGTGGTGGGTGAAGATCTTTTCTTATCAAAAAGGCTGCCGTTTTGTCTTATTAACCATGTCCTTTGCTTTACAGAAGCTTCTCAGTTTTAGGAGGTCCCATTTATTAATTGTTTCTCTGAGCATCTGTCCTACTTGGGGTATATTTAGGAAGTGTTCTACTGTGCCAATGTTTTCAAGTGTACTTCCCATTTTCTCTTCTATTACGTTCAATGTGGTTGGCTTTATGCTGAGGTCTTTGATGCATTTGGACTTGAGTTTTGTGCACAGTGATAGATATAGACCTATTTTCATTCCTTTATATGTTGATATCCAGTTATGTCAACAAGGTTTGTTAAATATATTTTCGTTTTCATTTGATTTTTTTGCTTCTTTATCACAAATCAGGTGTTTGAAGGTGTGTGGTTTAATATCTGTGTCTTTGATTCAGTTCCATTGGTCCTCTTGTCTGTTTTTATGCCAATATCAGGTTGTTTTCAGTGCTGTAGCTCTATAGTAGAGTTTGAAGTTAGGGATTGTGATTCCTCCAGAAGTTCTTTTATTGTACAGGATTGTTTAAGTTATCCTGGGTTTTTTGCTTTTCCATATGAAGTTGAGTACCATTTTTTTAAGGTCTGTGAAGAATTTTGCTGGATTTTTGATGGGCATTACATTGAATCTGTAGATTGCTTTTGGTAAGATTGCCATTTTTACTATGTTAATTCTATCTACCCTAGAGCATGGAAGATCTCTTCATTTTCTGGTGTCTTTTTCAATTTTTTCTTCAAGGATTTAAAGTTCTTGTCATACAGGTCTTACACTTGTTTGACTAGAATTACTCAGAGAATTTTATTCTATTTGTGTCTATTGTGAAGGGTGATGTTTTTCTGATTTCTTTCTCAGCCCGTTTATCATCTGTTTAAAGGAGAGCTACTAATTTTTTCTTTTTAGTTAATCTTGTATCCTGCTATATTACAAAGATGTTTATGGGCTATAGAAGTTCCTTGGTAGAATTTTTTGGGTTGCTAATGTAAACTATAATACCATCAACAAATAGTGAGAGTTTGACTTCTTCTTTTCCGATTTGTATTTGCTTGATCTCTTTTTTTCTTGTCTTATTGCTCTAGCTAGGACCTCAAGAAGTATATTGAATAGACATGGAGAGAGTGGACAACCTTGTCTTGTTCCTGATTTCAGTGGGATCACTGTGAGTTTCTTTCCATTTAGTTTGATGTTGGCTGTTGGCTTGCTGTATATTGCCTTTATTATGTTCAGGTATGTTCCTTGTAACCTTTCTATCTCCTAGACTTTTATCATGAAGGGACGTTGTATTTTGTCAAAAGCATTTTTGCATCTAGTGAGATGATCATGTGGTTTTCATTCTTCACATTCTTCAATTTGTTTATATGATGGATTACATTGACAGATTTTCATATGTTGAACCATCCCTGATTTTCATATGTTGACCATGTTGACTTGGTCATGGTGGTTGATTTTTCTGATGTGTTCTTGAATTTGATTTTCCAGTATTTTACTGAGTAATTTTGCATCAATGTTCATAAGTGAGATTGGTCTGTAATTCTCTTTCTTAGTGATGCCTTTATGTATTTTTGGTATCAGGGTAATTGTAGCCTCATAAAAAGACTTTGGCAAAGTTCCTTCTGTTTCTATTATGTGGAACAATTTGAGGAGTATTGGTATTAGTTCTTCTTTGAAAATCTTGTAGAATTCTGAGCGGAAACCAGCTGGTCCTGGGCTTATTTTTTTGAGAGATTTTTGATGATTGTTTCTATTTTTTGAGCAGTTATAAGTCTATTTAATTTGTTTATCTTATCTTGATTTAATTTTGGTAAGTTATATTTATTCAGAAAATTGTCCATTTCCTCTAAGTTTTTCAATTTTGTGGAGTACAGGCTTTTGAAATATGACCTAATGATTCTTTAGATTTCCTCCTTGTCTGTTGTTATGTCCCCCTTTTCATTTCTGATTTTGTTAATTTGCATATTCTCTCTCTGCCTTTTGGTTAATTTGGATAAGGGTTTGTCTATTTTGTTGATTTTGTCAAGGAACCAACTCTTTGCCTCCTTGATTCTTTGTATGTTTTTTTGCTGTTGATTTGTTTTTATTTTGTTGATTTCAGGCTCTCAATTTGAAATTTATTTCCTGATGTCTAGTTCTCCTGGGTGAATTTGCTTCTTTTTGTTCTAGAATTTTCAAGTGTTCTGTTAGTTCACTGGTGTGACTGTTATTCATCTTCTTTATGTAGGCATTTAATGCTATGAACTTTCCTCTTAACGCAGCTTTTATTGTGTCTCATAAATCTGAGTATGCTTTGTGGTCATTTTCATTGAATTTTAGGAAGCCTTTAATTTCCTCCTTTATATCTTTCTTGACCCATTGATGTTTCAAGTGAGCATTGTTTAATTTCCATGTGCTTGTGCGCTTTCTGGAATTAGTGTTTCTGTTAAATTCTAACTTTAAGCCATGGTGATCTGATGAAATACATGGGGCTATTCCATTTTTTTTGTATTTGTTGAGGCCTGTTTTGTTACCTAGTATGTGGTCAATTTTTGAGAAGTTTCCGTGAGTTGCTGAGAAGAAGGTATATTCTTTTATGTTTGTATGGAATGTTCTATACCTGTCTGTTAAGTCTATTCGAGACATAACATCTATTAGTTTCCTTATTTCTCTGCTAATTTTTTTGTGTGACAGGCTTGTCCAGTGGTAAGAGTACAGTGTTGAAGTCTACCACTATTAGTGTGTGGGGTTTAATGTGTGATTTAAAGTTTAGAAGTGTTTCTTTTACATATTAAGGTGTCCTTATATTTGGGCATATATGTTCAGTATTGAGATTTCATCTTGATGGATTTTTTTTTTCTGTGACTGATATGAAATGTCCTTCTTTGTCTCTTTTGACTGATTTTAGTTTGAAGTCTATTCTGTTAGATATTAGGATAGCTACACAAGCTTGTTTCTTAGGTCCATTTGATTGGAAAAAATTTCCCCAACCCTTTTTTCTGAGAGAATGTCTGTTTTTGAGGTTGAGGTGTGTTTCTTGTATGCAGCAGAAGGATGGAGTCTGTTTTCATATCCAATCTGTTAGCTTGTGTCTCTTTTTAGGTGAGTTGAGTCCATTTATATGAAGGGATATTAATGAGCAGTGATTGCTACCCTCTGTTATTTTAGTTTTTGCTGTTGGTGATGTTATTTTGTGTGTTTTCCCCTTCCTTGGAATTTGCTGCTGTGTGATCATCTATTGTCTGTGTTTTTGCGGATGTAGCCAACTTACTTGGGTTGGAGTTTTCTTTCTAGTACTTTGTGTAGTGCTTGTTTTGTGACTAGGTTTTGGTTAAATATGGTTTTTATAATAGACTATATTGCTTTGTCCTTCTATGGGGATTTAAAGTTTTTCTAAGTATTGTAATCTGAGCTGGCATCCATGGTCTCTTCATATTTGCATAACGCTTTACCAGGATCTTCTGGCTTTCTAATTAAAAAGTTAGGTATAATTCTGATAGATCTGCCTTCATAGATTACTTTGCCTTTTTTGCAGCTCTTAATATTCTTTCTTTATTCTGTATGTTTAGTTTTTGATTATTATGTTGTGAGGGGACTTTTTTTGATCCAGTTTATTTGGTGTTCTATAAGTGTCTCTTATCTTCATAGACATATCTTTCTTCAGGTTGGGAAATTTTGTTAAATATATTTTCTGTGCTTTTTGAATCGGACTTCTCCTTTTATACCTATTATTCTTAGGTTTGGTCTTTCCACGGTGCCCTGTATTTACTGGGTATTTTGTGTTAAGCTTTTGTTAGATTTACTGTTTTCTTTGATCGAAGAGTCTATCATCCATTGTATCTTCAGCACTTGAATTCTCTCTTCCATCTCTTGTATTCTGCTGTTTATGCTTACATTTGTGCTTTCTGATGATTTTCTCATGATTTCTATTTCTATAATTCCCTCCGCTTGTGTTTCCTTTATTGTCTCTATTTCAGGCTTCAAGTCTTGAAAAGTTTCTTTCAAATGTTTGATTGCTTTTTCTTGGTTTTCTTTAAGGGATTTGTTGGTGTCTTTGAATGTTTTGTTTCTCTTTAGTGTCTTTGAATGTTTTGTTTCTCTTTTCCTCCATTTCTTTGAGGGAATTTTTTATATCCTCTTTAAGGACCTAAAATATTCTCCTAATGTTGCATTTTAGGTCATTTTCTTCTGCTTCATCTATATATGGTTGTTCAAGTCCTCCTATTGTAAGGTCAGTAGTTTTTACTGGTTTTGTGTTACTCTTTGTGGTGTTGTATGTGTTCTTACCTTTTCTACCCATCTTTTTCTCTGATTGGTGTAGTTGGGGCTGTCTGTGACTCTGGTGATCAATCTTCCATGTGCTAATGTATCTAAGGCTCAGATGGTTGCTCCTTGTGGTACAATCAGGGCCATGGTTCCAGTCACCCCATTGGTCACTCCATGTTACTGGAGGTCTCTTGGTGCTCCCAGGGTTTGCTCTGCAATACCAGGGGTCATCCGGGCCGGTTCTCATGGAGCTTGCTTGCTTGGGGCTCTTTTTGCTTAAGTTACTGCATTGGGCCTACTTTGGCAGAGGTCCATGTTCAGGCCTATTCCCTTGGAGATTTCAGATTCACACCTGGACCGGCAGAGGTCTCTGGTTCTGCTTACTCACTCAGAGGTCCCAGACTCATGTCCAGACCTGCAAAGGCCTCTGGTTCAGGCCTACTCCCTCAGCGGTTGCTCCCTTGTTCCTGTTTCTGTGGCGTTCGCTGTCCTAGGCCTGTTCTGGCCTAGGTCATGGTCTCAGACCTGTTTCCGTAAATGTCCCAGGTCTGGGCTGCTCCTGTGCAGGTCCCCGGCTGGGGCCCAGTCCTGCTCTTGTCTGTTCAGACCTGCAGAGGTCTCTAGTTTCTGTCAACTCCCTTGGAGTTCCCAGGCTCATCCTCATTATTGCCATTAATATTATTGTATTGCACACATTTATCTCAACCTAATAATAGAACAGTCTGGAAAAGGTTCTCCAAAGAATTATTGTAAATATTTGAATAGAGCAGACCATTGCAAAAGAACTACACTTGACATAGTAAAATATTAACTTATTCAAAATATTGTTGTATTATTAAAGACAAAATAAGAAAGACTATACTAGGTATTTTGAAATAATAATCCTTGGCTACGGTAATTAATAAGAAGAACATCATCCCCAAGCTGAATAAATGTTCCTCAGTGGATAACCTCAATTCCAGTTGCTAGGCAGATGTCCTTGTAGAATATACTTAAGAATTTTGTGTGTTTTTAATATGTATTGTGTCTCTGATAGTCTTTTATGATAATTGCAGTCAGGAAGTCATAAAAGAAAAAATTTCTATTTATAACTCTGTTTCTTTTTTTTTTCTTGATTCCTCTCCTCTTGTTTATTTATTCTTGGTTTCCTCCATGTTCTTAGGTTTGACACAACTGATTCCATTTTGGCTCTGGCCATTTCCACATTTCTTTCACATGTACTAATCGTTATCCAAAAAGGAACTCTCAGAGATAAATCCTATGGTTATATTGATGTACAGTGAGGAAAACAAGGCCTAGAGAAAGTATGAAAAGTGGGCCAGCAAAATGTCTCAACTGGTAAGGGTGTTTTCCTCTGACTCAAGTAACCTAAACTCAATCCCTAGGACCTATATGGTAGAAGAAAATAACTCTTTCCTGCAACTTTGACATCCACATACATGCCATGTTAAGTATTTGCACACTCATGTATTTGTGTAAGCTTACACGCATGCACATATAAGAAAATTAATAAATATAAGTTGGATATGTTCTCATTGTTTATTAAAAATATTCATATAACCAGTCAGTAGTGGCACACACCTTTAGTCCCAGCACTTGGCAGCAGAAACAGGTGGATCTCTATGAGTTCAAAGTCAGCCTGTTCTACAGAGCAAGTTTTAGGACAGGCACCAAAGTTATACAGAGAACCCCTGACCCAAAAAACCAACCCGCCTCCAAAACCAAAACAATCCATACAGTATGTTTTGATTATTTTTCCTCTCCACCACCAACTCCTCCTAGATCTTCCCCATCTCCCTTCTCACTAAGTTTTTTGTTTTTTCCTTTTATCTTCTCTCTCAAAACATGCAAAAAATAAAAAACCCAGAAAAACAAAAATCAAAACAAATGAAGAAATAATAAGACCAAAAAACTCAAAGAAACAAGAATTCTACACAAAACAACACCGCAAAGCCTGGTTTGCGCTGGCAATCTACTCCTGGACATAGGGCCTGCCCTGGAGTTGATATGCTCAGGAACATTCCTTAGAAAATTTGATTTTCCTTTTGCCAGCAGTTATCAAATACAGATAGTATCTTGGTAAGGGGTGAGATCTTCTGTCCATTTTCCCTTCTCAATGCTGGCACTCTGACTCAAGAGTATGATATCAATATGCACATTTTCTCTAGATATGCATCAGACTGTATCTGTTAAAATTGTAATTTCTGCTCAGTTTCATCATGAATCATCAATATTGCAGTTACTGAAGATAAAAGGACACCATAATTTATTTATGTTTTTTATTTTTGCAATTGAATCAAATGAGAAGGCTCTGTTGAAAATTTGAGAATCATATTTCTTAACTTTTTAGTGGCCAACAAAGTCTATAGCCTTTAATTAAGATGGGACCTTTCATGCACATCATAAATTATATCCATACAAAGTCTTGTAGAATGGGAGCTAAATTGTGATAGGAGTATATTTTAAATATTCAGAGATTAGCCCCATCCTCTCATTCAGTAGACCTCCATCTGTGAGATACTGAGATGGAGATACAAATAAAACATAACAGGTCCCAACAGAATGAATGAAGTAAAATCTTCCTGTTACAACACTTGAAGAAGGTACTTTTACCTTAAAGCTCTGAAACATTGAAAGAAATCGTGTAGGTTATGGTAGATTGATGACTTTTTGGTTCCTGTTGATTAATAACAGTCATTCATTTCTCTTTTGTTTTTGAGGTTGTACAATCAGATGATAATACAATAGAGAAGTCTTCTTTTTGATTCACATTTGCTACTTAATTCTGCAACTTCAAAGTTCAGATTAAAAATTAAATGGATTGGGGAAGGGAACAGAGAGGAAAAGGGAAGGAGGATTGGGAGGAGAGAGGGAGGGGAAATTGCAACCAGAGTATAAAGTAAACAAACAAATAAAATTTTAATTAGATTCCTCCCAAGATTTTGAGGAACTGGATTTTTAGTATAAAATCTTGTGACTGGTGAAATTAAATGGGGATATATCAAGTCGATTTTGGCGAAGACATGGATCAAATAAGATACAGTTGGTGCATCTGTGTCCAACTGGAAATATTTATGGTGTTTTTGGTTTATATTCATAGGTCATAGGCTCAACTGAATGGATAGTGTCTAGATGTGTTGGCCCACAAAGGGATAGGTTGAGATAGTACAAGCAGTAGTGAGACCCTGTCATTACTACTGGGAAATCAGTCAGAATTACTAGTACGGGTCAAGGCATTTATATGAACATCAGTTCACTTGAAACACTAAAACAGGGGCACTATAAGGTCACAGGATTGAACATTTCTGATGGAACCCAGAGCATGTTAAATCACAAAAGGCATGTGGTTCACATTTTGAAGAATAAGACGGTCTTCATATTTCAGCGTTTTCTCCTTAGATAATCTCGCTGTTAAATGGAACATTTGACACAGCAGTACAACCTGTGCAGGCACAGCACAAACAGAATGCCGTTACTTTGAATTAGCCTTGATAAAGCACACAGTTCTCTTTAGGTGCCCTCCATGGTTGCTGGAAATATCAGGTCTGTAAACAGAGTATCAGGAAGGCACCTATCACTTTATCCAATTCAGTTCACTTAAAAAAAATCAGTGACTTTTGTATTCAAGTAACAAACAAAGCATCAAGAGGAGGGCAGTATTGATGAGTTAAGAATCACGGAAATTGGATCCAGAAGTCAAGGGAAATGAGTACGCAGAGAATGGTGTATAATAAGTTTCAACTGAGAAATCACAGTGAGAGGTTAGAAAGCTTTTAAAGAGAAAGTGAACTTAAGTGGGTTCATTTATTTGTTTACACCACAGTCAGTTTAATTAATGAACATTTTGAATTTTGATGCTGCATAAATTATATTATAGGTGCTGCACTAAAGGATCAATCAATTATGCAGTTAAGGCAGACATAATAATAAACAACACATTAATATGAATTGATATGTTCATTAAGGGAAAATAAATTGGCCGCATGAAATGTAACAGAAAAAAAAAACACAAATGTAAACTACAGTCTCAAAGAATCAAACATTTATCCTTCCAATATATACCATTTTATATCTAAAATGTGAATAGATGGGTGAGGGGGAGGAAGGACGGCTCAGATGCTCATTTCTAGTAAATGTTGAGGAAAATCAAGCTCCATATTACACAGCTGGCTGTGAAACATGGAGAATACATATATGAGAAATTCCCATATTATTACACAGACCATGAACTGGTCCTCTAATGTTCTTTAATAGTCTTTGTTTTAGACACCGAATTCAAATAACCAGTATATCTCTGTGGTTCATGAGAAAAGTCTAGGACAATGCAAAATAGAGAAACTGAAAACCCTGGTGCCGTGTGCAGTCTGGAAAGGCAATTTGCGGCATAGCTGAGACTATAACATGAGACAGTTTTTCTGATTTTATGCTGTGCTGAATTACAAAGTCCTTCTGGCATATTTGAAAATAGTTCCAAGGGCCTCAGTTTTAAAACCTTGTCAAATAATCCAGCTTAAACAGACTGGCAACCTGCAATCATTACACAATAAGGATAATTTAAGGCTTACTCTTTTAGATACTGTATATGAGGTACCAAGTATTTTTATTTTAAATATTAGAACATATGATCTGATGTTAACAAAAAAGTTCTTTCAGTGTGATACATAATATATCACTCAATTCAGCTAAGGGGGCAGTGAAAAAATTTATTTGTGGTTGGAACATAGAATTTCTGAGTCACTTACCATGTTCTAGTCATGTCACAGGATGAAAGAAACTATAGAATATTATTTTAACAAGCGACAAATAGCAGTGTCTATAGAGTCATCTCTTTTCAACCAAGTATAAGAGCCCCTCTCTTAGCATTAATAATATTCAAAAACTCATACTGCATTGTTTCACTTTATTTTCCGGTCCTGTAAGAACTGGTAAAAATTATGGCTATATTATCGTTTGATTTATCTGTATTCACTGCCATAAACAGATTTTCTTCAGAAAAAAAAAGAAATTAATTAAGCATGCTAGAGATATCTTAGGTATTACAAACTGATTTATGATAAGTACTCTATGAACTGCTGAGAGGAATATTGGCTAGTATACAAAGAAAGTAAAAAATTAAAAGGCAGCTTCATATTTCCTACTTTATCAGCCAATCAAAATATTTGGTCATTAAAAATACTACAAAATTATAAATTCACAGGTGAAAAAGCTTAAAACCAAATTACATAGAAAGCAAATGAATGATAAATATTTTGCTTTTGAACTTTTAATTTTACATATGTATGTTAATGACCAAAACTTAATCTTTATAATGGTTCTGATACGGTTAATCCCAAATTATACGTGTCATTTTGATCAAACTATCATAATCAGCCAAGTGTCCAAATGATTAGTAGCTACTGAGATGAGGGGCTTCCTTGTATAATTTAGAAATGGCCCATTATCAGATGCTTTGTTTCCAAGTATTTCCTCCTGTTCCATGGGCTGACTGACTTTTTTGCTGTACACACTGTTTTAAGGTTGATACAATCCCACTTGATTATTTTCCTTTGGATGGCTATGTTTATTATTATAACTCAAATTCATTCTCAAGAGCAACTTATTTGAGTAGATTTGCTTTCAGGTCTTTTTGAATTTTAGTACATTGTAAGTTGACTTTTAATGGTGGTAAAGAACCTGAGTTGATTTTTTGCCAGGAAAGAAGTGAGTCAGTATACAGAAATAAATTAACAGCAAATTTTTGAAAAGATATCCAAAATCACTAATCATCAGGGAAATTGTAACTAAAACTACTGTGAGATGTGATCTTACACTTATTAATATGTTTATTATAAAAAGGATATTTTAAAATATGAGTGCTGGCAAGAATGTGGTGAAATTAAAGCCCCTCTACACTCTTCATTGAAATGTAAAATGAAGTAGTAATATAGAGGTTTTTCAAAACATTAAAAATAGAAGTAAGGATTTGCTCAGAGACAGAGTGCTTATCTGGCATGCGTGAAGTCACGGTTTAAACCCATGTGCTGCAAAAAAGATCAAATAAATAATCTACAAGTTCTAGAAATCCCATTCTGTGTATTCAAAATTATTAAAATTATTGTAAAGTAATTTTGCATTACACTCTTTATTTAGTCATTTTTAACAATAGCTGAAATATGAGAACAGATTAGATATGAAATAGATAAATGTATGAATATATTTAGATGCCAGGATATTATTCAGCCCGATGAAAGAAGGAAATCCCCCAATTTTCAGCAACATGAATTAAATTGAAGTTAGTACATGATCTGAAGTCCATCAGTGATAGAAGGAGAAACACTGTTTGATCACATGAATTTTCAATAACTGACAGACTTAGAGGAGAAGAGACTACAGAAGTGGTTTCCAAAGTAGAGAAAATGAAATGCTGTGATTCAGTGGTTACAGTTGTTCAGTTTTGCTTTATGAATAAAGTGTAGAGAATTGCCCAACCCAGTGCCTACAGGTTACAGAACAGTATTGCAAATTTAGAAGTTCGTTAAGCAAGTAGGCACCATATTATGCTCCTATCATATAGACATGGATAAAAAGGAAATGGAGTGTTGTTAAGTCCATCATCTTAGTGGTAGTGACAGTGTCTCAAGCTTTGCACGTGCTCCAATTCCGGTGAATTTGAACTGTGTACCTGGCATACACAAAGCTCTCTGTATTTGAATTCTACTTCAATAAAATTGTTATTAAAATGAAGTTGTAGATAGAGACAACTGTCTTGAGTACTTTATCATCAGATTTAGAACCAGAAACAACCTAAATGCCCCTTGACCGAAGAATAGATAAGGAAAATGTGGTCCATATACACAATGAAGAACTACACAGCAGAAAAAAAAATAACGACATCTTGAAATTTGCAGGAAAATGAATAGAACTAGAAGACATCACTTTGAGTGAGGAAAGCAACACACAGAAAGACAATTATCCCGTGTACTCATTCATAAGTGGTTTTTAAACATAAAACAAAGAAAACCAGGCCACAAATCACAATCCCAGAGATGATAGACAACAATGAGGACCCCAAGAGAGACATGCATAGTTCTAATCTACATGGGAAGTAGAAAAAGACAAGATATCCTGAGTAAATTGGGAGCATGGGGACCTTGGGGGAGGGTTTAAGGGGAGGGGAGAGGCAGGGAGGGGAACAGAGAAAATGTAGAACTCAATAAAAAAACAATAAAAATAAATAAAATATTTTTTTCATTATTTAGGACTCAAATTGAACAAAATTTTCTGATACTGTTTGCAAAAATTATAAATATCTATAAATATAAAAGTATATATATATAAAGTAATATATATACTTTTCATTTTAGTTTTTGTACATTTTAACTAAATATAAAATTACATGCCCTTCTTAATTTCATTTTCTCTCTAGTTCATCTCAAGTCCCTCCCTCTAACTCCTTCCATGTCTCCCCCAACTTTCACATTAATAACCTCATTTCCTTATTATTTGTTATATTAATAGTCTTTTATTATTTGTTACTATTTGTTTTATATTAGATACATATATGCATAAATATGTAAATACATGAAACCCAAAACACTACAACTGCTAGACAAAAACAGACAGTACCCTGTAAGACAGAGATGTAGGCAAAGCACTTTCTGAATAGGATTCCTTCTGCCCATGAATTAAAACTAACAACTGACGAGGAGACTCAAAACTAAAATGCTCTCATACAGCTAAGTAAACAGTTGAGTGAAGAAGAACCTCATGGAATGGGAGAGAATCTTTGTTGGCTACATACCTGAGAGAACTAAATCCTGAACATACAGAGGTCTCAAAAAAAAAAAAAAAACAAGCAAACAAACAAAAGCCAAAGAATCAAGGGAACAAACTATGCAACCAAAAGATGAGCTAGGGATCTAAACAGAGAGTTTGTAATAGAAGAAATGAAAAAAAAAATGGCTAAGAAATACCTCAAGAAGTTTTCATCATCCTTAGCAGTCATGATGTATATGCACATTTAAATTTTTATTTTTGTATAACTTTATAAATAATACCAATCATAATTTCCACTTCCTCTTCTCCTCCCACTTCCCTCCTGATCCCCCCACACCTTCTCCCCCTCCCCGTCCAGTCCTGAGAGAGGGCAAGGCATCCTGCCCTGTGGGAAGTCTAAGGCCCTGCCCACTCCATCCAGGCTTAGGACAGCATACATCCAAATAGAATAGGATCCCAAAAAGGTGACAGTTGGGCTAAACACCAATCTATGAGTAGAGCATAATATCATTAGGCATCATTACATTGACTTTTTCTCAGTTGTGTATGGTTACGTCCAAAGACTCTGGGTCCTGGCACTCCAGACAGTGTCAGGGGCGGGCTCACTCTCATGGTATGGATCTGAGGCTGGACCAGCATTGATTGGTCAATCCCACAATCTCTGCACCATCCATTCTCTAACACATCCCATAGACAGGACAGACTGTACAGTGAAGGTTATATGTCTGTTAGTGTCCCAGTCCCTCCCCTGGAAGGCTGACCTCTGTCACATTCTTAGAAATTGTATTTTTTTTGATCAGTCATGAAGTACTGATGCATAGCCTTTTCCACAAAGAGTGATACCTCTTGTTCTAAAATTAAAGCAATGGAATTCAGCAGAAAGCTATCAGTGATGTCTATTAGTGCCTACATTTCCACATTTTATATATGTTAAATTGATGGAGTAATGATAAATATTTAAATGCTCATGGCATTAAAGGGAGAATAGCTCATGGGATCCAAGTGAAAATTAAATAAGATAATATATTTAAGTTTCATGGAAATATCTGCTGCATAGTGTACTAAAGAAATGATCACAATAATTTTCACTATTTTTTTAATTTCATATATTTTATAGCAGGTATGTTCAACTGAATGACTAGAAAAAAGGTAGATGTGAGGTAGATCTTGAGACAGAGAAGGAACATTTTCTGTTGGTTTTACCAAAAGGATTCTGTCTACCTCACTGGACTTGAAAAGAATCATAAATATATATCCTATAGAGTAAATATGATATTAGTCTGCAAAGTTCATATAAAAAGTGAAAAGGGAGAGATCAACTCAAAGGAGGGAAGCTGAAATAATACATAAGCAAAATAACCAAAATTTTGTTCAGCAAAAGAAGCAGTCCTATGTTATACAGTGCTTTCTATTTTTATAGCATGTACCCAAATATATATTGTTTAATATCCCCATGAAAGATCTCTATGAGATCTGTGAGCCTGTCTCCTCTTAAATATACCACTTAAGAGGTGTGGTTGGCATTTGGATTCCCCTGAGAGTTTCATACTCCCCCAAATGCAACCAGGTTTAGGATAAGAAATAATGACCTGTATTTGGTGAATTTCACTATTGCTAATTCAGTCAAAAAGTTCTGTGTTTATTTGTGCCTATGCCAGTAATTCCTAGCTACCTATGACTCATTCTTTAAAAAGTACTGCTTAGTATAAACTCTAAGGTGTTATAACTTTGGCATAAAAATCATTCACTTCACTTTTGGTACCGTCCCTTGAACCTATTAATCCAGAGGGCATTACAGGGACACAGCGCACTTAGGAAACATCCAACGCCTACATATGCCTCTTCCTCTCAAGTCTGGAGAAAGACAAATGTTTCCAAATGCTTTGAGTTTTGTGAAGGAAAGAGAGAACCATGTCAGTAAATTCAGAGAACAGTGATAGCAATTAGTCACAAATTGTAACTCTGCAATGGGGCATACGAGACTGGCAACAGCTTATATAAACATTCCGTGAGCATCGTGCTGACAGCCTGTCAAGCTTTGCTAGTCACATTGCTATTTAAAATAAACCTGCTCCTAATGCTGATTCAGATCTCTTTCTTAAAAGGAAACAATTCTTTATGACATCAAATCATCTTCATTTTTAAAACAAAATTTGCTATTGCAGTTTCTCCTTTAGCAACAGGAGTAGAGATAACACTGGAAATCTTTTCCAAAGAAACGAGATTTCCGCTTATTGTGAAGATGAAAACACTGCCTCTTAGTCATGGTGAAGAGGGGGAAAAAGTCAGTGACTTGATTGTTTCTTGGTTTTAGGTGTGCCTTTTAAATTGGATGACATTCACAGACACTCAGGATGTAAGACAAGGGCTTTCTCTAAACAATCCCCAAATAGCAAAATGATATAGACCTCAGAAGATGCAGTTGGCCCTTTTGGTTAAAAGACATATGAACAACATTTATAAATGAGAACAATGTTTATAAAAGAGAATGACAACATTTATAACGGCTCCTGATAACAGCCATCATTAATGAACTCATCCCAAAGAACTAAGTGAAGTTTACTTTTCTAAGATAGAGTATTAGCACTAAATGTACATTTGCATTTTAAAATATATGGAAGTCAACTCTGCAGAAAAAAAGAAACTTTATTTCATAATGTGACATAGGCAATAGCAGTGATGAATTACATCAGCTTTAAATTAGCAAATAATGCAGACTTATTTCCAAAGCAGAAAATTTAAGTTTCTAGAATTTTCATGAAGTGATATGTATCTGCACATACATATATACCTATAGTTTTCATAATATATATTCACATTTGGATTTTAAGCCTTTCCAGGTTAATTTTTTTGAAACCAGGTTCTGATCTGGAGTTCACTATTTTGACTAACCTGGATCCAGTGAACATCCACAGTCTACTCGCCATGGATCCATATTCTGAGTCCAGTGATGGATTCCAGACATTTGCCACTGGGTAAATTTAATAAGAGTGCAGGGGATGTGAATGTGAAATCTCTTGTTTGTACCTCAAGCATTTTATCCAATGAGCCATCTCCCATCCCTCAAAATAACTAATTTTTGAAAGGCGATCTGGGGCCAATGAGAAAACACCATTTTAAGGCAGACAATTAGATCTTGATTATTAACTGTATGACTGTAACCACATCAGTAACAATTCTGGCCTACTGATCATGAACTTGCATGGCCACATGTCTGACTGTATGTGCCAAACACAGATTCATTCTGAGAAGCAAATAAAATGAATGTGGAAAACACTTGAGTCACATCTAGATTCATAGACTCTTCTTGGCAATTCAAAGATTAATGAAAATACTATTTTCTTAAATATGAAGCAAAGCAGCAAACCGATAGTTCTGAATGATGAAAGTGAGATCAAGAATGCACAGGGATGTGAATGGATTCATCAGGATCTTGGCAGCCTTCATGAAATGAGGGATCCAGCTTATCAGAGAATCACAAAGTGTCTGATGAGCCATGAGGGCTGTTGAATTGTATGCAGCACATCCACACTCATGGGTTTCCCTCAACACCCTTGAAGAAACTTGGAACTGTCTCTTTGCTAACATGCTAATTGATAGTGCTTCATTTCCCACTCTAAAATTGGGCCCACTTAATATTTCACTGTGTAGCATTGTTGGCTACTTCAAATGCGATGTAATGTACTGTGATCACAGGCCTCTGGCAGATAAATCAGAAACAACAATTTGCTGAGTCTATCAAATGCATTAATGCCATCATTTAAGGAAATATAGATATTTATCTAGTAACCATGGGATTTTAAAGCTTAAAGTAACTGGATTTTTTCTAATACTGCTAATAGACACTATGAATTATAATATTTATACTTCCCTGATTTTTAATATAACAGAATAATTGAAAGGATTCCATTCATTTATCTATTCATTCAGAAAGAACATTACATACCTAGTATTGAGACAGTGGGACCGAACTAATGGGAGCACACCAAGGCCAGCTGGACTGGGAGTGATGGAGCATGTGATCAAACTGGACCCTCTGAATGTGGCTAGCAATGAAGGCTGACTGAGAAGCCAAGGACAATGGCACTGGGTTTTGATTCTACTGCATGGACTGACTTTGTGGGAACCTGGTTTGTTTAGATGCTTACCTTTATAGACCTGGATGGGGGTGGGGGAGGACCTTGGATCTCCCACGGGGCAGGGAACACTGACTGCTCTTAGGACTAGAGAGGGAGCGGGAGATTGGGAGGGGGAGGGAAAAGGGAGGCAGGAATGAGGTAGAAATTTTTAATAAATAAATAAATTTTAAAAAGATATTTTTCAAAAAACATTTGTACTTTATTTTTTTTGAAGAAATGTTAATACAAAACATAAGGTTCTCATACACAATCAGGGAAAAATACAAATCAGCTTGAGACAAAGATTGAATAACTGTCCTGGTTATTTAATTTAATGGGAAAGATGTCTAACAGGCAGTCACAGATTTCCCACGTAACCACTGCCTAGGCACAAACGAAGAACACTGTTTTTCTCTACTCAGCACTTGGAAAACGTGCATGGATTTTTAAACCACCCCAATTTTTCTATTCTGGAAATTCCAGGTAAGCAGAATCATCAAAGTGCGCAAACCACCACTGTCCTCTTCGGCACTCCATCTCCTCACTTCCCTGATCTCAGTTCCTTGTCTCCGCCCTTCCCCCTCTAACATGTAAGAATTGTTTTATCTGAGACAGAATATCTCACTATGCAACCCAAGATGACCTCAGATTCACATGTACCGATCATGGTAGATATGTGCCATCCCACCTTGGAATGGGAATCTACCTTTGTGCACTGTAATTTTTCATTTTGATGTGGCTGTGTGAGGAATCTATGGGGAGATGAGGATACAGGAGAAAGAAGGCAATGGTCTACTGAGAAGAGAGCAATGACAGGATTGCTTCAGGTGAACCTTTAAAATGAAATCAGTACTTAGTGCAATCTTTTTACTTAGAGACATATATATATATATATATATATATATATATCACTCTATAGTTCAAATTTGAAAATGTATTCACAAGTTTTTTAAATGACATTAATTTTGGCAATAAATTAAGGAAGCCTGAGCAAGGCTCTATTTCAAAGTAAGAAGTGTGTATTTGAGCATGTTCTGGATTCAGATGAGTTCTGGTGAACTAGCATGTCCTATTGTCTGAGGAATCGCCCAGCAGGCTTCACTATTAAGAATCTTTAGATCTAGTAGATACTACTTGTCCTTTTCAGTTTCTTCCATGAAATGTTGGATGAAGTCCAAGGATGCATCATCACGAGGCCAAAGTAATTAATGAAGCCATTCTGCTTCCCAATAGAGAACAATGTCAGCCTTACGTAGTCCCCTGTTTCAAACAGGTAGGAAAATTTGCCAAGGGTCAATGAATTAATACCTCTAAAACTACAGTTCAAAAGTTTGGGAATGACATTGATATCATTGCCCTCAATGGGCCCACAGCAGAGGTAACCCAATCTGAAGCCACCCATGAAACTGTAGGGGCTCACCCTTCACATATTAAACATGCTATTGAAGTTATTGATTTTCTTCAAGCAGTCCAGCAACATCTGGGAATGCCACACTTGGGTCTCCATTCTACTCAGTCAAATAGTTGGCTTTGCTTTTATTTCAGTGCACTGTGATCCCTCTGGTGCTGCCTCTCCTGTTGGTGTGGCTGCAGTCACTGCCAAAACTAACCTGAAATATATTGGTACTATTTCATGGTTATTATTCTCCTCCTCCAGCCCACAGACCATGCTCCATTTTTCTAGCTTCATCACTACTTTCATCTCATCCTTGAGTGCTGGCATCTTGGTCTCCATATTAATACCACATTGCATTAGTTTCCTTTTTATTTAAATTTTTCATTTATTTTATATTCCAGCCACAGTTTTCCCTCCCTCCTCTCCTCCCTCCCCTGCTACAGCTCTCTTATCCCCCTCATTGACTCTTATGTTTCTGTTCAGAAAGGGTCAGGTCACAAATGGGTGTCAACAAAGTGTGACATATCAAGTTGATATAGGCCTAAGCTCCCTCTTTCTGTTAAGGCTGGGAGAGGCAACCCTGTATGAGCAATAGGTTCCCAAAAGTCAGCTCAAGCAGGTTCTGATCCCCCAGCTAAGAGTCATACAAATAGACCAAGCCACACAACTGCACACCATAATTCGGTCCCATGTAGGCTCATTAGGAGCATCTTTGAGTCCTGGTTATTTTTTTCAGTGGGTTACCCTGTGATTGTCTTGACACTCCAGGCTCATACAGTCTTTTGCCCCTCTCTTCAACAGGATTCCCTGGAGCTTGACCCAGAGCTAGACTGTGAATCTCTCATTGCATTTATTTCTGTAATAAGTTGGGCATCTAACTACCTTAAAAGATTGATACATACACATGCCAAAGATGGTATAATTCTACTATAATCTTAAAATTTTTTAATATTTTTATTTTAGTTGATTTTTTAAAAAGCTATCTTTTCTCGTTTTACATGCCAAATCCACTACCCACTCCCTCCCTCCTCCTGCACCCTCTACCTTCACCCCCTACCTCCAATCCTGGCCTCCCATCCACTCCTCAAAGAGCGTAAGACTTCCCATGGGGAGTCAACAAAGTCTAGCACTTGCTTTGATGCAGGATCAAGGCCCTCCCTCTTCACTATTTCTAGGCTGAGCAAGGTATCCCTTCAGAGAGAAAACTTTCCAAAAAGCCAGAACAAGCAGGAGGGATAAATCTTGATCTCATTGCCAGTGGCCCCGCAGTCTGCCCTATTCATACAACTGTCTCCCACATTCAAGTGGAGGAAGGTGTATGGAGGAGAAAATTAGTTTTTAAGAAATGATTTTCAGTTCTTGTGTCACATAAAGTGTAGTCTACATCTTCTTCGACAGAGAGGCCATGAATGTCTGCAGATGTCTATCTTCTGTGTTCTGACTAAAATGTCAGTTTCTAAAAGAGTATATTCCATGTAATGTATTTCTATTACCATTAAAAGAAAGTACCTTTTGTTTGTTTCATTTCATTTTTTACTTTAATAATTTTGCACATAAATACTGTACTTGTATTATTTCCACCCCTTCTTCAACTCCCTCCAATTTCTCTAGTGTCCCTTTCATCCCCTTCTCCAATTTATGGCCTCTTTGTCTTTACTTATTATTGATACATATTTCAATAATATATGACATATATATTTACACACATATATATGTACATATGTATGAGTTTATTTAGTGGTGCTAATGTGTGTGCTTGTTCATATATAGGGATTACCACTTGTAATTGGTTAACATCAGGGGACTTGTTCCCGCTCTCAGCAATCATTAATTGCCATCTTGGCTTTTCATCTAGAGACGGGAGCCTGTGAAAATTCTCCCATCCATGTTGACATAGCAACTGGTGTTGTCATTGTGCTCCAATTATTTAGGCTACCAGGTTGTTGAGATGTTGCAGATGCGAGTTTCCATGTCATATAGAGAAGACACTAGCTCACAGTTGGCATATGGGCCCTCTGAATTTCACATGCTTTCGGTCCCCTCGTCCACCATGTTCCCTGAGACAGAGGTTATAGTGCAGATGTACCAACTGTGGTTCAGCACCCAGCTGTCAGTTATTCTCTGAAATGTTACCAGTAGGAGGTTCCTGTAATGGTCTCAGTCTGCTGCAAAAATACATGTCTTTGATGAGTGGTGAAAGTTACAATTATCTGGGAGTAGAAGGACATGTATTGAGAATATAATTAGAAAGAATATTGGTTAGGAAAATGGCACCAGTAAGTTCTTTTCTGGAGTCCATGGCATT
The DNA here is from genome assembly GCF_982192425.1 of Myodes glareolus. Classification (NCBI taxonomy): domain Eukaryota; kingdom Metazoa; phylum Chordata; class Mammalia; order Rodentia; family Cricetidae; genus Myodes; species Myodes glareolus. The sequence goes on along the minus strand of NC_142048.1, from coordinate 20,272,706 downwards.
ACTGCCCATGAGTAGTAAGTGGTTAGGTTTATTACACCATCCCTCCTGTTGAATGGGCCTTAAGTACAATTAGACAGTTGCTGGTTATCATCAAGACATTAAGTTCTGCTTATGCACCTCTGAGGGTATAGGGCCATGATGGCCATTTTGTGGTTCATAATTTACAGTTGGATAGGACTATGGATTGCTTTTCTCCCTTGGCACTTTGCATACTACCTTTGGATACAGTGAGAGTTAGTCATCATGTAGGAGGCTTCCATGTCAGTTGCAACCCAATTCATTCATATCTGGTATTCCAAGTATATGGTGTCGTCAGCAATAGAGTCTTAGCTCTAAGTCCTGGGAGGCAATCAAGGACAATGGCAATAGCATATATTGTTTGGGAAGTCTCTTAGAGTCCTCTGACTGGCCACTCAAAGAAGATATTCCATGCCTAATACTGGAGTTTTTATTAGATAATCTATGGCTCTTGGAAGAAATCTATTGCTATATTGCTATACCTGGAATAATTTCATTTTATATATTGTGAAGGTGTAAGTCACAAACAATCCCACACCAGTTTGGAATTAAGATTAACAGAATGATTATTTATTTAAAGGGAAAAAACTTACAGATCACTGTCCCAGACAATAGCCTTCTGCAAGATCAGGAAAGGGATCTAGGAGCCAGAAGCAGAGCCAGAAGCAGAGCCAGAAGCAAGAGAGTGAGCACACAGCTACCACTGCTTTTTAAAGCAAATGAGACCACGCCCAAGTGGGCTGGTATCTTAAAGTCTATTGGCTGAAGAGCGGAAGCAGCTCCCGCAGCATATGTGTGTGTACATATGTGCATATAATGTATTTTTAGAAAACATAAAATAATATGTTTCCCTAATGCTTTTTCAGACTTCTTAAGCATTATTTATCTCTTCTTCGCTTTCCCTCTGTTTTGTCCTCTTTGCCCCCTAATCAGTTAAGCACTAATGGACTGGGTTACCTCAGTCGGGGTAAACTTTTCTAGTTCCAATCACATATCTATAAATTTCAATCTTTCTTTTTTTTTCTTTACAGAAAAACAGATTTCCATTGTGTATGTATACTACATTTTCATTTTCCCAGTCATCAACTGAAGGATATTAAGATTGTTTCTATTTATTATATACCATTCATTATATCCTGTTTATTATATTTCTAAGTGTTGTTTCTATTTTTATATTCCTAGGTACTACGACTAGAGCAGCACTGGAAATGACTCAGCAAACATCTTTAGCATAGGATGTCAAGTCCTTTGGGCACATGCCACGGAGTGGTATAGTTGGATCATATGGTAGTTCTATCTTAGCTTTGTGAAAATTTATCACTTAGGTTTCCAGAGTAGCTCATGCAAGACCAGCAACAGTGAATGAGAATTCTCTTCTCTGCACAACCTTGTCAGCATTTTGTCATTGTTTTTCTTGACTTTGGCCATCCTGACTAGATAAGATTAAATCTCAGGGTAAGTTTAATTTGTATCTGACGCCCAAAACGTTCCGTTTAAGGAGGTTGTGGGGACATTGAGTTTGGCTTTTCATCAAGCATAGGCAATGCCAAACAGCCTTCAGCAGGTCACTCTAAGTAACACTGAGCTAACAGGAGCGATGCCAAGAGGAAGGACGGGGAATAGGCCAGTATTGCAAGTGTACTTTTTTTCCAAGCTCTGTGTTCAGTTAGGAGAGAGACTACATACCTCAGAGAACAAAGCTTAAGGGCTTTGCTATCAGAGGTCTTTCTTTGTAAAAGAGGATAGCAAAGTCTGTTAGCAAGACTGCAAGAGTGACTTTTGCTCTTTAGCCCTCCAGAGACTGTCATCACCCACCTTCAGCAAGTGGCCTCTCTGATGCTATCATTGAACCACTAGCTTGGTATCTCCCTGAAGAGTCTGTTAGGACATGAACATTTTCCTATTAGGATTCATAATACGTTAGAAAACTATGTCTGCTAAATTCACTTAAAAGGAAACATTTTTTCCAAAGCCAGGGGCTTTCTATGTCCTATCCTAAAGCGTATCCAGCTTTATTTTCCAAACAGAAAGGAAGACATAAAGAGACTGTTAGGACAGATAGTGCCAGGGAATCCAGGACAAACTGGTCATCTGCAGTGTTATGAAATGACAACAGAGGCATGAATAGGCCTCAATATGAAGCTCCAGCTAGTTATCATTCTAAGGAAGAAATTTACTCAAAAATAAGAAATTACTTTTAAAAATATACTCTAGTTCATATAAAACCATGAGTTAAAACTTCAGAAAATTAAGTTCAAACTGTTTCCCCATTTTTATTGCTTGAGAATTTCACACAGTCATATACTGCTTTAGTCAACTCCACTTCCTAATCCCTTCCTTCCAATTCTCCACCCCATCCCCCTGCCACTTTTCCCTCCAAATACATGTCTTCTTTTTACCCCCACTGATTCTTCTTGATGCTGTCATCTACTGGAACAGGATAGTCTCTAAGGGGCCGCATCCTTGAAGAAAACTGACTCTTTCTCTCCCAGCAACCATCTTTTCCCGCCTTCCAAATCCATGCTGAGATTTTGTCATTTCATTCTGTGTGAGAGAAGCTCTTAGTGATGCCATGATTTCTTCAGTACACAGAGCCAGGAAAGCTCCTCACTGGGTTGAATCAGAATCCTCTAGACATTCGGAATTTGTATTTGCTGAGTTCCAAAGCTGTCCTGAGGCACTATATAGAGAACCCAGGGATTCACATGATTGCATGTAAGACGAATAGTGGAATCGAGCCATGCATCACACCGATACGATTTAGCAAACAAGATAAGCTTCAGACTCAAAAACAATTATCTGAAGAGAAACCATATTCCCAGGACCCAGGAAGTTTGTTGATAAGTATCGTAGCACTATCTCACACTTAGTGCCGACCAGAATTGTGACCAAATCCTCTTTCTGATATCTTCCTAAAAGAAGGTACATGGAGAAAAGCTGAATGTGAGTTTTCCTAGGAGAAAACCCAAGCTTTCAGATAAACTTCACAGAATTCATGATCTGTGGTTTTGAACTTCATTGGGAGCAATCTCAATTTTTGACAGACAAACACAGTTCTTGAGTGAAAGCCCACATAGGTACTGACTTCTCTCTCAGACAGAAAGAAAACATTACTGTTGTGTAGAGGAAAAAAAAAAATAGAGAAATTTACAATGAAGCAGTCCAGCTTCTTTTCAGTTGAAGTGCTTTGATTTTCTATCCATTACGTTAAAAGTTGTTTAATTTCCCTTTCCTTCTGAGTCTAATGTTCCTGGCTCCCCTATAGAGTTAACATGTACATTCTTGTTGTAATGGGTTTTTAGCCCCATACGGCAATGGTTGTTTACATCACTCCATGGTGCTGCTGCCTTGGCCTATCACAGCTGTCTACAGAATGATTACTCCACTCAAGGGCAATTCACCATCTACATTTAATTTGAGAACACAGAGCAGCGCCTGACTTGAGAGGTACCACCCAGATGCAAAGCTAATGTTTTCTCCTTCGTGGCTCTTTCCTTCAACCAGCAGGCAGAACAGTTTCTGTTACAACTGATGTGTTGCCGCCAACCTAGGCCTGGCACTACTTACTTAAAATTTAATCCTCACTGTAGCTCTATTCCAGGAAGGTCTGGCTTCTACAGTCTTGGCTACTAAAACAGCCATTCTACTGTGGATAAGTCTGTCATCATAGTTAGTAGCTGAAACCAAACATTACATGGCTTTGGAATTAAAACCACCTACTTGGGCTTTTGTACAGAAGAAACCAACTGTAGAACTCTGATTGCACTCCAGCGAAATATCCTCAGGAAAACTGAAGGTAAAACCATGGCCTTGATGCAGCTGGACACCTTGATGTCTAATTTCCTCCTTACTACACCGCAAGGTCTCTTGCCCCAGATGTGGGAAATCCAGTCAGTTTCATAAATTGAATATTCTCTTCAAAAAGTTGCATGCTCACATGAGGTCTATTACTGTGAGGTTTACCACTTAGAAAAAGAAAGAAGAACCTAGACAGAAAAGATATGAAATATTGTAATCACCTCAAGCAAAGCTAACCCAAAATGTCAGTTGAGGAAACCAAGAGGACAATTTAAAGATCAGAATATGAATAAATCATATGTCCTCTGTCAATATCACTACATATTTGATAATTGAAAAACATATATATTGCCAATCATGGTAGTTACACCTACAACCTCAGAATACGCAAGGCTCAGATGAGAAGATTGTGAGTTTGAGGCCAACCCAAACTACACTGAGAAAATCAATGTCAAAAAATTGTAACTATTCAAGATGTGTACTGTAATACTTTCACATTTCCACGTGTTGGCAGATTATTACCATGGTAAACATGGCTAATCTATGAAGTACCTGATGCTTGATCATATGGATGATGTGGAGAGAAGTAGGGGAAGGACACAGAATATACTCAGAGTGAATTTCAGGAACACAACACAGCCTTATTAACAGGTCTCTTTGCTCAGATTAGCTCTCTAGAGCTTATGTATCTCGCACAATTAAACATTGTACCCTTTGGTGAACATTTTTCATGTCTCAACCCAAGTCTAATAACAGCCATCTTATATATTATGAACTTGATACTTTTAGATTTCACATATGTATGAAATCATTCAGTATTTGTCTTTGAATATTGGGCTGTTACACTTGGCTTAATGCCCTTAAGGCTTACCCATGTTATTTCAAATAATATTTTGTTCTTATGATTTAATCATATAGCATTGGAGATATATATATATATAGTTATATATAGTTTTATATATATAGTTATATATATACATGTATAACAATTTCTTTATTTTCATCAGATGACAAATATTTAGGTTTTCTCACTTTATTTCTCTTTCTGCCATGTGTGTGTGTGTGCACCGTGGTTGCAAACATATTCCGTAATCCCATCATTATAAAAATTGCTGAAATAAAGATGAGAATGTAAATATCTCTCTGAGATACTTGCTTAATCTCCTTGGATAGATACATACACAGATGAACGATTTCTGGACTGTATGTAGTTGTTTTGTTTTTTAAGTTCTGTTTTGGGGAAGCAGCTTTCAGTTTATATCACCTGCTTTAATACTATAGCAATTTACACGCCCACCAGCAGTATTGTAAGATATTACCACGGGGTTTTTTTCCCCCACATCTGCGATACTTGCTACCTCTTGTCTTCCTAATGATAACCATTCAAGCAGATGTGAAGTCGTAATTCACTGCGGTATCAATTTGCATTCCCCTTGTGTTGAAGTTTGCTTTTCTGTTGCTATGATAAACCAAGCCAAAAGCAACTTAGGGAGGAAATGGTTTATTTGGCTTAAACTTCCAGGTTACAATCTATCACTGAGGGAAATCAGGGCAAGAACCCAAGGCAAGACCTTGAAGAAGAAGACATAGAGCAGCATGACTTATGGTCTTGCTCCCAGAATAGTGCTCAGTTATCTTTCTTATATAGTCCAGGCCAAAATAAACTCTTTCTTTCATAAGTTGGCTTTGGTCACGTTGCTTTATCACAGCAACATAGAAGTAACTACCATAACCCCTTCTTATATGAGTCCTTTGCAATATTTTTTTGTTCATTCTCTAGGTTGTCTTTTCATTCTCTTAACTCTACTGCTATTCAATTCTATTGTTCTGTTTTTGCTTCATAACAATATATATAAAATTGTCTTTTACTTACTGAATATGATAATAACTGTCAACTTCCCATAGGTGACCCTCATTGTATTTAGATCAAATTTATATACCTATTTTGTTGAGGATTTAAGTAAAGTATGGCTGTCAAGTTCTATCAAATGTTTTGTCTCTATGGGTAAAATATACCTGATATTTTTATTGATTTTATATTTTGATAATAAAATGGTAAAGTGGGTGGAGTTATATCTTAATGGGAGAGTGCTTGTTCCACTGGGTAAATGAGAAACAAAGAGGGGAACACAAAGCATAGGGGAGGAAGAGAGAGACTAAATCGTTAATACTTTAAGTGACTACATTCAGTGTTGCAGAGTACATGAGTCGAAAGTTGCAAATTTCCTGGAAGGGGCTCTCAATTCTGCATACTTACAGCAGTTTATTACTTATATTTTTATATATCTTAACAATTAAAAGACAAAAATAGACGTTCTACCAGAGAGACCAGAAGGGGATGGGAATTCAGCAAGAAATAGAGTTGAGACACCTAAGTAGTAGCCACCTTTTTTCCTTGTATTACTCACCATTGTCACACATGTCACCTGTGCCACTACACAGTGGAGGTGGCAGGTCCCACAGGCTCCTATAAAGCACATGCCCAGAACACAGTGACACTCAAGTATAGTAAATTAGGTATAACACAGTTATCTTCCTCTTTATAGGCAAAATACAGCAGGACAAGAAAAGGTAGGCAAGTAAGTTTAATCTATTTCTCTCATACATATTATGAAAATTCATTGTTTTTAAATAAATAATACATGCAATCACTTCTTTCTTGCGGCAATTCAAGAACCCTCAAATGTATAATTATGTGAAGTAACCATATAAATGTGCCTACTTTATAATTTCTAGGTAAGTGAAATTTATTTTATTTTTTTTATATTCACAACTTAATGAATATTTGCTTTATTTTCTCCAGATTCTCATTAAGGGCGCATCTATTTTTAATAAATTAGATACAATATTAGTGAAAATTAGCACATTCCTACACCACAAATTTGGTCCTCAATTGAACAACTACAGTTTGCCTAAATCACTTTTGAATGCAATTGTGGGGTTGCTTTCTGGACATGTTCTTGCTAAGAGTTTATTTTTCATAATCAACTCTTGTGGAAATTCAATGGTGCTATTTTATTCACTCTCTAAACTCAAATAACCTACCATGAGTTATCTTCCCATACAATGTAAGTGTCTAGCATGTTTACAAACCATGTTGTTTAAGTTTCCTCGGGGAACTCTCAGGAAATATGAATGTTCAAAAGTACTACAGTAAAAATGCAAAGTGATTGAACATACTACAACCTACAATTTTATACTTGACCCTGCAAGAATTGGAATATGATCCCTCTGTGATCCAAAATCCCAGAGTTAATTGACAGTTATATACTCTGTTTTAAAATTTAAATTTAGAATTCAATATTAATCAAGTTTTATAAGATTTTCTTTCAGCAGGATACAAAAGATGGGAAGTAGAGAGAAACAAATGGAAAGCTGATTCCTGTGCTTGTGAGACACAGTGGTGGCATCTTGCTGCTTTCAGAAAGTTAGTGAAAAGCAGTCTTGCCAGACTATGGGAGTCGCTCTGTTGATGACATTCTTCCGTAAGAACTAATTCCAGAATTTCATAAATACAGCAGGGAAGAATATGGAATGCAGTACCCCAAAACCTAAAGATTGTTCAAATGCTGGCCAAAGTCACACACACACACACACACACACACACACACACACCAGACATACATACACCACAAACCAAACAGCATTCATTCTCTGGCAATCCTCCTAGAATAAAAATCTGTACGATGACCACAGAAGAAACAAAAAGTAGTTTAGTAGTCAAGGGATTTATATTTTTAGAAATGACTGAACGTGACAATGACACTGAAGAGTAAGTGTCTAGGCATCTTATCACCCAGTGTGAGGCCGACTACCGACAGTGAAGGACGGGATCCATTGGCATGAATCAACCTTGCAAGTTATTGGCTTTGAATACACGTCTGGTGCCCAGACCATGGTGTTTCAGAATTTGTAGAGAACTGGGCTTGGATCCTGTCAGCTTTTCAAGGCAGAGTCAACAGCATAAAAATTGTGTGTGTGTGTGTGTGTGTGTGTGTGTGTGTGTGTATATACTGTTGATTTTAATGTGAGAATGTGACATAGCTGTGCACTATATTGTGATTATCATAGTTAATTTAATTAGCATTTCCACCACTATACATAGTTTAGAAGACAGTATTTGCTTTCATCAATTTTTTGATATGAAAAACATTATTGTTAACTAGACTGACACATATTAATGACATAATTTGCATATCAGAAAACTGAAAGATAAACTACTTTCAAAATTGTGATAATGAGCTTACACAATGGGGATGCTGTTAATTAATAACACTGTGAATTGCCCTAGTTCACTAAAAGTTATATGACATATCATAGTCTGTTAGGATTTACATTGACTCTTGTCTTCCATCAGATGCACTTGTAATAAATCATCTGCTTGACAACTATGTATTTTTAAGTAATATGAACTGCAAATATCTTTAAAGCAAAAGGGCTAATTTTCCCACAGTGTACAAAATACTCCATAATGTTATTCATGACTAACAGCAGTGTTCTGAAATCAGAGTCTCCACCTTCAAATCTGGCTTTGAGCCTTCTTAGTTCTACTATTTGAAGAAGAGGTTAACGTTCTGATTTCTTCATCTGAAAAACAGTGCTAATCACAAAAGGACATTGAAAAGAATGTCCTGAAACAAAAAAAAACAAAGGTTCAACTGAATTCTTGGGGAAAAATATTAATTTAATTTTGCATACAAAATTATAAATATAATTAATACTTCCCTTTGCTAATTTCACTCCCCTCATTTCTTTTTTTATATATTTATTTTTCCATTCAAAAATTTCCACTTCCTCCCTTCTTCCCATTCCCCTCCCACTCCCCTACTCACTCTCCTCCATGCCCCTCCAGTCTTAAGAGATGGCAGGGTGCCCTGCCCTGTGAGAAATCCAAGGTCCTCCCTCCTCCATCTAGGCCTATGAAGGTGTGCATCCGAACAGAGTAGGGTCCCAAAGAGCCAGTACATGCAGTAGAAACAAGTCCCAGTGCCATTATTACTGGCTTCTCAGTCAGCCCCCATTGTCAGCCACATTCAGAGAGTCCGGTTTGATCACATGTTCGTTCAGTTCCAATCCAGATGGATTTGGTGAGTTTCCATTAGATCAGGGACACTGTCTCAGTGAGTGGACGAACTCCTCGCAGTCCTGACTTCCTTGCTCATCTTCTCTTTCCTTCTGCTCTTCAAGTGGACCTCGGGAGCTCAGTCCAGTGCTCTGATGTGGGTCTTTTTCTCTATCTCCATCCATCGCCGGCCAAAGTTTCTATGGTCATATTTGAGATATTCACCAGTGTGACTATGGTACAAGGCCAGTTCAGGCACCCTCTCCTCTGCTATCCAAGGACCTAGCAGTGGATAGCCCCGTGGACACCTGGGATCCCCTCTAGAGCCAAGTCTCTTGTCAATCCTAAAATGGCTCCCTTAATGAAGATATCTTCTTCCCTACTCCTTTATCTGCCCTTCCTCCATCTCACCCCTCTCACTCCCCCAAACTCTCCCCAATCCTTCCCTTCTCCCTTCTCTCTCCCCCTCTCCCCGTCTCCATATCCCCAACCCCACCCCTGCCCCTATGCTCCCAACTTTTGCCTGGCGATCTTGTCTGCTTCCAATTTCCAGGAGATACCATCTTACACCTGTCAGAATAGCTAAAATCAAAAACACCAATGATAGCTTATGCTGGAGAGGATGTGGAGTAAGGGGAATACTCATCCATTGCTGGTGGGAATGCAAACTTGTGCAACCACTTTGGAAATCAATATGGCGGTTTCTCAGGAAATTCGGAATCAACCTACCTCAGGATCCAGCAATACCACTCTTGGGAATATACCTAAGAGATGCTCAATCATACTACAAAAGCATTTGTTCAACTATGTTCATAGCAGCATTATTTGTAATAGCCAGAACCTAAAAACAACCTCGATGCCCCTCAATAGAAGAATGGATAAAACAAAGTGTGGTACATATACACATTAGAGTACTACTCAGTCATTAAAAGAAAAAAATGACATCTTGAATTTTGCATGCAAATGGATGGAAATAGAAAACACTATCCTGAGTGAGATAACCCAGACTCAAAAATATGAATGTGGTATGTACTCACTCATTAATGGACTCTAGCCATAAACAAAGGACATTGAGCCTATAGTTCACAAGCCTAGAGAAACCAAATAATAAGGTGAACCCAAAGAAAAACATATATAGATCCCCCTTTTTTCTTATAAATACATAAATGACATTTTCTACTAATTGTACATTTTTGAAGACTATTAGTCATAACTGAATTTTTTCATTAAATATACTTATAAGCAACTTTAAAAATTATTTTACAACAAAATTATTGTTTTTAAATCTGAGATATGGGAATATTTCAATATGAGTTATACATTAAGAATTATAGTTTTTCAACATAATATTTTTATTGATAATTTGGGAATTTTTCATCATGAACCCCAATCACACTCACTTCTCAGGCCTCCCAGTCTGATCCCTAAATTAATGATCTCCCTTCCCCTGGATAAAATGGGTTTTTGCCACAATGTGGATGAGCAAAGGTAATAGTGGAGTGGATGGGAAATACAATTACACCCAGAAATGCAGGACTCAGTAAGTGATGATCTGGGTACCGGAAGAAAGAGGAAGTGCTTATGGAAAAAGGACCTCCTCACCTTGAGATGAGAACAGTTAGGTAGACGAGGAAGCTGTTTATTATAAACAGAAAAAAAAAAAACTGGAAGGAAAGAAAAGCTCTCCCTGAGTCTGAAACTTGTTAGAGGCTCAAAGAAGATCAGGTGATGAATCAAAAATGTGGATGAGCTGCCCAGATGGTACAACTGAGGAGAGCAACAGAACGAACATGCAACGTGACAGAATAAGCAAAATGACCAAGAAAGAGAAACAACGAAGAAGAGAGTGAATCGTTTAAAATCTAAGTAGATCGAGTTAAATATGAGGCTTCTAAGAACATATTAAAAAAAGATTCTGAGTAGCCATGGCAGCACCAATGCTTCAAAAAGAAGGAAGCAATAAGAAGAATTCCACTGTTCATAAATATAGGTAACATAACAAACAAATTAAAGATTTGATAACATGATATAGTGCTTCCCTAGCACAGGGGCAATTTCAGCGAGGCTGTGGACTCGAAGGAAGGGCTGATGAGATTCAGAGATGAAACTGATTACAAAGAATGTGTAAATGTATGCAAGCAACGATTAGCAGGATAGATGTGAGGGAACCGGCGAAAGAGAAAGTGACAGGCAACAATTTATGAACAGAGAAGTAAGCTGTTTCCTTTTCTTTTTTCTTATTTTTGGTTTTTGAAATTATTATTATATCATTTTCCTCTCCCTCTAATATACTCTATCTTACTCACTTTCTAATTTATGGCCTCTTTTTTCATTAACTGTTATTGCATACCCATATGAATATCCATACATCTATACTCCTAAATATAAAAATACAGCTTGCTCAGTCTGTATATTAGTTGTGTGTATGCGTTTCCAGACCATTTTGGTGCACTTATCTCTGGAGGGAACTATTTCTCACTCTCAGTATTCCTTAGTGGTCTGCAGTTCTCTGTGTAAGGTTGGGACCTCCTGGGTTTCCCCTGTCCACATTTCAAATGTCTATCTGTTTTCTTTTAAGATAAGAGGTACAAACACACTTTGGGCATTAATGTTTTTAAGCAAATATTACTGAAAAAAATAGTTTTAACATCTTCTGATAAGACGGGGAAAACAAAACCACATTACTCACTCCCCCACGACTCTTCACCACAAGATTCTAACTCCCAGGACAGAAACTGATTTTTCCCTTCTTGTCTACCATCTTGATTTAGTGAGACATTTGCTCTCTAAAGTTCACTGTCTGAATTGCTGCCAGGAGAGGAGGAAGAAGCTAGGTCCACTGATTTAAGTGCAGCTGTACTCCTGGAAGAAGCTTCCTTCTACTTCTTTTGGAACTGTGAAAATCCAAAAGTAATCAATAAAATCCACAAATTAAATTAATGGAAGCTTCTTGGAAGGACGTTACAATTATCATGTAATGATACTTATGACTAGCAAAGCACCACCTACCAAGTTCCCATTATCTAATTGCTATCAGTCTTCTGGGATTTGAAAGAATTACCAAGAACTTAAAAAAAATAGATCTACATGGGAAGTAGAAAAAGACAAGATCTTCTGAGTAAATTCTGAGCATGGGGACCTCAGGGGAAGGCTGAAAGGGAGAGGAGAGGCAGGGAGGGGAGCAGAGAAAAATGTAGAGTTCCATAAAAATTAAAAAATAATAAAACACCACATTCCCAAAACATTTGCAATTATTGTTTTAATTAGTTAAATCCACTGTTTATACAATTTTCCTTACATTTTATCCTTCTTTCTGTTAATTAAGCTATCCAACGCACCATGTGCTTAACTAACTCTTGTTTGTAACATGTTAACCTTTCCTTGCTTGGGATTCTTTTACAGTGTAGAGAAATCTTATAGACCACATTCAGTTGAGATGTGGTCTGACAGTTTTCTCATGACTATAAAAGCAAAGATTCGGATTGAAACACTCCAGAAGTTAGGAACTATGGTATGATCTTTCACACCATACCACAGGTACATAACATGGTTTCTCAACACTCAACTGATGCAGTTTTGTGAGATTTCTTCCCTTTAAAGTTACTACTTTTCTCAAGCTACATTCTAGAATCTTTATATAAAAGCACCTCTATTCAGCCTCTATGTGAGGGTTCATTGGCATTCAGCTGGCATATTCTGATTTATTGGCATATGTATAAAATTGTTTGGAATTCTGAAAAGCACATCGTTTACTGCTACTTCTTTGTCCACTTACCATTTATTTACAATGAAGCGTAGTTGTGGCTATGTGTGTGCTTCCTTTTCTTATAGGATCATGTAGTTTATTGTCTTTGCTACTCAGCTTGATCTTATTTTGACATTAGAATTTCCCGAATTTAGAACTTTTCTCCTTCTGCCATAAATATATAGCTGTGGAAACTTATTTTCCATGTGGTTTAAATTTGATTTTATTTTGTAGCACTATAAAGTAGTTTAGACTTACTTTAATTCATAACCCAGTTCTGTAATCACCCATGTTACAAGGAACCCTGGTTTCTCTTCTTCCTGTCTCTCTTGAAGAAAGGTATTAGAACTAAGATTCCGATACCCCGTGTAAATGATACTAGAGTTACACTTTCTAGTCCCTGTCTGTGGGAGGCAGAAAGAAACAGATGTATTTGTATGTAATAATTCATCTTTGCATACATATATAAAATATATCTGCTTGCAAAATTTTGATTCTATGTCAATCAAAGAACGATTTTGTATTGATTTATGCCAGTCAAATCCATTGCACACACCATTCACTCTGCTCTTCATGACTATTAGTGATTCTCTCTAACTCCAAAAATGTCATGTCTTTCACCATTCTTCATTACTTCATATAATTGTTGATTTATATATAATATTTCAGCAATGTCTTCCTTATCCCATGGGAAACAGTATTATTATGTATGCACTGATGTGAAATTGCTTTTCCTTTTTAATTCTGCAGACTTATTTCTAAAGTTACTGTGGTACCAATTTCTGTTCCCTTACTTCTATATGTTTCATGCATTTGTAGTAGAGTTAAATGATTTTGTTGAAGCCTACCAAATCTCAACCTGAAAATATCCAAATTTCTGAAATTTGTCATAAAAATTTAGGGACATTAAGATTCACTTTCTATGCAGGAAATGGTATGAGTTTTAACAGATACAGTCTGATGTGCCCCAATTAAAGTTCCACATAGAATTATGTGATAACATTTAAAAATCTAAATATGTACCAGGCCTCTTGAACTTCCATCTTCTTCCCATTATTCTCTAATGACCATGGAAGTTTTTTACCATCTCAATAATTGTGCCCTTTTCAGAATGCCATGCAGCTGGATATTAGATATCTTTCTAGATTGGTTTCTTTTACTGACAACATGAATTTGAGACTTAAGTATGCCTTTTCATGACTTAACAGCATTTTTCTTTCATGATTGTTTGTTTGAGACAGAATCTTACTGAATTCTAAAGGTTGCATTCCGACTCATTATGTACCTCAGGCTGGCCTAAACCTTATAGTGACTTTTTCAAGTGAATGAATTGCATGGACCACTACCAAGTTCAGATTTTTAATTCCTCTTATAATGAATATTTTGGTTCATCACTTTGATAATTATGAATTAAGCTATGTACAACTGTGTACATACAGACTTTTGGAAAAACATTTTCCAAAAATGTATTTTCACATCTGTTGGCCAAGTACCAGAGAATATACCTTATAAATACACGATACAACTACGTTTAACTATGTAAAAAATGACAGGGTCTTCACAGAGCTTTGTGTTGCTACCAGCAATGAACAGTAGTGGCTACAGTCTCCTGATGACTGGTGGGTGGTGGCATTTTCTTGTGTGTCTACATCAGCTCCTCAGCAATGAGATATGATGCTTAGCATCTTTTCCTGTGCTTGTTTTCCAGCTGTATTTTCATGAGGAGTCTTTTTAGTCAGTTTTCCCATTTCTTAATTGAGTTGTTTATTTTCATTTTGTTCTGGTTTTAAGAGATCTTTGTGTCCTTTGGAGACGAGTATTTAATCAGATATTTTGCAAATATTTTCTCCCAATTTCTGGCTTGTCTTTTCTCCATTTTAATATTTTCTCTCACAGACAAATAGCTTTCTTTCTCTTTTTCCTTTTCATTTTTCTGAAGTCCAACAAAAGACATATTTTTCTTTCGTAAGTCATGATTTTGGTGTGATATCTAACAACCACAAATCCAAGGTCATGTAGAACATTTCCTGTATGTGATAGTAGAAGTCATATTGTCTTTTTTTTTAAATTAGGGTCTGCAGTGGTTTTTTGTTTTTGTTTTTTTGTTTTTTTGGGTTTTTTTTTTGCTTTTTGGCAGAATGTGTATGCCCTGTGTTGCACTTCTTTTTCTTATTAAATATTCATTTTTTCTGAGCACCATCCGTCAAAATTTTAATCATTGTTAAATTGCCAAGGACCATATGATTCTGTTTTCACTGGCAACTATCAGTTATTATTTCATTGGTGCTATCTTGCTCTCCAAAACTTCATCTTATGCATGGAATTGAGTAATATTGGTATTTCAACTTTTTATTCCCTTTTGATTCGTGATAAGTATCTGGATATCTTCAGTTTTCTTATACTCTTTAATATCAGTCTGCCTGTTTGTCAACATCTATAAAGTCACTAGTGGTTGTGTTTAGAACTGTACTGAATTTTTTCATTCATTTCATAAGAATTCACAGCAAGTAAACTTTCTCAGGTTGTGTTCAAGAGCTAACTTCCCATTTACTTAAAGATCTTTAATTTCCAGCATCAGAGTTTTGTAACTTTCTACATAGAGAAATGTATTTTGGCAGATTTATTTCCATGCATCTCGGTTTCAAGAGTGCTATATTAAAGTCTATTGTATTTTTAAAATTTTTAATTCCTGTTTATTTTGAGCATGTAGAAAAATCTTTCATGTATACTTGTTTCCTATGTCATTATTATATCTAGTAGTTGGAAGAAAACGTACTTGTCAGTTCCTTTTAATTTTCTAGGACGATAACCATAACATCTGTGAATTGACATAGGTTTCCTTGCCTGAGCAAAATGAAGGGTGTCTGAAGACCATGACTGGAAATTATGATCTTCCAACCCATGAAAACAAGATTCAGTTAGAAGTAACAGTAGAACAGAGGTAACACAAAAGGAGGAGAAGGGATATACTTGAGCTACTGACAGCCGATAGATATTCAGGGTTGAAAAACTGTTCTCCTCTGAGGATGTGGCTGCTGAGAATACACCCACATGCATATGTGTCATATGTGTATTCTTTTGTGTTTGGGTGGAATGTTCTGCAAATTCCTGAGGGGCTCTTTTGATGTATGATATCCTTTAATTCCTATGTTTCTCTGTTCATTTTTGATCAAGTGACCTATTGGACAAAGTAAGGTATTGAAATAACTATTACTGGGTTAAGTTAATCTGTGTCTTGAATTCCAGTACTAGGCTTTTTATAAAATTAGTGTGCCAGTTTGGTGTACAAACATATAGAATTGTAGTATCTTCCTGGTTAATAGTTTATTAGAATGAAATATACATCTTTATCTCTTTTGATTAATTTTAATTTAAAATCTATTCTGACATATATTAGTATAATGATTCTTGCTTGTTTCCTGGTCCTATTTGGTTTCACTCCTGTACTCTAATTTGGTATCTCCACTTGAAGGAAAGACGAGATTTTTATAAAAATCCTCTAGCTTCGGTATACCATCAATATTGGACCCTCAACAAAACTCCTGTCCGATATTCTGCTGTTTTCCGGAGTCAGGGAGATCCTGCAGCTATGGTTCCACAGAAACAGTCCCTCCACACTCCAGAAGATCATAGAAGGGGTAGGTGATGGGGTGTGCCAGCTACAAGCCCTGGATATGGACCTGGGTAGCAGCTGAGTTGTGAAAAAGGAGCGAGCAGGCTGCTTTTCGCCCCTCCCGGCTCACGCACAGCTAGCTCAGCCCCGGAAATAGTAACACAGAAACTGTATTCATTTAAACACTGCCTGGCCCATTAGTTTTAAACTCTTATTGGCTAGCTCTTACATACTGATTCAATCCATTTCTAATAATCTGTATCACCACTTGACTGTAGCTTACTGGGATGAGTATCACTGGCATCTGTCTCAGAAAGGAGAGGCATGTCGTCTGCCTGACTCTGCCTCCTTCTCAGTATTCTATTCAGTCTACTCCACCTATCTAAATTCTGACCCATCAAAAAGCCAAGGCAGTTTATTTATTAACGAATGAAAGTAACACATAGTCATATGACCCTCCTACACCATTTGGTGGCAACAGTGTTGAAGGCATAAGTCACAAACAATCCCACATCAGTTTGGAATTATGATTAATACAATGGTTATTTATTTAAAGGGGAAAAACTTACAGATCACTGTCCCAGACAACAGCCCTCTGTGTGGTCAGGAAAGGAGTCTAGGAGCAGAAAGTGGAGCCAGAAGCAAGAGAGCGAGTGGAGCGAAGGGCTGTCACTGTTTTTTAAAGAGATAGAGACCACGCCCCAGTGGGTGGGTATCTCAGTGGCTATTGGTTGAAGGCACGGAAGGAGCTCCCGCAGCAGAGTTGCTCAGTCCAGTATGTCAAGACTGTTCCTCTCAGATGAGATGCAAAACCAGCTCTCCCAGGCCCATGTTGAGGACTGGGGTGTGCTTTTCCAGGTTGAAGGAGGCAGCTTTCTTGTTAAGAGAGGGGCCAGCTTTTCTGTAATAGAGTCATCAGGGTCCATTGTCCCAGGGCTGAGAAAGTTCAGGGTCAGCTCTCCTGTGACAGAGAAGTAATGAGGGGCAGGTCAGTATCAGCGAGGGAGAGGTGGGGTCAGTTCAACTGGGCCCTCAAACTTTAACACATGGTTCAAAACATGTTTTGCATGAACCCCTGTGGTAACATGGGCACAGACCCCAACTATATCAGGACCCCCCTGACCCAGACATGGTCCCAGGCTGCAGCTTGGGCTAGAGGGTCACCATGGCCCTGAGTTTCTGTCCCAGATATTCAAGTCTACGTGACCATGGTGACCGCATGAACTCAGACATGGCTTCAGGTTTCAATCCAGACCTCAGGCTGCTGCACTGACTTTGATGGTAACAGGAATCAAGAACATCAACACAGTCCAAGGCTGTCTTAGGGCCATGGACTCCTACATGTCACTCAGCTGCAGCCTGGAAGTCTCTATAACCTTCAGGGTCAGTTCAGACTACCCCGATTTGTATGGCTCCAGTGGCAGCATGACTCTTGGGTACCAACATGACTTCAGGTGCAGGGCTATACCTGGTGGTAATATGAGACACTGACAAAGACTTCGACCCTGGCTGCAGTAAGCCCATGGAACCAGTTATGCCTCCTGGTAACAACTTGGGCCCAGTCGGTGCCATGGTCACTGTTGGCAGTGCAGGTCACCAGATTGTCATGGCCCCAGCGACAGCATAGTCCTGGGTACCCAGCATGGCCATTGGTAGTGACCCAGAACCCAGGTATCTGTGTGGCCCTTGGTGGTGACACAGGTCATCGATATCATCATAGACCCTGGCTGCTGTAGGGCCAGGAACCCAGACATGGTCCTTAGAAGTAGCCTGGGCCAGGATGCAACCATGATGTCCCTGGGTGGCATCATAGGTCACTGAAATAGACATCACCCTGGCTACAGGGTAGCACTTGGGCCCCAACACAGCCTCAGGCGGGGGTTTATACCCCAGGCATTCACATAACCTCTGATGGTAACAGGCACCATGAACATCAACACAGACCCTAACTGTGGTAAGGACATGGACCCAGACATGGGCCTTGGCAGTAGTTCAAGCTCAGATGACTCCATGGCCCTTGGCGACAGTCCAGGCCTTTCATAGCTGGATGGAAACTGCAGCGTGGCCCTCAAATACATATGTGGCCACATGAGTCAGCCCCAACTCCAGGCATTCTCATGGTCCTTTTGGTAGTACCAAAAGCCATGGACATCTACACCAACCACAGCTGCTGTAGGGTCAAGGGCACAGACATGGCAGCATCCCGGGACCAGACTACACCATGTCCCCAGGTGGCAAGCATGTCTTTCACATCACCCTGTTTTCTTGGCCTTCACCTCTTCAGATATGTCTCTCTGCATAGGACATAAACCTCTCTCTGTCTCTCTCTTCCTCCCATACCCCACAATATATTTGCTCCACATAATGGTGCTTATATATTTCCCACAATGGTGCTATGGATGGGAGTATACATGTCCATTTCTGGCCAGTCAGCTTTAATGGAGCCAAGCAGACTGGTGGCTTCTTCCTGCCTGCCCAGAATAAATCGTCCTATTCTGTTTTTCATTTGTTTTGCTTTCTTTCAATGATTTCTTGCTTTTGGTTGTCTCTTTAGTTCTGGTTTGGTGGACATGAATTCTTTTACTTTGAACATTATATCACAAGCATTTTTTTTTCTTTCTCTTTCACCTATTGTACATGGTTTCTCTGGGTGAAGTCATCTGGTTTGGCACCTGTCATGTTTTAGGGCTTGAGTACATTGCTCCAAACTCTTGTAGCTTTTAACACTTCCGTTGAGAAGTCCTCTGTTATTCTTATAGGTTTTCCTTATGTGCCCTGTGTTTTGTTTCTTGTGGCTTTGCATATCTTTTTTTTGTTCTATATGTTTAGTGTTCAAACTATAATATGTCAGAGAGAGCTTCATTTCTGGCCATGCCTCTTTGGTGCTGTGTGATTCTAATATCTGTATAGCTATGTCTTTTCTTCACCTTAGGAAGCTTTTTCTATGATCCTGTTGAAGATCTGGTCTAGGCCATGAATCTAACATTCTTTCTAATTTGAAGGCTTTATTTTTTCACAGTGTCTCAGATATTCCTGAATATTCCTTTCATGCGGTTAATGTTTTTTTTTTCCTCAGATGGTCCAATTCCTCTATTTCATCAATTATATTTCAGTTTCTACTTGATTTTTTTTCTACTGGTAAGGCTTTACCTGGGCTTTAAAATTGACTTGTTGAGCTCTCAATTCCGTTTTCATTTTCACGTTGAGTTGTTTCTGTATTTCCATTTCTTTATTGAACTCTCATTTCATATCCTGAATTATCTTTATTATTTCTTTAAGATTTATGGTGCTTTTTGAGCTTTACTCAGGAGATTATTCCAATCTTAAGATTATTGATGGGTTTGTTCTATCTTTTGTTTGTTTGTTTTATTTGCTGTTTGTTTTGAGACAGGGTTTCTCTGTCAAGCCTTGGATGTCCTGTAGACTAGACTGGCAATGAACTCACAGAGATCTGTCTACCTCTACCTTCAATTGCTGCATGTAAAGGCATGCACCACTGCTGCCCATCTTGGTCCTGTCTTCTTTAAACTCCTTGGACTATTTGATCATGCTCATAATTGTTTTGCATTACTCTGTGTCCTGGGGTTCACTTCGATAGTTCTCATTAGAGAACATCGCTATGGGGTTAGTGGGTTTTGTTTTGTTTTTTATCTGGGGGTGGATAGGTGTTGCCCTGACTTTTCATAATTTATTTTTCTGTGATGTGACCATGGCATGTGTGTTTTCTTTGTTGGCTGTGTGTCTGATTTGAGGTTCTAACCTGGGACAGTTGAGGGTAAATTTGGTCTTCTGTTGTTTCTGTTTTCCAAGCCAGGTTGATTTCAGATCACATATGAAGAGTTGGTAGGTCAGTCCTTCTGATAGTTGGGTTTGGTATTTTATTGGAAGGACCATGGTGGTTCCAACGTAGGAACAACCCAAAAAGTATGAGCATGTGACTCGAGCCTCTGTGTGGACTGCTATGCATGTTGAGATACCTGAACTAAGCCTGATAGAATGGATATGAAGCAGACTGGTGGGAATCTGGGGCACAGACCAGGGTGGGATGGTGCAGAGGCTGCAGTATCCAAGCAACAGCAGTGTTGGTATAGCACAGGTGGGCAGGAGTCTGGGTCACTCACCAGGTTTAGCTGACACGCAAGCTGCAGGTCCCTAGCTAACCTGGGAATGTGATGGTGTGGGTGAGCAGAGAGCTTCAGAACTGACAATTGAGCTTTCCACAAACTCATCTAAATGCACTGAAAAATGTAGGATTTCAAAATACAGTAATTGAAGAGTCTAATCGTCTGGGTGCAGAACAAATGACAAAGACAAGACCAGAAAGAGAACACATTCAGCAACTGGACTGGTTTATTTCTGTTAACTTGGCACAAATTTAGAACTATCTGGAAAGAAGAATTCTCAAATGAAGCATTGCCTCCTTCATATTGGCCTGTAGGCAAATATGTAGGCCACTTTTGTGATTAATGATTGATATAGGAGGTCCCAGATCACGGAGTACTGCCACCATGGGCAGGTGGTCCTGGACTGTATAAGAAATTGGGCTCAATAAGCCATGGGACACAAGCCAGGACAAAGTACTTTTCTGTGCTTTATGCTTCAGTCTTGCCTTAATTCTACTCTGGTTTCTTTCTGTTATGGGCTATAAGCTATAAAATGAAATAAATCTTTTCCTCTCCAAGTTGATTTTGGCAGTGTTTTATCAGTGCTATAGAAAGCAAACCAGGACAGTAATAAAAATAAAATAAAATAAAATAAAAATACAGATTTTGTGAAAAAAAACCACTGACTTAGTTTCATCTGTTCTTAAAATAGGCAGAAATAAAAATTAATTGAAAGTTTAATGTTTGGGGTCTCTCTAATGCTATCTACTATTTATATGTTATAAGAATACTGTTAGCAAATAAATGTCACTTCCAACATTTTACCTTTCTATAAATCCTTGCACTCATTTTCAAGGTTGATCAGAAAAGTAAGAACCGGGAGGCTACATATGAGCATTAAATTAATGTAGCCTTTTCTATTATCATAGGGGCAATATCAAATCCCCACCAATTCTCTGTTACCCCTTACAGATACAAAGGAAAAGAAGCCGCAGTGCTTCCGCACAGAAGGTCCTGTGGATAGTTCATCACTGTTCAGTGTTGCTCAGTATTTCCTATTATCACCAGACTTCCTAACAGCAGCTCCTGAAAGATGAAAGTGAACTCTCACTGAGAATGCCACACAAATGGATTAATTTGTGTCACCATTTTTGGCAAGTTGCCATGGATACGGCAATCTGAAGGTCTCCATGCCGCTGTGAGTTGACTGACGGTCCATTCACTGTGCAAGGCTTTACAAAACCAGTAACATGAAAGGACTCTCATTAGTGGACAGAGGCTTTACGCACAGGTTGGTGTGATGCTCTAACGAATGAATGCTACCTTTCTGTAAATCTGATTTTTATATCTATATTATTAATGAAGTTTAGAACTGTAGCTTGGAAAGAAGCTGATATTTATTTGATATCTAGTCTTCTTTTGCTTTCAAATAAATCTAAAGAAAAGACAGTAGGATAAATGAACAAGCAGAAGAGGACTGTGTTAGATAAAATCCTGGTTTTTTTCCTTTAAAAATAATTTTTTCTCATAATGAACTTGTGGAATTGATATACTTAGATTACCAAAAGGAATGATTCCCGGTTGCAAGAAATAGATAAAATGAGCAGGTTTCATATTCAACTTAATTTCTGAAGCATCACAATGGAAATTTACATGGTCACATCGCCAAATGTGCAAAATGTACATTTATTTCTCTGTACTTAAATTTTGGTCATGTGTCTCTATTGATTTTTGGTGATAAAATATCTTCCTCTTACATTTTCAAAGAAAATTCAATCAACTTGAATTCAATATGCCAAGGTATCTGTTAGCTGCTCTACAATGCTTCCCATGTAATGCTTCCATTTCTTTCCTCATTGGAGTTCCAGAGAAGATTTGTACTTCCTGTTATCAAAGATGAGGAGCCTGGTTTGTGATGCCACTGACTCCATTGTTCTCTTTAAAACAATCTTTTTAATGGAAGCACCGGCTTTTTCCTTGTTATGTTACCTACTGATACTGAAGTCCCACAACTGGTTGTAGGTACTGGGACTATCTACTACTCAGAGTCTAGGCCAGGATCTTTCATGCATTTCTTATGGCGTTCAGGAATGTTACCATGTTTTCCCCATGCCACATGAAGAAGACTGAGGCTTCCTGAAGTTGACTATAGACCTGACCACATAGGTGACCCAACACATAGAAGCCCCATCCCGTTTAGCTGCATCTTGACTAAAGAGTTAACTATTCATATGTGTCTCAGAAGACTGGGGAAATTGCATTAGCAGTTCACTGTGATGATCTGTAACTACACGTCTCCACTTACTTCTGTTAAAGGGCCAGAAGTAACAACTCCATTTGAACTTTCAGCTCAAGATTCCTCCTGTTTTCTTTGAATCAGAAGGAAAAGTCATCAGTTAGTTCATAACTCACTTATAATATGAGCTATTCCACCAATCTGACAAAGGGAATGAGAGGAGACTCTGCTGTCCTCTTTTTCATTCAGTTAAATTGGGCAGAAAAGGCAAATCAAAATTAACACTTGGACCTGATACCTCAGAAGTGGATTATTTCCTGTGGATTAACAATTTAGTACCTAAATGAATCAGACACTAATGAACCACAGAATGCAGTGATATTTACACACTTTTGTGCAGGTGCATGCTAAAGGAAGCTGTTCTCCATAGTAAACTCTCAGATTCACATTTCCTGTAGAAAGGAGGGCTGCTTTTTTGTCCCGGCTGCCCAGACCCGAAATAATCATACAGAAACTGTATTAATTAAATCACTGTTTGGCCCATTAGTTCTAGCTTCTATTTGCTAATTCTTACATATTAATTTAGCCCACTTTTATTAATCTGTGTATCGCCACGAGACTGTGGCTTACTGGC
Source organism: Myodes glareolus (assembly GCF_982192425.1). NCBI lineage: Eukaryota > Metazoa > Chordata > Mammalia > Rodentia > Cricetidae > Myodes > Myodes glareolus. The sequence goes on along the minus strand of NC_142048.1, from coordinate 20,249,497 downwards.
TAAAGTTCCAGCGTCTTTCTCCAGTGGGGCTACGTAGCTTCTCTTTGACTCCATGCTCTTCCTGCCAGCATTCAGTTTAGTTTTCTCTACCTAACTCTGTTTTCCTTATCAGGCCAAACCAGTTTCTTTATTCATTAACCAATAAAAACAACATATAGACAAAAGGACCTCTCACACCAATATTCTATCTCTATGGAATTGAATAAAAATAATCTGAGTCAAAAATGAAAATAAGCCATGTGAATGAAGTATGAAGATGAATGAAGGAGTGTTATAAAATGAGAAGACTTGTATTTTATTTTTTTATGTGTCACAGTTTATTATTTAGGCAAGCTCATTATTTTGTGAAACAGAAAGATACTGGAAAAGAAAAAAGGAAGTTGGTGAAGAGTCTAGGCAATGTGATGAGAGAAAGGACAATTAACTAAGGAAAACTAATTCTTAACATAGAACTTCATATGGCAAAATGTGCAGTACTACATTAGCATGCAGGCTGGTTACTAGGTAGAATAGAAAGTACAGAACTAAGACTTCAATTAACTTTGCTTGGAATATATTGCAAAAGCCTCCTTAGGTTTTATTTTTTTCTACCTCTTTTTGGATAATACATGATAGCATTGGGTCTACTTCAGTTTATTTACATTTGTGTTTAATCCTGATTAATAATTAATTTTGTGATTATTTTGATCAAAAGCAATTAAAAAAACCTATTCATTTTCTGTGAAGCTTCTATCCTAAATATTGAAAATAATTGTCAAGCAGAAGTCAAAATCCCCAAACTTTGAACTTTTTCAAAGATAACAAAGAAAAAGTGAGCAGCTGTTGAGAAATGTCTATCTATTGATAAAATTTGATTTATTTTTTTCTTTTATTGATTTTTATTGAGCTCTACAGCTTTATGAATATCCTTGAGTGTCATAAAAAAAAACCTTAGTTTGTCTTTTATATGTGTGAAACTTTGGGTATTAACTTAAAATTAACAGTAGAGAATTTCAAATGCATTGCAAATATCAAAGGTATAGAAAAAAGAATCCTGCAGTCAACTCAAGACTAACACCAATGAAAAAAAGAGAAATGGAGAATGGCAAAGTTCTGACATTAACTTCTTTTAATTTTTATTTCAAAGCTTTTTAATTTGATTTTAAATAACAACCACAGATCCCCTTCCCTCCCCTCCTCCCACTCTCTCCAGAATCTTCCTACATCTTACTGCCCCCATCCACTCCTCAGAAATGGTAAGGCCTCCCTTACCTGTCTGCAATGTCCAACACATCAAGTTGAGGCAGGACCAAGCCTGTATCTAGGCTGAAAAGATATCCCTACATAGGGAATGGGCTATAAAAAGCCAGTTCATGCACTAGAGACAAATCCAGTGGCCCCACAGACTGTCAAACCCACAGAACATTCAGAGGACCTAGTTGGGTCCTATGTGTAGTAAATGAGGAGCAGCGGGCTGCATCCTGCCCGGCTCCCATCTGTCTGGCTAGCTTAGTCCCTGAAATAATTACACAGATACTATATTCATTTAAACACTGCCTAGTCCATTAGTTCTAACCTCTTATTGGCTAATTCTTCCATATTCATTTAACCCATCTCCATTAATGTGTATTGCCATTTGACTGTGGCTTACCAGCATGAGTCTAACCAGTGTCTGTCTCGGAGAGGAGAGCCATGGTTTCTGCCTGACTCTATTCTTCTTCCCAGCATCCTGTTCTATCTACTCCACCTACCTAATTTTCTGCCCTATCAAAAGGCCAAGGCAGTCTCTTTATTCAACCAATGAAAGCAACACATAGAAAGAAGACCCTCCTATACCACCTGTGCAGGTTCCCCAGCTATTAGTCTGGAGTTAGTGAGCTTCCACTAGTTCAGGTCAGCTGCTTCTGTGGGTTTCTCCATCATGATCTTGATGTCTTTGCTTTCCTCCCTCTTTTCAACTGGACTCAGCCCAGTACTTAGATGTGGAATTCTGTATTTGCTTCTATCAGTTACTGGATGAAGGTTCTATGATGAGAATTAAGGTGACCATCTATTTAATTACAGGAAACGGCCAGTCAGTCACCCTCTCCTCTATTGCTAGGAGTCTTGGCCGGGGTCATCTTTGTGGATTCCTGGAAATTTCCCTAGCACCAGATTTCTTCCTAACCCTATAATGACTCCCTCTATCAAGATATCTTTTTCCTTGCTCTCTTTTTCTGTCCTTCCCCAAACTCAACCAACCTGTTCCCTCATGTTCTATTCCCCATCCCCTTCAGCCTTTCTTTTCCCCTTTACTCCCACTCCCCACCCCTCACCCTTCTAATTTACTCAGGAGATTGTATCTGTTTCTCCTTCCTATGGACATCCATCCATGTCTCTCTTAGTGTCCCCCGTATTACCTCACATCTACAGGGTTGTGGATTGTAGCCTGGTTATCCCTTTCTTTACATCTAATATTTATCAATAAGTGAGTACATACCATGTTTGTCTTTCTGGGTCTGGGGTACTTCACTCAGGATGATTTTTTCTAGTTCTATCCATTTGACTACAAATCTCAAAATATCATTGTTTTTGTGCTACGTAATATTCCATTGTGTAAATGAACCGCATTTTCTTTGCCCATTCTTTGGGTGAGGAGATCTGACTCTGAGACACATTTTATGCCTGTCAGAATGGATAAGAGCAAAAACACTGATGACAACTCATGATGGAGAGAATGTGGAGTAAGGGGCCCACTCCTTCACTACTAGTGGGAGTACAAACTTGTACAGTGACTTTGGAAATCAGTATTGCAGTTTCTTAGAAAATTGGGAATCAATCTATCTCAAGACCAAGCATATACCCAACGAATGCACAGTCATATCACACTGACATTTGTTCAACTGTGTTCATAGCAGCATTATTTGTAATAGCCAGAACCTGGAGACTTTAACTTCTTAAGTCAAGTCCATATGTGGATATTGACACTGGTTTCTATGTAGTTCTACTTGGTTCTTATGTATTCTTCATCAAGTCCTTATAACTCTACATTTCATAGCTTTTTGTTCTGCTCCAGCTGCATTTTCTTGTGTATTTCTTTGAGTTATATAAAAGACAAACACAAAATATCAGCAAACATACTAACAATACATACAATAACATGAGCTAATCCATTTTCTTCTGGAACAGGGTCTCATAAAATACAGATTTGCCATCTGCTCTTTCAAATGACCTTGAAATCCCTAATTCTAAAGTCTCCTGAGTACTGAGATTGCAAACGTACATCACCTTGCATGGATTTATGCATTGCTGGTCATCAAATCCAGGACTTCAAGCATGCTAGGCAAATACAGTTCCAAGTGAACTACATCCCCAACTCACACATGCTAAATCTTTGATCGATGATCATATACTAAACAGTCCACTACATACCTTATGTACTTAGTCTCACTCAGCCCTTGCAGCACATGTTTAAGTTGGCGCTGTTGGCATAGTAAGTAAGCAAACTGAAGCCTAGTGAGCTTAAGCGATTTTCCCTGTATCTAAATTCTAACAAATGTGACTGTCAGGACTTGAGTCCAATTTTGGTTCTACTTATCACTTTCAAAGCATTTTTTAAGGACTTAGATCCTTTTATATTTTATTAATATCATGTGTTATTGCTTTTTTGATGAAGAAGTTTCCAAATAGTTTACTTAGACAAAACTAAATCTGAAAGTTTATTTGCAATTAATCAATATCAAAAAACAGCAAGGAGGAATGTCTTTAAAGGCATCAACTATCTAAGGAGGAGAAATTCATGAGTACAATGTTTGGCCTGAGAGTAAGCCGCACGAAAGAAACATCTGCTGTGAAAGCATTTATTCCAGAGTTACTACTAGGATAAAGATGGCTCATACCAAGATAGGAGATTAGTACAATAATTTTATTATCTAACAGTCAATTCTTATTACAATTTCCTACTTCTAAAGAATTCAGGGCTGCACATAGTTTGCCTTTCAAGCTGCTTTCCAAAACATTGACTCAAAATTGGAACACAGATTATTTTTGTTTTTAGTTTTACAAACAGTATGAATATTCATGCATGGATGTGGTAGAACTGCACCGAAGATGTGAGAGTAACAGAAAAGTAACATTTTAATCATAGTAATCACATTTATAATAAATATTTCCCAGGATTGTGAGTGGATCAATGAGTTTTCTATGTTGATTACAAAAAAATGAATTGGAACATGATAAATATCAACCTCACAATAATAATTTTTTCAACAACAAAATCCTAGACATGATACTAATAAAGTCTGAAAACTGTAAGTATCATGATTGTGAACACTCTTAAAGTACTCTACATGTGGTAGCCAATTCAAAACTTGAAAAATAAAAAGTACCAATTATTAGAGGGGAAACATAAATAGTATCATTATTTGAATGTTATATTATATTCTTCCAAGAAAAATCAAGAGAATTGATTGGGAAAGTTAAATAATGAACTAGAAATTAGTAAGCAATAAATATTTTTCATAGAGGTCAACAGTTTAATACAAATTTACAGAAACTTGATGTCTGGAAGAACATGACAAAATCCTCATGAAGTATTATCTTCATACTTTCAGGCTGCTATCATAAAATATTCAGTACAAGGTGTCTAATGATTAGACAGCTGAAATTAAACACAAGGACCAAAAGCAACTTGGAGAGGAAAGGATTATTTCAACAGCTCATAGTCCACCATCCAAAGAAATCAAGGCATTAATCTGGAGTCAGGACCTGATACAGAAGACATGGAGTAGTGCTGCTTATTGTCTTGCTCCTTGGAGCTTGCAAAGCCTGCTTTTTTATATCACCCAGCCACACTGGACTACATACCCAAGGTTAACACCACCACTGTCTGGATGGGCTCATACATATCAATCATCCAATGTAGAGATCCACAGCTAAGCACTGGGTCAAGTCCAGTGAAAAAGCGGGAGGAGGGATTATAAGAGCAAAGGAGTCAAGATCATGATGGGGAAACCCACAGAGACAGCTTAGACCAGTTAGTGGGGGGGTCACTGACTCGGGACTGATAGTGAGGGAACCTGCATAGGACCAAACTAGGCACTCTGAATGTGGGTGACAGTTGTGAGGCTTGGGAAGTTTGTGGGGACACTGGCCAAGGAACCAGTATTTATCCCTAGTGTATAAACTGACTTTTTTGGAACCAATTCCTATGGAGGAATACCTTGCTCAACCTAGATACAGGGAGGAAGACCTTGGTCCTACCTCAAGTGATGTGACAGACTTTGTTGAGTCCCAATGAGAGGCCTTACCCTCTCTGATGAATAGATGGCTAGTGGGGTGGGAAGAAGGTGTGGGTAACAGGAAGAGGGGAGGTAGAGGGAGATAAATAAAAAAAAATGTTTTAAAAAAGAAAATTATCCACAGGTTTATCCACAGGTCAATCCATTTTCTCAATTGGAGTTTCCACTTTTAAAATGACTCTAGCTTGTTCACATTGTCATTAGACCAAGCCAGCACACAAAGTTGTTTAGAAACAACTAAAATTTATTGAGGATAGTAATGGAGACTAGAGAGTTCAGGATTGCCATTGCTAGTGGATTCAGTGTTTTGTGGTAGCCAGATGTTCGGTAGTATTCTCCCTTTGCAGATGGGGTGTAAATCTCACACCGTTCTCCATTTTAATGTTGTGGGCCCCACTCACATTCTCTCCCTTCATTAACTACGCACCTTTCACACTGGTACAGTGGGGATCAGATTTCTAAAACTTAGCTGTTGAGAGCATAGACAGTTGTAGAAGGCCGCAACCACACTCTCCACCATAGATGGCGCTGCACCGCCAGGTGAGCTAGAAAGCTCACACGTGTTGGTATTTTTCCACTACTCCCAAGGTATCACCTGGGACTGGGAGCAGTTGACCAATCCAAGAATGACACGTCCAAAGCTAGGACTGTTTCCTATATAAGGGATGGGTTCCATGTTATCGGGGTCTCCGCCATGTGGCTTATGCTCTAGCTCCCAAGAGACATAAAGCTTTTCTGCAGAAGGATCCTATGTGTACCGCGTGGTTCTTGCTGGCGAGATGGTAGCGCGGGACATCTGGTGCCATACCCGGGAAGAAGAAGAACTTTGCACCGCCGGAGACCCCTTGGACACAAGGAGGATTCAGAACTGCAGGCATGCATGCTTAGAGAGGTACGCTCTAAAGTCCAGAGAGCATATCAGAAACTGAGCAGCAGTGGGAGGTTGTGCGCGCACCCAGATAAGTTAAAAAAATGACCCTCCGGTAAAGAATGGGGGGAGACAGAAAAGAAAATAAGTTAAAAAGGACCCCCCAGTGATTCTAAAGAAAGTAAAAATGGGGGAGAAGGCTGATTTACAAGGTCAAAAGCTTTATGTTATGTTGTTCATGTTGTTTTTTATGTACTGGACAGGAGAAAGATATTTGAATTTAGGAACTGCTAAAAAAGGTAGTTTAAATTTAAAACATGGGCTTAAGAATATGATGTTTTGGGAGAGAGGTTCTGTTTTCGCCTCCACGGAGGATGGGAGCCTAAGTATGTGCTTGAGATCCACGTGGTTTGAATCACCGAGACCTCCTGAAATGTTATAATGTATACCCCTAAAATTCTGCGGCCCAATTCAACAGGAAGCAGCCAAAGAGACTAAACGACGCCCAAATTCCCTAAAAGATTGTTTAAATGAGGTCCTTTCAAGCCTGCTTCTCTGAGTTCAGCTTTGCTCCGTACACCGGTTTGGGCTCGGAGTGGGTGCAGCTGGGGCTGGAGGGCAGCTGGAGCGGAGCTTTGCTCTGTGGCTGTGGTGGGGAGCATGTTGCGCTGGCTCAGTTGGTGCCTGGCCTGGAGGGTGTCACGTACCGAGAATGAGAGCGGTGCCACAAGTTGCCAGGCCAGAATTGTACCTAATTGTATCTTGCAATGTACCTAAAACTGTGAGGGTCTCAGAGGCTAAAATGGCTATGGCTCCATTTGGCTATGCTAAACGATGCTGACTTCAGGCAGGGCTGGTCGTATTTATCATAATAAAAGCGCAATTAAGGTTTAGACGCAGTAAACAGGCAGTACCGTATTACATCTACATAGTGCAACTTAAGTTTTTAAGAACTGCTTAGCATTTTAAGAACTCAAGTCCTCCTGAAAGATTGCTGTGTATATGCTTGGCTTGTCTGGTGTTTCAGGATCCGCAAGGAGATGGATGCGAAGGGCCCTTGGATTTTGGGGTGATTGGGTCATTGGCTGGATCTGTGAGAGTTTACAGCCGCTTTTGCTGTGGCACAGGTGTTGAGAGTTTGCTAGTAGGGAAGCGGCCCTGTTCACCGCCTCTTCCATTGGCCCCTTGAGCCACAATGGCTCTGGCACGGACCTTGAGATGTTGCTGCCTGTGCCGCCTCGGTCTGGGTGTCGGCTCCCGCCACATTCCCCCACCAACACAGCCGCGGGGAAGGCAGGGGCGCATGGGGGTGGAGCCACCACTTCCTGGCCCGGGACAGGCGGAGCCGCACAGCAAACAGGCCCAGGGCCTCGGAGAATGGAGGGGTGGGCACTAAAACCCAAGGCCACCATACCGGCAAGAAATACGGGAGCCAATAAATCTTAAATCTAATATCAACAAACAGAGACCTGTAGATCTCTAAGTTCAAGACCAGCCTACTTCCAGTACTGACTGTGCTAAATTTTTACACTGAGTTTTTTAATACTCTTAAATGTTATTTTGGGAGAAGAGTTTGTTTATGTTTTTTTTTCTAGGAATGCTACTATTCATGCTGTGGATTCATCTGTCCAGAGGCCTGAGGACAAAGCCTCTGCTATGGAGCTGTCTGGCCTGATTGCTGCGGAGCTGGCGGGTTCCTAAGGGATGGTCCAGCTCCTGCCCTTGGTCTGTCAGTTATTGCTGTGCTGTTGTTGCTGTACATTGCAATGTTATTGTTGCTGTGCTATTGCTTGCTATCAGTTTCCCTTATCCTGTCAGTTATTTCTGCTAAACACTATGGGTATCTTCAAGACAGGTTACAAAATGCCATGGTTATTCAAATTAAAAATTGGATACTACAGACTTCTTGATGCAGCTGGAGAGTTATGCCCCTGCGATCCCAGATTATTAAGCAATTGTCTAGTTATCTTCTAGGTAATTGGACTGGAGGACTTACCAGTTCTTGTTAAAATTAAAAAAGGGGGGGAATAATAAAGGAACTGCCCCCGATGCTCTGTTCATTATACATTTTTTAAATGGCAGTACAGCCTATACCATGGAAAACAGAGACCCTCAATCAGTTATCTACCACAGTGGCTACAGCCCTGGATCAACAGGCTACCATAGATACATCTATTAGAGGTAGAATAAAGAACAGGTGGATATCTTATGGCAGCTTGCCCAATTGGGCTATAAATGGAAAACTCCAGCCTTATGTGTGACCAGTATACCATATGAGAACTTTATAAAAGTGGCTAACTTGTCCCGAGAATTGTCTTTGCATCTTGCAGGAGAATTTTGATGATTTGCTGTCCTCCTTGAGATGGTCCATCGTGACAATCAACTCCACGCGAGTGGACATAAGCCTGGCCAAAGAATTCCAGTCCTGGATTGTGTCCTTCATCTCCTACTTCAAAGAATAGGTGGGGGTTGGAATGTTTGAAACAGTCCTATGCTATGGAATAGTGTTTCTCCTCTGGATGGTCTGCTGACTCAAATCCCAAAGTCATAGGTACAAAGTGGTTTTTGCTCAGCGCTGGCTGCCCTAGAACAGGGAGCCTCTTCTGATATGTGGTTATCTATGTTAAAGCAGTAAGGTTTAAGCCAACCAGCTCCTGCACCCCTAGGACTATGGTCCATTGCACAGGGTGGAGTGCTTGGCTTAGCTAGCCCTGAAGGTTGTCGAGCTGAAGAGCATCGCACAGAGAATGGCCCTCTCTGAGAGATAAGTCGCTCAGCATAAGGGTTTCCTGCCGTATGTTCCCTTTCCCAGAAAATTGGCAGAGAGCAGGCCGGATAGGTTCCAGGTGTCATAAACCTAGGGGCAGATTCCGTGTAAGCCCATTTTAATGTTTTCATTTTGGGAAGTTCGACCTCTATCTTTACCTTTTGAGGGAGTTGCCTTTCTGCTAAGAAGTAAAATTAGGGGGAAATGTAGAAGGCCGCAACCACACTCTCCACCATAGATGGCGCTGCACCGCCAGGTGAGCTAGAAAGCTCACACGTGTTGGTATTTTTCCACTACTCCCAAGGTATCACCTGGGACTGGGAGCAGTTGACCAATCCAAGAATGACACGTCCAAAGCTAGGACTGTTTCCTATATAAGGGATGGGTTCCATGTTATCGGGGTCTCCGCCATGTGGCTTATGCTCTAGCTCCCAAGAGACATAAAGCTTTTCTGCAGAAGGATCCTATGTGTACCGCGTGGTTCTTGCTGGCGAGATGGTAGCGCGGGACAGACAGTCAGACCACAATGAGTTCCAAGGAAAGACATGAAAATATCCAAACAGGAATGACATGGAGAATAGTGAGTTTATGGAGAAACAACAGAATGAATAAATAAGAAAGATCATGTTATTGAGTAGAACTTGTTTTTAATTGATTTTTATTGAGCTATATATTTTTCTCTGCTCCTCTCCCTTCCTCTCCCCTCACCTTCAACCCTCTCTCATGGTCCCCATGGTCCCAATTAACTCAGGAGATCTTGTCTTTTTCTGCAACTTATGTAAATTAGATCTATGTATGTCTCAGGGTCCTCATTGTTGTCTAGGTTCTCTGGGATTGTGAATTGTAGGCTGGTTTTCTTTGCTTTATGTCTAAAAGCCACTTATGAATGAGTACATATGATGTTTATCTTTCTGGGTCTGGGTTACCTCACTCAATATGATGTTTTCTAGATCTGTCCATTTGTCTGCAAATTTCAAGATGTTATTATTCTTTTTGCTGCATAGTACTCCATTGTGTAAATGTACCACATTTTCCTTATTCATTCTTCAGTCAAGGAGCATTTAGATTGTTTCCAGGTTGTGATTGTGAAAAACAATGCTGCTATGAACATAGTTGAGCACATGTCCTTGTGGTACAATTGAGCATCCTTTAAGTATATATCCAAAAGTGGTAATGCTGGGTCTTGAGGAAGGTTGTTTCCAAATTTTCTGAGAAATTACCATACTGATATCCAAAGGAGCTCTACCAGTTTGCACTCCCACCAGTAATGGAGGAGTGTTCCCTTTACCCCACATCCTCTCCAGCATAAGTTGTCATCAGTGTTTTTTATCTTGGCCATTCTTACAGGTATATGATGGAATCTCAAAACTCAAGTCCAAATGGATCAAAGACCTCAATATAAAGCCAACCACACTGAACCTCATAGAAGAGAAAATGGGAAGTACACTTGAATGCATTGGCACAGGAGACCACTTCCTAAATATAACCCCAGTAGCACAGACATTGAGAGCAACAACTAATAAATGAGACCTCCTGAAACTGAAAAGCTTCTGTACAATAAAGTGTTAGTCAAATAACTAGCTCAGGATATTTTTTTTAAAAAATAGTGACAATGAAAATAATTTGATAGGACTAATATTAAAGTTAATAGAATACATAATTAGGCATATGTCCATTTGAATGACTATACAAGATACTGGTAACAAAACAGCGACCAGCAAAGATAGTTATGAGTGGAGATATTATTCATAGTATCAAAGACTAAAATTTTCAAAGTGTCTAAATTTTAAAACTTTATGATATGGTTATTCACATATCAATATGAGACCAAATCTAATTAAATAATTAAATGACTACACTGAAGAATAGCCATAGCCAGTCATGTACAACTAGAAAGATGGACATCTGGGGTTAGAGTGATGACTCAGTGGTTAAGAGTCCTTGCTGCTCCTCTAGAGGACTCAGGCTCAGTTTGAAGCACACATGGGCTAGCAGCCATTTGTAATATCGTTTCTAGAGGATCCAACAACCCCTTCTGGCTACACATGGTGCACAGACTTTATATGTAGGCAAAATCCCATACACATTAAATAAAAATGAATCTATTTTTAAAAGATGAGAAATCTATATGCAATAACATATTTATTTTATATATACATATATATTATTGTATATATATATTATATATATGTATTAGTTGTGGAATGTTTTGACAGTTTCTTCTTTATTATTGCATGTTCTATCTAAAATTTCTGTGACAAAATTTTCTCAGAAAAATTTGTTTTGAAATTAGGGGCAATAGTTCAAAGTTTTGTGGGTTGTTTTAAATTGTTCTCGGGATAGTAAAGTCACAATTTAAATATTTCTGCTCTGTTTTATATTTGAAAATGTTGTCAATAGCTGAATAAAAAGGAATTCAAAATATAATCTTCATACTTCATAATTTTGTAGGTTTGCCATTCATTCACAAACATTCTAACTGTTCAGAGTATCAGCACCCTTTATCTGATCATACTTTACATATAATTTCAATAAAATGAATAAAATTGCTTATTTTTTATTTATAAAATATATATAACTTATTGGTGTTCCTCCAAAAAGTGTTTCTGACACGGTTGCTACATAGAAGAATTATTTCAGTTTAGTCTTTAAACTGATAGTATTTTTAATTTTTGTTTTATGCATGTGCACATGTGTGTCTGTGCATATGTGGAGAAGACTACCACATGTGTCATTCAAGTGACTTCCACCTCTCTTATTTTTTTAATATATATTAATTTATTTAAAAATTATATTAGCTTGCCATGGTGGTACATACCTTTAATTCCAGTATTTGAGAGGCATAGGTAAGTGGATCTCTCTGAATTTATGGCCAGCCTGGCCTACATAGTGAGTTTAGTTTAGCCATGGCTACATAGTGAAACCCTGTCTCAAAAAAATCATATGAACCAAGCATATGTTAACAAATGATACAGCTAGGCCTGATGTGGTGACATACACCTTTAATTCCAGCACTTGGGGAGGCAGATGGATCTCTGAGTTCAAGGCCAACCTGATTCACATTGAAAATTTTTGCCAGTCAGAATAACATAGATTTTCTCAAGACAAAACAACACAAATAAATCAGGCAAATGAATAATGTAATATTAACCTCTGAGCCCTTGCTCCAGCCAGTAAATGATATAGTCTTCTAAAACTCACATTTCCCAAAATAAAACAGCAGGGAGAAGAGCTATCCCAGCACTTGGGAGGCAGAGGCAGGCGGATCTCTGGGAGTTCAAGGCTAGCCTGGTCTGCAAGAGCTAGTTCTGGGACAAGCACCAAAGCTACAGAGAAACCTTGTCCCCCCAAAATAAAAAATCAACATCAACAGCAACCAAAAAATAGTATGGTAGATTGATATAAAAGATGATATAAAAATCAAGATGTTTTCTATTATCAAACCTCTCTTATTTTTTAAGAAAGGTTCTGTCCCTGACCTGAAACTCTCCAAGTAGGCTAAGTTGTCTGGCCAACTAGGAATCTACCCATCTCCATCTCTTACTGAAACTATAATCACACCAAGGACTGGACATGGGTTTTTTGTTTGTTTGTTTGGTTGGTTTTTGTATTTTCTTTTTCTTTTTATTTATTTATTTATATATTTATTAAAAATTTCCATCTCCTCCCATCCTCCCATTTCCCTCCCATTCCCCCCACTCGCCCTCCCTCTCCAGTCCTAAGAGAAGTCAGGGTGCCCTGCCCTATGGGAAGTCCAAGGCCCTCCATCCCCCATTTGGGTCCAGGAAGGTGAGCATCCAAACAGACCAGGCTCCCAAAAGGCCAGTCCATGCAGTAGAATCAAAACCCAGTGTCATTATCATTGGCTTCTCAGTCCACCCTCATTGTCAGCCACATTCAGAGAGTCCAGTTTGATTACATGCTCGCTCAGTCCCAGTCCAACTGGCCTTGGTGAGCTCCCATTAGATCAGTCCCACCATCTCCGTGGGTGAATGCACCCCTCGTTGTCCTGGCTTCCTTGTACATGTTTTCCCTCCTTCAGCTCTTCATCTGGGCCTTGGGAGCTCAGTGACTGAACATGTTTTTATCATGGACTTTGAAGAGCAAATTCAGGTTCTAGTTCTGGGAATAAAACATTTTAAGAGTTTGCTGTCTTTAATTTACCACAAATATTTAGTAACATTTACTAATATTTTACTTACTGAGTCACAAAAATATCACACAGAAATATTATTTACCTGAATTTCAGCAGTGTTCGGGAAGATTTACCAAGAGGAATAAGTTTTTTGTCAAGTACACAAGGTTGAAAATTAGTATTAATTTCTAATATCTTTTACTACAGAACACATGTACACCATCTATTTCTTTTTAAAATACAGATAATTAAACATGTCAACATGTGAGATATGAAATAAAGTTTAACACCTGCTTTCAGACATAAATAAATGTATTCAATGCTTCTCAATAATCAATCTTAAAATACATAAAACTATCAATACTTTTTAAACAATTCACTTAGTACAGCAAAGCATCCTAACTCAGAAAAATAATATATAGCTTCTCTAATCACTGCTTTCTGATGCCTTGTAAACATTCAGAGAAATGATCATTCTTAAAGAGAATAAACTAATTAGATTTCATGTTATAGTAATGTTCTTTTAAATAAAGTCTCTATCTAACAATTCATGATGATTCATTCACACATACAAAAAAAAAAGTCCAAGGGTAAAAACCCGTGATATTATGGACTTTAAACAAACTTGTGCATTAGAAATGCATAAACCCATCTAAGTTCTATTTCAAGGGCTCATCTTTGGAGCAATTGGCAAGTGCTATCAAACAGTCCATTAGAAGTTTCCATGAGCAACTTGAAGCCAAAGCACTGTGGTTTTGGCTCAATGACATCCCGGTGGAATGTCCAGTCCGATCCGTCATGTGCATAGTCCACTTTGTTTTACATGACACTTGTATACTCCAACTAGGGAAGTGATAATCAACAAAAATAATCATTTGTATTTCAACATCCACAGCTCAGAAAGAATAAATCAGTAATGGTTCTTTAAATGATTCCCCAGGACAGAAAAAAAGGGGGGAGCCAGAATAAGCAATACAAACTTGTTGCCCCATCACTGACCTTTATTTCAAGCTAAAGTTACATTCTGGTGTAGATGTTGGAGATGGTTCAGTTTCAATGTGACTGTAATCCAAACCAGCTCCTAAAATTAGGTATTTAAAAAAAAAAGTAAATAAGAGAAATTTTAGATGCCAAGGAACAAAGGAGAAGTAAGGTATGATGTGCGATGCTGCTGAACACAATTCACTAGCGAGGCTGGCAGGGTTGTCATTTTCTACTCTTGGGTGAAAATAAAGAAGAGGGAAAGACTATGGGTTATGTATATCCAAAGTCAAATATCTTCAGTTCACCTGTTCAGTAGAAAGTTTGAACAATAGCAATTATTTCATGACAAGAGCGTTCTTTAATGGAAACCTGACTTCCAAGCATTATTCTTAGGGTCTGAAACCAATATGACTTTTATTACAATGTGTGCAATGGGTACACTCACATGCTATGGCACCCCCGTGGAGACTGAAGGACATTTGTGGTTCTCTCCCACCGTAGGTACTTTCCAAGGATCAAACTCAGCTTATCGAGGTTGGCAGCATGCGCTCTTATCCATTATCCATGAAATTAAAGGTGTCTTTAAAGATCTTGTTACTAATTGTAGCAGAAGGTCTGGTAAAATAATGTGGACAAAAGGTTTATTTGGGGTATGTTGCTAAAACTACTTTAAATCTATGATATTCGAGCCACCTAGACTAACTATAGCTTGTGCTACATCCTGAAAAAGAGAGAAGTCAATAGGGACCCTCCAAGCACAAAGTCTCATACAGGGTGTGAAGACGACAGCCTCTCGTATGTATTTCTTCAGTAAACTTGGGTCCACTGCAACTGCATTATCTTCTTTTTCTCTAAAATATTTTATGGGGAAAAAAAGGACTGGGAATAGGAGAAAAGAGTCTAGCAGTATTATTCATTTTAATTATCACAAACTTTAAGACAATGGAGAAGAAGGGGAAGTTGCATACATATCTCTATCCTGTTTTTCAAACAACGAAAAAGCTTATTACCAGTTGATTTGTGAAATATGAGATGTAAAGAAGCTTTATTCTTAGCAAAGTCACAATTTTTTTCTCTATCAGACACTATGAAGTATTACCCGTGAAATACAATGTAGTCCTCACAAAAGTTTATATGTATAAACTATAGTTATATATTTATATATTTACTATATATGCTTTTATATAGGATATATAGTTAAATAGTTATTTTATATGTGTATATATAGTATATACAGTAATATATTTCTATAAATATGCTTACATATTTTTATATATTTATTATAAATGAGATTTTATAAAACTGAAAGAAATAAATATAAGGAGAGGGTGACTACAAGAAGGAACCAATGAACTGATTGTATTGTACAGAGAATTTGAAGACAATTGAGAGGAAGTGAGCACTTTTTGTCATGTTATATAATAAGCAATATTAATGTTTGTAGAAACTTGAGTAACCAATATATTATCTTCAAACAGTGGAGAAATGTAGCTAGACTAATACTTATTGATTATTTTCCATTTGTAACTCTGTTAGTATTATCCATCCTGTTAACAGATGGAGGTAATTTTACAGACTTACCATGACACATTAATTTGTACTCCTGTTTTAAAGACAAGTAGACAAATATGAGAATGCTGTTGTCAAAGTTCACACCATTACGAAAAATGAAATTGTCATCAATAGAAGTGGTGAAGAAATGTGTGTCTCAAGGAAAGGAAGACAAAGAGATGACAATTTCAATCTTATAATTATCAATTGATTGATGAAGTATCAGATTTGTTCAATTGTTAATGATGTGCACAAGCCAGGAAATTATAAGACCAATGCTAACTTTTAACATCACTTTTATGAGGAAATCATAAGGTCAGTGTTATCATTGATAATGTGCCTTTTGCTCCACCCCTAAGCACTCACATTCCATTTGATGAGTTTGCGCCATTTGCTTTGTTGTTAGACAGTTAACTTGCTGTTCTCTTATATCAAATTGGAATCTTAAGACTCTCAAAGGTGTTTAACCTTTTGTCTTTATTTCCCTTATCTCTCACACATAGTGATTTCTTTATATATATATATATATGTATATATATACATATATATATATATATAAATGTCTTTTTTTGGTAATTTTATTAAATTGTAAAAGTTTCCATTTCCGCCCCTCCTCCCACCACCCTCCCACTCCCCCCACTCCCTCTCCTCCTCCCTCTCCATCCCTAAGAGCAGTCAGGGTTTCCTGCCCAGTGGGAAGTTCAAGTTCCTCCCGCCTCCCTCCAGGTCCAGGAAGGTGAGTGTCCAGGCGGACTGGATCCGCAAAATCCTGTATATGCAGAGGAAACAAGTCCCAGTGCCATTGTCAATGGCTTTTCAGAAAGACTCCGGCCAGCCAATAAATACCTGTAAATAAATTACTGAATTGACCAACTACCTTTTTCCTTGGTATTTGGCATTATCAATGGAGTTGTCTATAACATTTAACAATAGGCCAGAAATAATCCTTAATATAATGGCAATGTATGTCTTTTTATTATTTTCTAGGTACAGTTCTGGGTGTTTCCCGTGTCTTAATATATTTACTGTTATGAAAAATCCACCATTACTCAAAAGCTGACAAGATAAGCAACAGTGCTGAGGTTATTGTCATAGCACGGAACACAAGAATTTCACTATGTGGACATATATAAAATTAGGTAATTGAATTCTCTAACTTTTCATGAGCAACACGGGCTACTTCCTAAAATCCCTCGCTTCTCCTTTTATTCTCCATCTTGGTTAAAGGAAATTCTCTCTTCCCTTAGAATTTGGACATAACTTGCACACTTGTCATAATTTACCTACGGTATTACATATGACATTAGATTTTTTTTCGAAGTTTATTAATTTATAAAAGTTTCCATTTCCGCCCCTCCTCCCAACACCCTCCCACTCCCCCCACTCCTTCTCCTCCGCCCTCTCCATCCCTAAGAGCAGTCAGGGTTTCCTGCCCTGTGGGAGGTTCAAGGTCCTCCCCCCTCCCTCCAGGTCCAGGAAGGTGAGCATCCAAACAGACTGGATCCCAAAAATCCAGTATATGCAGAGGAAACAAGTCCCAGTGTCATTGTCAATGGCTTTTCAGAAAGACCCCGTGCCAGCCACATTCAGAGATCAGATGTTGACCTCTGCACCCAGGGTCTCCTGTATGAAGCACTTGTGTTAAAACTCACAGTACATTTCAGTTGGATATACGTGTTTACCTGTTTTCTTAATTATATAGGAGGCAGGATTTTTTTAATTAATTTATTTATTTATTAAAATTTTCCATCTCTTCCCCGCCTCCCTTTTCCCTCCCCCTCCCCACCTCCCCCTCCCTACCTTCCCTCCTTCTCTAGTCTTAAGAGCAGTCAGGATTCCCTGCCCCGTGGGAAGTTCAAGGTCCTCCCCGCTCCATACAGGTCTATAAAGGTGAGCATCCAAACAAACCAGGCTCCCACAAAGTCAGTCCATGCAGCAGAATAAAATCCCAGTGCCATTGTCCTTGGCTTCTCAGTCAGCCTTCATTGCCAGCCTCATTCAGAGTGTCCATTTTGGTCACATGATCCATCACTCCCAGTCCATTTTCAAATTACAAATATTTGTCATTGCATCTAATCCAGAGGAACATTTTTAGAAATAGTTTATTGGCTTAGTGGGGTATGATGGTACATGCCAGTAAACCTGGCACTTGAGAGATGGTAACAGCAAAAAATTCCAGGATAACTTCAGCCACAGGATTCAAGCAAGCCTTGGCCACATGAGACCCCACCTTACAAAGAGTTGGTAAGGGAAGGAGAGAGAGGGAGAAAGAGGGAGACAGAGAGAGAGAGAAAAAAATATTATTTGTTAATGATGTTCACAAACTAAGAAGTTTTTAATTTCCTTTAAGAAAACTTCCATCAGTAATACAAGATCATTTAAATATAATTTGACTAGAGTCTAAAAATATAAGCTTATTATATATTATATAGTAATTAAGGAAAATAAGACACATATTTTATTTTATATTCTTGGTAAGTGAAATGACATAAGCTTGACTCCCTCAGCCATACTGTTTTAGTGAAATCATGGGGTTTGTGGCTCCCGCCCCACTTTGGGAGTAGCCCATATGGTTACTCTTACTCTGTCACGTCACTCCCTACTACACATTTAGTTCTTTCTAGATAAGAAACCCTCCAGCAGCTCAGCACTGGGATTTGGTTAAGTGGATAAACTAAAACACTGGATGCTCTCCTAAGTTTTATCTCCACAATCGGAACCTCTGGAGTTTACTATATTGGGCTAGAAATCTTAGAAGGAGACATGTTCTCACAATATTTTTCAGCATAATTTCTTTCTTGTTTTAGCCAAAAATAATGTAAAAGAGACGTGTCAACACACCGAGGATTGCCCTTAGGTTAGAGAAGAAAAAGAGGTGGAAAGAAAAAGCAAAAGTCTTTGAAAATTCACCAAGTTCCATTCTGACTTGTGGTTAAAAAACAGCAACAATAAAGCCACAACCGAAGTGGGGAGCATGGGGGATACTCGCCCCTTGTTTTAATATATTATTCTGTGATTCTCATTCACACATGAGTCACCCATTCAGTTTTCTCTGCCTCTGGCAAAGTCTTCTCAACTAAAGTGGCTAAATTGGTGATGGAAAGATAAGCATTCCAGTAGAGCAGCCTATAATAAGAAACACAATAACAGGAAATAGGTGGTGGCCACACAAGCATTAAAATGTACCTTAAGTGTGAACTTGAGGGGAAAGTGACAAGAAAGCAATGGCTGAGGACAGAGAGCAGTTCTTCCACTGGAAAGAAGCATCACGTATGTGTTTGACATCCGTTGTTTTTTTTCTGTCAGACGGTTTGCAATGAATCTACTGTCCAAGAAGCAAATAAAATGAAAGGGGGAAAAATAGGGCAAGAAAGAGACAAATACACACACACAAAGAGAGAGAGACAGAGAGAGAGAGAGAGAGAGAGAAACAGAGAGAAACACAGAGAGTAAAAGACAAAAAAGAGGAAACACCTGGACTTGGATTTAGAGTCTGTTTTGCACACCTGAAGATAATTCAACATGTCCAAATGTGTTTTAAATGCTTAATTTGTTAATACAGGAGATATTGAGCTTTCTGTACTCAGAAAAAGTAAATCACCATTTAATTATCTTAGCAATATTTGATATAATTAAATACTTATTCAAAGTGAACTAGAATTTCAGGAAACTCAACCAAATCTATGACCTAAGTAATCCATTCCAGGGAACCCAGCCTAAATGAAACCACAGTACACAGAGTGTGCATGAGAAGCTATAAGTGTGACAACTAGAGTAAGTCTCCTAAAAGTGTTCTTGTATAGAAAATATTAACCCACAGAGGGTCCAAGATAAAATTCATATGGAAAAATACCATTTGCCAGGAGAGTCAACATCACCTGCCATTTCATTTGGTCCTTTCTGTCCTTTTTGTAGTTTTCTAAATTTACGGTCTATCCTCAAAAAAGAACTTCTCATATCAGAAAAACATTCAAGACTGTAAATATTATTTTAAAAGTATAGTTTGAAAAATATAGAATCTAGAAATATATTTAAATATACAAAATATATAAAAATATAGTTTGATCTGAACGGAACAAAATATACAATATTTCAAGGTGGAGAAGGTGTGCAAAATAATTTTAGGAGGTGACTAGTGGTCATTCTATTTTGATATTTCTTCATCCTCCACAAGCATATTATAACCGTAAGGTTGTCTTTATCTTCTGATTTCCAAACAATCATTTTACCTTAGTTCAAAGGAAATCAAATAGCGGTAACGATATGCACCTGCTGAACTTGCTGGACCATTTCTGAGACACAATGCTCATTATTGATGCTGGCACTACTGTATAATTTGAAACCTATGTAGAAATGTCAGGAATTATCTCAGAAGGAGAAAGACCTAATCTGGAATAAGCAGTTTTCAAAAATCTAAGGGAAAAAGAAAAGGTCAAAGCACGGCTGGTATCTATATGCACAGCTTCTTCTCCTCTTACTGAAGGAGAAAAGGGAGTTCACTGAGAACAGTGAAGAAGTGCTCTGTCACCTGCTTGCCCTTCTGTTCTAGGAGGAGCAGAGGGAGCATTTAAAGCCTGTTTATGGTAGAAAGATTTCTTCCCAGTACCCAGTACTGTTGCACATAGAACCATGAACCCTCAGTAAAGTTGGCTGCCATTTTCTTATTTTGAATTCTTTTTACCCCCTCTTTTTATAAATTAGTTTTGAGAGTTCCATATCATATTGATCATACTCAATCCCTACCCCAAGTCCTCCAAGACCTACTCCCTTCTCCATGAACCCAACTTTATGTTCTTTTTCTCTTGGTACCAAAGAAAAGAAAATTTGTCTTATTTTTAAAAGAATATTGCATTTGCAATTTTTTCTTTAATTAAAATCTAATCCTATTCCCATTTTCCTTTCTTACTCCAACTCCTCCTGTTTCCCTTCCATCCATGCCCACGCATGTGTCCCCATTTCCTCTCAAACTGATATTTTCTTTTTCTTTATTAATATGATATACGTATTCATATACATATATACATAAATATATCAATACAGCCTGCTGATCCATTTTATGTGGCTTGTGTATATATGACCTCAGGGCTGATGACTTTCAATTGTATAATCACCTACAGACTCATTCCTGAGAAAGACTAATTTTCCCTTTCTCAACAGTCATTGGTTTCCAGTAATTCTTTATCTAGGGATGTGAGCTACTGAGATTTCAAACTTCCACACTGTATTTCCATTGTCATCATTCAGGCCTTGTTTAGAAAACCATGTTACCAAGGTATCAAGGGTGTAACTTCCCACTCATTTCTAGAACACATAATCTCACAGCAGACTTCCTGGTCCTCTGGGTTTTACAATCCTCCCCCACCTTTTTTCTCAACATTCCCTGAATTTTAGGTGTAGTAATTGCATTGTAAATATATCCACTGGGCCTGGGGTCTCCACAATTAGATGATGTATATATTATGGCTAGTTGTGGTTTTCAACGATTTCAGTGCTTTCAAAATTTGACAAGAAGTTTCTTTGATGCATGTGAGAGATACATTTACCTTTAGGTGGGGGAATCAAAATTTTAGAATACAACTAGGAATGAGGCTGACTTGGTACTAGTAGGTGTTTCTCTAAATTCATGACCTTGCTTGCCACACATAGTTGACCAGGTTTCTAGTACTAGTGAGTATTTTCCTCTTGTTGGGTAGGTCTTAAATTTAATTATACAACTGTAGGTTACAGCCAAGATGGGTATGCACTTTTAGGGATATAGTGTCATGTTGGTCACTATTATGTTTCATAGACATCACATCTGGATAGGATTATTGATTGCTTCTCTCCCTTGACAGTTTTTTACATAATTGGTACTATGAAAGTTGGACTACATAATAGAGACTTCCAACTTTGATCCAGCTCAATTTTCCAAGTCTCAAAAGCACGAAGTATCTTCCACAATAGGAATTTACCTTAAAACTTTAAAAGGCAACTAAGGGCAATGTAGCCTTATTACATAAGGAGTCACATGAACTACCATGACTAACAACTCAAAAAAATGTTTCTCATATCCACTACTAGGATTTTTGTTTGATTATCTTTGACTTTGTGAAGAACATTTTTGGCCCATTTGATATGCATGCTATTAGAGGAGAAAAGTAACTAACAGTTTTGAATTCTTTTGAATCCTCTGTGAGGTGGAAACAATATTGAAAACCAAAATTAAAAAATAAAGAAACATTGAAGAAAGTAAGAAAATCCAGTGTAAGGCTCTCCCTTCAAAGTGTTCAGATCTCTAACATAATTAACAACAGTAGCAACTTGGATTTAGGGTCCTAGATAGTCCAGGCTGCCATTATGCCAAAATAATAGAACAAGTTATGATTGTGTGGTAAATGTAATCTGGGCCACACGTAAGAACAGATCAAGTCAGATTGGTTTAGCAGTCTTTCCAAGCCACACTGGGAAATGAGGCATCCACTGCTTCCTGATTCTAACAGTTTGGGGATTCCCAGATAAAAAGATGTGTCATGACAGTCTTGCGGTGTAGACAGAGGAGGGCATGACTCAGGCAAAGCAATCTGTGGACTTTCCCTCTGTAAAATTTGAAGAACCTCTGGGACTGCTTCCTGGATGCCGGAGTTGGCAATCCTCACAATTGGTGTCAGCTGCTCCCATCTCTGAGACTCTGGAGTCTTCTCCCTTTCCTAAGGAGACACTGAAAGGTAGAGTAAAACAAGCATACTGCACCAAAGGCACAGGAAGAAGAACATGAAGGCAAGCTGCAGGCATTCAGTTAAACAAGGAAAATTCAAACCATTGCTTCCACTACAGGAGTATAAACCCAGGATATTAGGAAAATGCTGCTTGAACATTACCTAGCAGTCATTGAATATTGTTGAGTGCACAGCGATTAATTGCTTTCTTTTATAATGATTATTATTTTATTTCATTACTTTAAAAAATACCAATCCAAATTCCCACTTCCTCCCCTCCTCCCACTTCCCTCCCATTCCCGCCACACCCCCTTCCCCCCACCCCCTCCAGTCTTAACAGAGGGCAAGGCAAGGAAAGAGATATCTTGATGAATTACTTTCTATTCGGTGAATCTTCCCTCATTTTGGCAAGTCACAAACATTTCAAGATTGTACGTTCAAATTCACAGGAGGTGAAAACCAGTCCTGAGAAGCCACTGCTGCTGTTGAGATCCTTGTCAATAGCAGCTCAAAATGCAAGGTGTCTACAGATACTCCACCCAGACCATGTATGATCAGTTCACAAAAGCATGATGGCTTCCTTTTATTGGCTGTACCATAATAAATAACACGCTTATGCGGCAAAGAAGAGGGGAAGTTTTGCCAAGTCTACATAGGATAATGACTGGATTGCTAGTGTTATTGAAGAAGAAAAATTTCTCAGTCTGTATGCATCCCAGTTATTATCTGAAATATTTGGGGAATAGACTAAGTTCTCAAATCTTCTGCCTTCCATAATTCTATAAATGTTCAGGTACACAGTTATTGTGAAACTTAGCAGGAGGAGGAAACTTAAATTGTTCTACCAAATAGCAAATTTCAGTTAGGTATGGGAATGAATGAAAAGAATGAAAGATTTCTCGTCAACTCTTTGTGCAATGTATTTGATGTAAGTGATGGTTTGCAAGGGACATCCGGGGACTTTTCCCAAGCCAAATATTGTCCAATGAATTCTGTAGAGGCAGGAACTGAGTTAATCCTGAATCATCCAAATGCCATGTGTCAGGGTCTGTAGACCTTTCTACTCACTTTGTATCCCTACCTGCTTACTGTTGTTCTCTCAACCAAAGATAGCTTCTGAAAATACCTCTCCTGCAGGTTCCAACTCAATGGGTATTGGCAATGTAGTAGCAGCTGGTATGCTTCTCAGACACCCTAGTTTCCTCTAAATAAGGACAGATAAGGTCTTAGTTCAAAGAAATCATTCAATTATGGTGGATATTTAACTAATTATGGTGGATATTTAACTAACTAAGACTTCTCACCATTCTCAAATGACAACAAAGGTGACGTTAACACACACCTGCCCCGACTATAA
Organism: Myodes glareolus; assembly: GCF_982192425.1. Taxonomy (NCBI): domain Eukaryota; kingdom Metazoa; phylum Chordata; class Mammalia; order Rodentia; family Cricetidae; genus Myodes; species Myodes glareolus. Next base: position 20,225,882 of record NC_142048.1, on the reverse strand, counting down.
AATATTAGTTCTCACTCATGAAACCTCTGTATCAATAATCCAGGTTCATCCCAAGCACATCAGCAAAGCCCCCTCTGTGTCTTCAGTCCCAAAGACATCTTCCAACTGCTAGAAATAATGCTTATTTTCCCTGTAGCATTAAGAAGATTCAGTTCCAGAGTCACTGTCAGTGAATATTCAAACATTATGCAAATGAGAAAAATTTATTCTGAGCTTTGCTCCTTCATCAAAAACCATGACAACAACCACAAGAATTTTCCATAATTCTGCCTACAAAGCTCTCCAGAAATAGAGTGTCCATTAAGTTGGATTTCAGAGTGTAACATTAGAAAGATCAAGTCTTTTTAAAACCACAAGGAGAATAGAGTTGCGGAGTCTGGTATTGCCAGGGCAAGACTCCAGACTCCCTGCAGGGTTCGACCCTGTGGTAATAGCTCTTCTCCTTTTCCATGTTGGCTCTGAACCACAAGACCTTTGCTGCACACATAATGTTTACCGTTGTCTCTCTACCCCACCCGCAGCCCATTATTCCTGATTTAACTGCTCTGGAAGGCAGGTGTGGGAAATGAAATGTAACTGAAAGATAAATATAAATTGAGGTTAGCCATTAGATTTCAAGCTACGTTTTAAAACCAGCATGTAATTCATTTAAACTTCATACAGCTTCAGAGACTATCTTTTTCCTTAGGAGAGAAAGAAAACACCTGGCACATTATTGCAGAATTCATAAAGAAAGGAGCAAAATTATCCTTGACTAGCTGCAAGGATAAGTGGTTATATATTTTAACTATGGAATATAAGTATTCGTGTAAGTCCTGAGTGTCAATGTCAACTTCACCTTATTTCCCACCCTCTTCTAGCAGTCTCCTCTCTCTCTCTCTCTCTCTCTCTCTCTCTCTCTCTCTCTCTCTCTGTGTGTGTGTGTGTGTGTGTGTGTGTCTCCCCTCCTCTGTGTTTGTGTATGTGTATGTGTGTGTCTCTATCTCTGGTTCTAATTTTCCCTGTGTTTTCTCTGACTGTCTCTCAGTCTCTCTCTCTCTCTCTCTCTCTCTCTCTCTCTCTCTCTCTCTCTGTGTGTGTGTGTGTGTGTGTGTGTGTGTGTCTCCCCTCCTCTGTGTTTGTGTATGTGTATGTGTGTGTCTCTATCTCTGGTTCTAATTTTCCCTGTGTTTTCTCTGACTGTCTCTCAGTCTCTCTCTCTCTCTCTCTCTCTCTCTCTCTCTCTCTCTCTCTCTCTCTCTCTCTCTCTCCCTTCTCTGTCTGTCTCTGTTTCTGCTTTCCTGGTGTCTCCCTGACTATCTCTGTCTCTACCTATGTTCCTCTGTCTCTCCCTGTCTCTGTGTCTGTCTATGTCTGTCTCTCTACCTCTCTGTCTTTGTCTTTCTCCCCTTTCACATTTTTCTTTTTCGCTCCCTCTCTCCTTCTGTCTCACTCTTTGTCTATTACTTCACATCTTTTCTTAACTTGGGAAGGTAGCAGATAGAGTATGTGGTGCTTAGATCACTTATGAAATGAAACTGGGGAACATAAAAGAGAGAGTTTTCCAAAACAAAGGAGAATTATAGTATATCAGTGACGTTTCCAATAAGATAAAATTGAATCTAAGTGCAGAGAACTAACTTTAGAACAAGTGAAAATCTGCCTCGATTACCTACTTCGTCTTCAAGCATGGAATTTCTCAAAAGCAAAATCAGGTGGAACAATATGTACCTGCACACCGTATACCAACTATGGCAAACCTAGCAACAATTATTAAGGCATCTCTGGTGGTTAGCTATTGCTGTTCATCTTCTCTTGTCTACCAAATTAAAGTTAATAAAGAAGATAAGGGAATCTTAGCGGCTTTCAAACTGCCCTAATAAAATAAAACAGTTTCATAGCCAAGAGGGCAGAGTTCCTGGCCCTCAGTCATGTCTCCACCGCATCAATATTGATTTCAGACTGTTGTATATCCCATGCATAAATTCCTTGAACAGTGTCCAGCATGTAGTTCTTATTCAGTAACTACTTGCTGAACAATAGGGGGAAAATTGAGTATTTGTTAAAAGCTGAGATCTTCCTTAAGAATATATATGCTAAAGAAGTGCTGCTTGGTTAAAAACAAAAAAGAGAAAAACAGAAAAACAGGAAGAATCAAACACTCTACTCCTACAGTCTGTGGAGTAAAGACTATCAGAACGTTGCTGTGTGTTCACCTACTCTACTTGCCTGGAGTTTTCAGGGCACTTGCCTTTCAGCCTGCTCCCTCTGTAGGTATATATGTCATACAATTAAGATACTGTTTCCTTTTTCTCCTAAGAAAGCTCTCCTCTTGCCTTTATTTTCCAAACTCTGACTCATGCCCTTTATAATGGAATTTGGTCCAAGGTATGTTAAACGAACAGGTAATGAAAGCAGCTAAATACAGGCTTTTAATATATGACAAGTTGAGAAACATACTTCAGGAACCTGTAGTTTAAATGCAACAAATTCTAAAACACTGAAGTTATGGCTCGGCAGCTTCTTTTATCTCTTAGATCTAAAAATTGTGGGAATAATAGACAAAATCTCTTAAAAGAGTCTGGTAGGAAAACTTCCATTTAATTCAAACAGGAAATACCAGAAGACCAGGAAGCAGTGGATCCTAGAGAGATGTGCAGCTCAGGTTACAAATCCCAGGTACGTAAACGTATTGGATAATACTCAGAAGAAAAATAATCATAAATTATTTACTTTTGTCCAAATGAAATCACCTTCAAGTACTTTTTACTAGCATTCAGCTTTCAGTTTAAAAACCATCGGCTGTGAGCCCTCTATTTTTTATTCTTATATCCCATTTTACTTTAAAGCCACTCTTGTCTTGATTAGGAATTCTCATTAAACCATCTTAAGGCAATCCTATCATTGTGATACTGGATTCTTGCACAATTTTCCTGAGGTACTGGTTGTGTAATGACTAGCCAGCATATAATGAACTTCCTTTCCCTGATTGCACCTCATAATATTATCTCAAGGCTACAATAATACAAATGTAGTTACTAGTAAACAATATAATGGCTAAGAGATGACATAAGTATTTAAATAGTGCATTTCTTAAGCCTTGAAATGTAGCATGCCTTTCCATTACTAGGTGCTTGAAATTTGTTGGTGCTTTTCCAAGGGTGATATATATATATATATATATATATATATATGAATTGTTTATTGATTCAAGAAACACTAGTTTTAGTTATTTCCATATTCCTCAAAAATAAATAAGTTAGCCCATTCTAGAGCTTAAATAATACAAAATAAAGTAATTTAAATATGCAAATGAACTAGAAGGAGTACTTCCTGGTTCTTTGGGGTATGGGAAAACATATTAATGTCCAGGTATGTACTTAAGCAGTGTTTTCATTACAGTACTCCTGTTCTTGGATTGTGTATCTTGGCTAAACAACTTGTGAACAAAGGAAGCCCTACTTTACTCCTGGATCCAATTTTCCAGTGTAATGCGTGAGTACAAAGTAAACCAATGTTGACCTCCCTGGTGTCAAATAGTTAAAACTCCTACTAAGACTAGAGCCTAGCAGAGTCTCTCCCTTCCACTCCCCTCTCCAAGTGACAAGGCCATTGCAAGCTCTTTTCTATATTTTAATAAATATTAATAGAGATGCCATAATATAATAATAACATATTAGCAGCATAATCACTGTTGTTAGTTATAACAACTGCAAGGCAGGAGCAAAGCAGTTTCCTGTGCAAGGTCTCAAGCAACCCAGATACAGAGCAGAGTGTGTGAAACCAGGACACTTACCTACTGGAAACTAATATACTTATCTCCCCAATCTATTTGTCAAATGCCCTTTGCTTGGTTTACACAAGATTAAATTACCTGAAAGAACAATAAAGCCATTTTCAATGGTGTGTTGACTAAATAACATTCATCAAGCAGACCCCTTTTAAGTGCTCTGATTATTATAGTGAATAAAGTCTACTGTCTGGATGAAGTGAATGATGAGGAGAAGAAATCAGAATTGATAGTGAATGGGCAGATCCAATAAAAGAAGCAAGTTATTTAATTCTGATTCCAAAACTAGTAATGGGTGCATAGAATATTCCATAGGAAAACAATGATGTCAGAGAAGAATTATGGTGAAGAAAAAGAAACAGAAGAAAAAACAGTTTTCATAGCTTTAGCTAGAATTGTGTGTTTGTGCTTAAAACAGTTTATTTGATAAATGTATCTCTTCATTTTAAATTTTTTAAGCAAAAAGATCTAACTGGGACTCACCTCAAAATAATATGAAGAGTACATGATAGGTCATTATCTAACAATAGACCAAGTGGAACCACTTCAAAAACTTTCTAAGATCCTAAACAAGACAAGAACACCTACCTCCAACACTTTCAAAACTATTTTTGAGAATGTCATGCATAATTCCATCATTGTCTTTTTGATTCCTCCTACACACCCTCAAATGCATGGCCTCTTTTTTAGTTATTGCTTTATTCAATTTAATATTGGAATCTCATCCAGGGTAATCAAGTGAGAGAGAGAAAGTAAAGGTATCTAAGTAGAAAAGTAGAAGTTTCCCTTCGACAATTTGGATGCCATTATCATGCAATTATAGAGAAAGGTAAAACAACCTCTAGAAGAATTAAATGCTACCAAGTTTGCAGCATATAAATGTTGGAGGGAGGCCGCTTGTTGGTTTCTGGCTGCCCAGCTAGCTTAAATCACTGCTTGGCCCATTAGCTCTAACTTCTTATTGGTTAACTCTTTCATATTAATTTAACCCATTTCTATTAATCTTCATATCACCACAAGGTAGTGGCCTACCAGCAAAATTTCAGCATGCCTATCGCCAGTGGCGGCTTCTTGGTGGCTCTCTGACTCTGCCTTCTTTCTCCCAGCATACAGCCTAGCTTTCTCTGCCTGTTCTGTTCTTTCCTGCCATAGGTTCAAATCATTTCTTTATTCATTAACCAATAAAAGCAACACATAAACAGAAGGACCTCTCACACCATATAAAGTCAGCATGAAATCGGCATTATACTTACTACAAACTAATAAAATATTACCTCATATAGAAATAAATTTAACCAAAGAGGATTCTATAAAATGAAATTTAAAAATAATAAGGAGAGACATATAGTAAAACACTAAAAATTAGAAAAGCATCCTATGTCTAAGCCTTAAAAAGTTAATATTATTAAAATGTTCATATTACTCAAAAAAAATCTACAGATTCAGTGCAGTTTCTATCAAAATACCAGTGACAAACTAGCATCATAGTACTAAAATATATCTGAAAAAAATAAAATATAGCCCAAGAATTACTGAGAAAATTATTAAAGCAGCGAGATGTACATTTTCTGATTTCAATGGATACTATAAATGTATAGTAATGAAAACAATATTAATTTTTTATTAAAACAAAAACATAGACCAATGGAACAGAATGGAGTAGATATAAAGACATGTTTTCACAACCAGATGATTTTGAAAAATGCATTGAGAATATGAATTTGAAAAGGATAGTCTTTTTAATTAACAATGCTGAGCAAAGTTGATATCTACAAGCAGAAGGCTGGAGCCAGATGCCTATCTCTTACCAAATACGAAAGTCAGCACACATGGATTCACACCCTAAATTTAAGATGTGAAACAATCAGCAATATGTCCACTTCAGCACAAATAGAGAAACGATTGCAGAGGTAAAGCCGGGCCTTCTGAGGTTGGCCTAGTGTATTTATTCACCTCCTCTGAGAATATAACAACGGCTATGTGACTTAGAAACCCAGAAATTTGAGGCAGGAGAGATGGCTCAGCAGTTAAGGAAACTTTAGTTGCAGAGGACCTGGGTTCAGTTCCGAGTCTCTCACATGGCCATGTATAACCTTTGTAACACTTCAGATCTAGAAGATATGGGTGAATTCTTCTGACCTTCGATAGCACAAAGCATATACAATCGTTGTATAAACAACTAACTATATCCAGACTAATGAAAGGGATCGTAATTAATTTCAGTAACCTAACAAATACTATGAATATACGAAGAGAAGTTGTGGGGAATAAAGATGGGGAAATGACATGATCAAATACATTATGTACAGAAGTTAAACTGTTAAATAATATACAATTAATGAGATTCGATCAACATCTGTTGGAGGAAGTCAATGCAGGGCATTTGATAACCCTCACACAGGAAAGATAGTGTGAGTTCTACACACGTGCTCAAATATTAACTCAAAAAGAGATCAGGAAATGTAAGGGTGTAGAACAGAGGCACAACTAGTCTAAGTATTAAAGGCTCAACCAATAAAATGTAAAAACGAATGAATTAAAACATTTAATAAATCATATGAGCTGCACTACAATACATTGGAGTATTGTTTTACAAATAGTAGATTTGAGGGATATCAATTATTTTTCTGAAGACAATCCTAGTAAGATAAACTGCCAGAACCTTTTTTTTTATTACATACAGATTTATTTTTTTTTTGTAATTTTATTAAATTATAAAAAGATTCCATTTACGCCCCTCCTCCCAAAGCCCTCCCACTCCCCCCTCCCTCTCCTCCACCCTCTTTGTCACCAAGGGAAGTCAGGGTCTCCTGCCCTGTGGGAAGTCCAAGTTCCTCCCCCCTCACTCCAGGTCCAGGAAGGTGAGCATCCAAACAGACTGGATCCCAAAAATCCAGTATATGCAGAGGAAACCAGTCCCAGTGTCATTGTCAATGGCTTCTCGGAAAGACTGCAGGCCAGCCACATTCAGAAAAACCAGCCACATTCAGAGAATCTGGTTGGATCACATGCTCGTTCAGTCACGGTCCATCTGGCCTTGGTAAACTCTCATTAGATCCGACCCCTTGTATCAGTGGGTGATAGTATCCCTCGCAGTCCTTCGTCATTTTCTTCCTCCTTTTGCTCCTCGTTTGGATCTTGGGGGGCTCAGTTCGGTGCTCCAACGCGGGCCTCCATCTGTTTCGTCATCCAACGCCAGATGAGGGATCTATGGTGATAAGCAAAATATTCATCAGTATGGTCACGGGCCAAGGCCGGTTCAGGCACCCCCTCCTCTGTCCAGAGAACAATCTGGGGATCTCTCCTTGGACCTGGGATCCCATATATAATCAAGTTTCCTGTAAACTCTAATATGACTCCCTTAGTTGAAATATATTCTTCCCTGATCCCACATTCATCCTTCCTCCCTTCCCCCCATCCCGGTCAACCGAGCTTTCTCCATTCCTCCCCTACTCCCTTCTCTCTAACCCTCTCCCCTTCCAACAACCCTCCCACCCCCCCCCATGCACCCAAGATTACCTGGGACTAACTGGATGTCATCCTGTAAAAAAATGAAAGTAGATCCATATCTATCACCATGCACAAAAATCAAGTCCAAATGGATTAAAGACATCAACATTAATCCGTCCACTTTGAACCTGATAGAAGAGAAAGTGGGAAGTAGTCTACAAGATATAGGCACAGGAGCCCTCTTCCTAAGTAGGACCCCAGCAGCACAGACAATAAGAGAAACAATGAATAAATGGGATCTACTGAAACTGAGAAGCTTCTGTAAAGCAAAGGACACTGTCAGTAAGACAAAAAGGCTGCCTTCTGACTGGGAGAAGATCTTCGCCAGCCCCTCATCAGACAAAGGTCTGATCTCCAGAATATACAAAGAACTCAAGAAACTAGACACTAAAACTCTAATTAACCCAATTAAAAAATGGGGTACTGATCTGAACAGAGAATTCACAACAGATGAACTTCGAATGGCCAGAAGACACTTAAGGTCATGCTCAACCTCCTTAGCGATCAGGGAAATGCAAATCAAAACCACTTTGAGATACCATCTTACACCTGTCAGAATAGCTAAAGTTAAAAACACCAATGATAACCTATGCTGGAGGGGATGTGGAATGAGGGGAACACTCATCCATTGTTGGTGGGAATGCAAACTTGTGCAGCCACTTTGGAAATCAGTGTGGCGGTTTCTCAGGAAACTGGGAGTCAACCTCCCTCAGGACCCAGCAATTCCTCTCTTGGGAATATACCCTAGAGATGCCCAAACATACTACAAAAGCGTTTGTTCAACTATGTTCATAGCAGCACTATTTGTAATAGCCAGAACCTGGAAACAGCCTAGGTGCCCCTCAATAGAAGAATGGTTAAAAAAGGTGTGGAACATATACACATTAGAGTTTTACTCAGCGGTAAAAAATAATGACATCTTGAATTTTGCATGCAAATGGATGGACATAGAAAACGCTTTACTGAGTGAGGTAAGCCAGACCCAAAAAGAGGAACACGGTATGTATTCACTCATAAGTGGATTCTAACCATAATTAAAGGTCTTTGAGCCTATTATTCGTGATCCTAGAGAAGCTAAATAAGAAGACGAACCTGATGAAGATTATTTACCTATCCGCCAGGAGGTAGGAAATAGTCAAGAGTCCCAGGTAATCTTGACTGCCAGAACCTTTTAATTGTGTTTGACTTTCTAGACAGGAAAGGAAGAGGTTAGTTTGAGAACTGTTAGATTAGATTAGATTGGGTAGATTTAATCTAATATCTTCCTTTCGGGTAGCTCTTGTCAACTTTTACTGACTATATAGATAACAGGGCATGTAGTTCTGATTGATCCAGCCAGTGCTGGGATTCTGCTCTTGGGAAAGCTTTAATGCAGCTGTTAGCATGAAAACAAGGTTCTCTTTCCTTGTCCACAAATTCCCTCCAATTCTTCAGCTCCTTTCCATCACCTACTTAAATACAAACCTCACAGTAGCCTACACAGCAAAGGGGAAATAAGATTGTCTTCAAAGTGGCCCCAGAGGGAGATGGGCCTTTGATTTACAGTGCAGAGCTCACTAGATGAAACTGGAAACAAAAGGAGAGTCACGTTTTTCAGTTAAATGGGTTGTCTAATGAAAAACAAGCACCAAATCTTCAAAAAAAATCAAAACTGCAATTCTGACCTTAACGTAATTCACTTAGTTTCCAGAATTCATTACAGGGAATTATCACAAAGAAAGTTTAGATGTGAACCTCCCTTCATTTTCTTTCCTAAATGATTTTGCTGTCCTAGTTCATTACCTAAATATATATATATATATATATATATATATATATATATATATATATGGAAGATATTTATATTATCTACAAAAGGAGTTTTCTGGGTTTTTTTGTTTTTTTTCAAAGTTTATTAAATTATGAAAGTTTCCATTTCCGCTCCTCCTCCCAACACCCTCCCACTCCCCCCCTCCCCCTCCTCCTCCCTCTCCATCCCTAAGGGCAGTCAGGGCTTCCAGCCCTGTGGGAAGTTCAAGTTCCTCCCCCCTCCCTCCAGGTCCAGGAAGGTGAGTATCCAAACAAACTGGATCCCAAAAATCCAGTATATGCAGAGGAAACAAGTCCCAGTGTCATTGTCAATGGCTTTTCAGAAAGGCTCCGGGCCAGCCACATTCAGAGAATCCGGCCACATTCAGAGAATCTGGTTGGATCACATGCTCGTTCAGTCCCAGTCCAACTGACCTTGGTGAACTCTCATTAGATCAGTCCCTTTGTATCAGTGGGTGATCGCACCCCTCGCGGTCCTGAGGTTTTTTTTTTATGTTCTTCCTCCTTCTGCTCCTCATTTAAGAGATGTTTTCAAGTAATACCAAAATTATTTGATTTATATTTTCTAGCCAGTGGCATTTTCAGATGTGAAATCTGAAATACAAGCTTAACATTTGTTAGAGTACATCATCCTTTAGATGTATTCTGAAAACTGTAGAAGGTAGGCCACTTGTTTTTCCCAGTTGTCTGGCTAACTTAGACCCAAAATAATGATACAGAAACCATATTATTTTAAATCATGCTTGGCCCATTAGCTCTAGCTTCTTATTGGCTAACTCCTACATCTTAATTTAATCCATTGTCATTATTCTGTGTATCACCACAAGGTCATGGCCTACCAGCCAAGTTTCAGCACGCCTATCTCTGACTGTGGATCCATGGTGTCTTTCTGACTCTATCCTTCTTCCTCCCAGCATTCAGTTTAGTCTTTCCCACCTACTTAAGTTTTACCCTATCAGACTAAGGCAGTTTCTTTACTCATTAACCAATAAAGCAACCACAGACAGAAGGATCTTTCACACCAGAAAACCAGCTCCTAAGCTTTACTTCAGAATGAATGTAAAGATGTGTGTATTCTTAGAAGCTAAACAACTAAACAGTAAAGTTTTAAGACACAATAAATTTTAATTAATGAAGCATGAATTTCTCCTCAAGCAACAAAAAAATTTAGTACATATCTTATGATTACATACAGATGCTTAAAGTAACTGTAGCAAAAATAAGTTGTATACCTGTCCAAATATTGTTGATTGACCTGTCCTCATCAATTATATGAAAAGAACTATTTTATATTGTTCTGTTGTCAGATTAAGCCTGTATTTTAATAGGGTAAAATTAGTAACTCCATACATTGGTTTAACTCTATGCATTGCTTTTCCCAGTGAACCTCAACAGTATCTAAACTTTAAGGAATATCAGGAAGCACAATGGAATCACTCCTATGTCCCTTGGTGTCTCAGCAAGCATTAGGAGCTGCTTAGTTTTTCAGTCAAGTAATTAGGAACCAATTACATTAAAGATTCAAGAAATGAGAAATTAAGAATCATTTTCACTGTGAGTGGTTGTAAAATGTAGGTTGATCATTGTTGTTCATTATTCTTTTATACTTTTCCCCTCTTCCAAAAAGTAACATTTGTCTCAAAGAAATTCTTCAGGCAACAAAAGCAAAGACATGATAGACAACGAAGACTAACCTCCTTCCAGTTAGGTAGATTCCTAAGATCATCAGAACTCTTCTCTTCTCCCATTGTAGAGAGTAGTTTGTCCCATGCAGCCATAGGATCTGGTCCTTCCCACTCATGTTCTGAGGCTGAGGAAATCATCTTTCTAGTTTTGCAGAAAATATCCTTCTCTAAGTCTTTTTAGTTCCTTTTTCTTCTCCATTTTCCTTTTCATTTTATAAGGGAATTTGGGATCTCTCGAAACTATAGCATTGCCATGGTTTTGTTGTCATTGTTGCCTTTAAGTATATTCCTTAAAAGGTTAGAGATCAAGAAGTAACTCTCCTACAAATTCTGACATTTGACTTTAGAAAATTTAAGTATGTCCGGGTCTATTAGTTACTCAAGAAATAACTCTTCAAGCATTCTGTTCAATTAGACATGGTAACCATCACTTTGAAGACAGTCTAAGCTATAGAGTGATTTCCAGATTTGTCAGGGCAAGAGTGAGAGTGCTTCAGTTAAAAAAAATAAAGAAAGGAAAAGAGAAAGGGGAGAGGGAAGGAGAGAGAGAGAGGAGGGAAGAAGGAAAGGAAGGAGGGAGGAAGGAAGGAAAAAAATCCACTCTTCTTATCTATTCCATTTCTTCCAGGCTTGATTTTCTTAAACTCTTTCAACTTTCATTCACAACTAATGAAAAAGTTGAGGAAATGTTTCCTGACACTGAGTTTATCAATGATTTTTTTTGGATATCACACCAAAATCTTGAACAACTAATGGAAAAATAAATAAGCAATACTAGGTCAAATTAAAAAGTTTATTTGCAAGGGTCCAACAAAATAAAAAGTCTATACTTTTGGGGAAAATGTTTGCAAATATAATAAAAAGTGATTAACATTCCAAACATAAAGAATTTGTGAAACTCAAAAGCAAAAATACAAATTACCTGATTAAAACAGTAAAATATCCTGGGTAAACATTTCTTCAAATAAGTTACACAAAAGATCAGCAGGTAGAAACCACCATGAGGTTTTACTCCATTGTTAGTAAGGCTATAATAAAAAAGATTCAAGATAGCAGAAGTTGAATGCATATAAATATTCTGCATCAAAAGCTATCATTTAGATTAATGGCATAATCACACTGGGAGGATCAAAGAAAGGGAAATTTGTCATTGAAACAATATTAAAATAAGTCAAAGCATAAAATCAAAGTGCATTGCTTGCATGGTGGGATGATGAAATTCCATGGTAATAGAAAGGCCACCTACTAAACAAAGTTGGAGGTGAGATGGAGAAGGTAGGAATTTGGAAGCTAACAAAATTAATATATATTGAGAAGAAATTTATAATTCAAAGTATTGAGGTAAAGATTTCAGATGCATACTTGAAGAGTTAACAAAGCAAAAATTTAGTGCCTGGAAGACTTAAAAATTGATCACAGGACACTGAATGTCTCAGTTGTGAATAATGTTCCGAGAGTTATAATGGAACATGCATCAAATAATTGCTATGGTTACAATGAGCGTGTGGGTGAGTACACAACTGGCAAAAAGCCAGAGGGGCAAATCCACACCCAACAGTGGAGAGCCCACGTGAGGCCTGAAGTTAGCAAGTAAAGGTAAGTAAACCTAGAAAGGGTAAACTAGAAAGGATAGAGGGTCATGGAAAGATCCACGGACATAAAAGTGGAAAAGAGACTGGTGAAGAAAACAACAAATCAGACCTAGAAGGGCAGAAGGGGGCACAAAAAAGAGAAATCTACTGAAGCACTCTGCTAGAAAATACCACAATGAGTGGGGGTAGAGGAGGGAATTGGCATGTAATAGATAGATAGATAGGTAGATAGATAGATAGATAGATAGACAGACAGACAGACAGACAGACAGACAGCAGACAGCAGACAGACAGAAAATGCCATAATGATGCCTATCACCCTGTCTGTTTTAAAATAAGGTTAGTTGGAAGGTGGTAGCATGTGCCTTTAATCCCAGCACTCTGCAGGCCGAGGCAGGCAGATCTGTGCTAGTTTGAGGCCAGCCTGGTCTACAGAGCGAGTTCCAGGACAGGCTCCAAAGTTACACAGAGAAACCCTGTCTCAAAAACCAAACTAATAATTAGGATTATTATTATTATTCTATCAAAAATCAGAAATAGTTGAGGCACATCATTAGCCCCACTAAGTATACTTTTGCAAAACTTTCTTCAGAGTCAATCTGTTCTAGCTGTATTCTAAGAATAGTAGAAAGATTTGCAGAAAAGCCTCAGCCCACTTCCTGCCAGCCCTTTCTGTAGGAACAAGCAAACAGAAATTGTATGTATCTTCTGACGGTCAATTTTAAAAGTGTCAACTTGACAACTTGACTAGGCTACCTCCCCTACTTATTGACTTAAATATTAATTCCAGGTATTGTGAAGATACGTGTGTGTGTGTGTGTGTGTGTGTGTGTGTGTGTGTGTGTGTGTGTATTAACCTGACATGACCTGCGTAATCTATGTAGACCTGATTCCATCTGCTGAAAGGCTCAAGACTAGAACTGACTCTTCTTTGAGAAAGCAATAACTACAGCTTAACTCCTGCCTCAGAGCCCATAGTGGAAGCCATTCCAGCTGAGTTCTGAGTTGCTTAGTCAGTCCCCACAGACATGTAATTACTTGCGATTTATATCTCCTAGAGGCTCTAAGAGATTAAACCAGGACCGAGATCTATACAATGCCAGGCACAGGATATAAAAACAAAGCTGGGCTGGAGTGATAAAATGTGAGTCAGGGAAAGATGTTGCTATTTTGTATTGGGTGGCCAGGAAAAGCTCACTGATAAGATGTTGTGGTTGACTGATGGTCTCGCCGATGTAATTCTTCATCCCTCCATTATCCCGGCCTTTTACCATGTGACTTTGCAATACCTTTTACTAAACAGCAAGATAAATTTTCCCAGCCATTGACTAGGAGGAGAAAGATCTGTTTTCCCAGTCAGCCCCACCTGACTGACTTTGTTGTGAGTTTTTTTTTTTCTTGATTACTGTTGTTTTTGCCAATGGGAAATTAAAAGATGAGCAGAAACTTGAGAAGGATCTGTCATACCTCACATGCCTCCTGTTCTTTGGTCACAAAGATACACCAGAGCTTACAGAAGCTTCAGAGCTATTAGCCCTAATTATCCTTGGCATGGCCATAGATTAACTAAAAGGCACATGGCTCTAGGACTCACGAGTCTGACCATCCAAGATAAACAAGAAGAGCCCGGTTGAAAAGGAGTCCTTTAAGGAGCCAAGTGTGAACCACAAGCAAGTCTGGTTTAGCTTGCACCCATACATATTTGTTCATACATTACATGCATCGTTGTTGCTGGAATGCCCTGTTATTTGTTATCTCTTGAAATTCTGTGATACAGAAGCCATTGGTAGCTGTTGGGTTTAAATTTTGAATTGACTGGATCGAGGCAGAAAATAAGACTGTGGAAAAGCAACAGCATTCCAAACAACAAAAACAGGCCAGAGTAAATGCTCTAATGCATGAATCTGCTTAGCATGAGAAGGGTCAGCATATACACCTGTGTGACAGGATTACCAAGAGAAACATATCAGGAGAAAAGGCATGTCAAGTAGTCAGGAAATTGATAGATGATTCTAAGCAAGTTGTTTTTTCAGACATGACTTCCAGTTTTAAGTATAACCCTCAGCTGTGGAATGGAGAATGGAAATATTGCGGGAGGGAGTGTGAAGGGCCCCCTTTGGCTCTTGTGTTCACACGCTTAGTCTCCACCCAGCTTGAAATGACTTTTGGGGAGATGGGACCATTAGAAGATGGGATATTATTGAAAGAGGAAACAAAAGTTAAAATGTGCAACCCAGACCACCCTTTAAATATTTATGCACTGAAGACAAACTCTACAGATTCCTCTAGCAACAAATACTAACCATTCGTGCTTCTGGCTTTACAGTCTGCCCTCAAAGAGACATTCACTCTTTGCTTGAAAACTTCCAAAGCTGAAAATGATGTTATCTCTTTCAAGGACCCTCCGGACTTCACTCTTCGAGTGGTCATCAGAAGCATCCACCAAACCTGCTTTATTGTTTGCCTGATGATTACTCATGATGACTATGTTACTTCACTTGCTTTGCCAGTCAATGGGAAAATGTCTTATGTGGCCTCAGAGCCCTCTTTTAGAAGAAATGCAAGGCAAGGCCTAAAGGCACAGGTGACCAGTATCATTATTGTCAAGCAGTGTGCTACACCAGCAGAATTCCAACTCTTTGTGTGTGCATGTGTGTGTGAACGCACATGTGTTGCTGTTTATTTTTTGTATTGATTATTTCTGTATTTGACAATTTCACACATTCATACTATGTATTCTGATTACTTCTTTCTATCTATCATCTATCTACCTATCTATCTCAATCTCATTCTCATTGCTTTCACACTCTTATCAACCACTGTCTCCCTTCCAGTCCTTTTCCCAGATCCATACTTTTTCTTGAAATGGAGAATCCATTCCAGCATCCAAACTATAGGAACAGCTCAGTTTTGAATTTGGTGTGTCAACTTAATTTTACTACAAACCAAATGTTTTAAATGTCTTAAAAATGTGCTTTCAACTCAGCGAACCATTTCTAAAATGAAGACATGATAAAGATTGTATGTGGCCAGGATTTGTTTTGTTATTGGTTTGGGCTTTTATATCTTAGACAGGATCCCTCACTAAGCCTGGTGCTCTCTCTGCTGACAAGGCTGACTGGCAATATGTTTTATTTTATTTTTATTTTTTTTTCTTTTTTTCTTTTTTTTATTTTTTCAAAGTTTATTAAATTATGAAAGTTTCCATTTCCGCCCCTCCTCCCAACACCCTCCCACTCCCCCCTCCCCCTCCTCCTCCCTCTCCATCCCTAAGGGCAGTCAGGGCTTCCAGTCCTGTGGGAAGTTCAAGTTCCTCCCCCCTCCTTCCAGGTCCCTGAAGGTGAGTATCCGAACAGACTGGATCCCAAAAATCCAGTATATGCAGAGAAAACAAGTCCCAGTGTCATTGTCAGTGGCTTTTCAGAAAGCCTCCGGGCCAGCCACATTCAGAGAATCCGGTCACATTCAGAAAATCTGGTTGGATCACATGCTCGTTCAGTCCCAGTCCAACTGGCCTTGGTGAACTCTCATTAGATCAGTCCCCTTGTATCAGTGGGTGATCGCACCCCTCGCGGTTCTGAGTTTTTTTCATGTTCTTCCTCCTTCTGCCCCTCATTTGGACTATGGGGGGCTCAGTCCGGTGCTCCAATGTGGGTCTCCGTCTGTATCGCCATCCATCGTCAGATGAAGGATCTATGGTGATAAGCAAAATATTCATCAGTATGGTTATAGGCCAAGGCCGGTTCAGGCACCCTCTCCTCTGTCCAGAGAACAGTCTGGGGATCTCTCCTTGGACCTGGGATCCCATTTATAATCAAGTCTCCTGTAAACCCTAAAATGACTCCCTTAGTTGAAATATATTCTTCCGGGATCTCATATCCATCCTTCTTCCCTCCCCCCATCCCAGTCCACCTAGCTTTCCCCATTCCTCCCCTACTCCCTTCTCTCTAACCCTCTCCCCTTCCAACAACCCTCCCACCCCCCCCCATGCACCCGAGGTTACCTGGGACTCTTGTCTATTTCCAATCTCCAGGCAGATAGCTACATGATTTTCAACAGGTTCACCTTCTTATTTAGCTTCTCTAGGATCACGAATAATAGGCTCAAAGACCTTTAATTATGGTTAGAATCCACTTATGAGTGAATACATACCGTGTTCCTCTTTTTGGGTCTGGCTTACCTCACTCAGTAAAGCGTTTTCTATTTCCATCCATTTGCATGCAAAATTCAAGATGTCATTGTTTTTTACCGCTGAGTAGAACTCTAATGTGTATATGTTCCACACCTTTATTAACCATTCTTCTATTGAGGGGCACCTAGGTTGTTTCCAGGTTCTGGCTATTACAAATAGTGCTGCTATGAACATAGTTGAACAAATGCTTTTGTAGTATGATAGGACATCTCTTGGGTATATTCCCAAGTCACTCTGCACTGCTGGCAATATGTTTTAGGAATGCACTGGTCTTACAGTCCTCACACCCAGAACTGCTGTGGTTTAGTCAGAGCCTGTGGGTGAGAGGAATCCAAACTCAGGTCTTAAAACCCCATGGCGGGTATCTTTCAAACTGAGAAATCCTCTTCGTTACTTTTCTCTAAATATGATAAAACACCATAGCCAAGACAACTCATAAAAGGGCTTATGGCTTCTGAGAGTTAAAGTCGATCATTGTGAAGCATAGGTAAGATGACAGAAAAGGCAGACACTCATATGTAAAATCACAAGAAGGTAGCAGAAAGAACATCTGGCAGGAAGCCTTTGGAACCTCAAATACTTCCCTTTGTGACTCCCCCTCCCTAAAGATTACACCTCCAAATCCTTCTCTAACAGTTCCACCAACTGGGGGCCAAGTATGAAAACAATATAAGCCCATGGAGGTCTGTCTCATTCAAACCACCACAGCCATCTCTCTAGCCCACAAATCTTAAAAATCCAGTAGAAATAATTTCAAAGTAAGGAAGTTTCCTTAAGGATCTTTTTCTTTGTTCTTAAATACTATGGTATAGTGTCCTGATACTAACACTCAAGGAAAAAGACCTCTCAGGTTTTAAATCACTTAATAGATCCAAAGTTATTGCAAAATGTTCTTAGAAGCAAACATTGCATAATTTCAGGGAAAGCAAACTAGCAAGGTCATCCAGAGTGTGCGACTGAAGAATTCTGAGGGACATAGAACGTGAGTCAGTGAAAGTGTACCCAGAACTTACTTAGCAACATGGTGGTCACACAATACTAACCGGCATGAACTGAGAATAGGGAATCTATTGTGAAGTAAACGGGAAACATACTCACACAAGCTGTTGCTTTAATTATGCTTTATACTTGTACAAATAACAACCAAAAAGTTGGTTTGTCTTCCAAAGGATGAAGCCCTATTGTGTTATGCTGTGAATGCTACTTGACATGGTTTCATCAAATATATTAGAGCTGGTTCTTTGGCAGCAATTACTAATTTTTTCCTCATTGTTAAAATCACCAAACACTTCAATGTTTGTTTACCAGTTCTTTAAAAACACCAGTTATATTTAATTCTAGTAATAGGCCAGCAGACAACCTCATGGGACGTCACTGTATTTTCTTACTTCAGTCTACTACTTAGATATTTAAGAATACTTTACTCGAAGGCAAAACTTACTAGAATCACACTAAAGTTACAATGCACATAGTAATAAGAAATTAGGGGGAATAAATTTATGTTAGACACTATCTTTGAAAAGGTAGTGGATGTAGTTATTATCCTTGTAGCATTAGTCATTTCGATTAGCTAAATTAGTTTAATAGAGTTTCCAGAAAGAATATCACTTTTAAAAGTAGATGTAGGGCCAGCCATCCCAGCTTCCATCCAGAGGGCCTTCCGAGTGGTGAGTTGATTCGGGCCACGGCAGGGGCCCCGGCGAGGGGGAGCTAGGACTTTCCCCGACCCCATAGACACCCAGGTCAGCCTGCCCTGCTGGCTCCACCCTGCTAGCTTCCTGCCAGCCATCCCAGCTTCCATCCAGAGGGCCTTCCCGAGTGGTGAGTTGATTCGGGCCACGGCAGGGGCCCCGGTGAGGGGGAGCTAGGACTTTCCCCGACCCCATAGACTCCCAGGTCAGCCTGCCCTGCTGGCTCCACCCTGCTAGCTTCCCGCCAGCCATCCCAGCTTCCATCCAGAGGGCCTTCCGAGTGGTGAGTTGATTCGGGCCACGGCAGGGGCCCCGGCGAGGGGGAGCTAGGATTTTCCCCGACCCCATAGACTCCCAGGTCAGCCTGCCCTGCTGGCTCCACCCTGCTAGCTTCCCGCCAGCCATCCCTGCTTCCATCCAGAGGGCCTTCGGAGTGGTGAGTTGATTCGGGCCACGGCAGGGGCCCCGGCGAGGGGGAGCTAGGACTTTCCCCGACCCCATAGACTCCCAGGTCAGCCTGCCCTGCTGGCTCCACCCTGCTAGCTTCCCGCCAGCCATCCCAGCTTCCATCCAGAGGGCCTTCCAAATGGTGAGTTGATTCGGGCCACGGCAGGGGCCCGGCGAGGGGGAGCTAGGACTTTCCCCGACCCCATAGACCCCCAGGTCAGCCTGCTCTACCTGCTCCACCCTGCTAGCTTCCCGCCAGCCATCCCAGCTTCCATCCAGAGGGCCTTCGGAGTGGTGAGTTGATTCGGGCCCGTGGCAGGGGCCCAGCGAGGAGGAGCTAGGACTTTCCCCGACCCCATAGACTCCCAGGTCAGCCTGCAGTGCTGTGTCCACACTGCTAGGCTCTCCCGCCTGCCATCCCAGCTTCCATCCAGGTACAAATTTCTATATTTCTCCCCTCCCACTGAGGCCATAAAATTTCCCCAGTTCAGCTGCCTTGCACACTGGGCCTGCTCTGTAGGGGCATCCCGGAAAGAGGGAGTGCCTGTGCTTCAATACCCTGCCTGGGGAAAGGTAGGCATTCTATCAGTGAACTCCCTGCCCAACAAGGGAACCTGACCCGATACCAGAAGCTCCAATAGAGAGCATTGGATCGAAGAGATGGGCAGACGCCAAGGCAAGACCTCCTCCAACAATCTGAAAAACAACATGAAAATATCAGATCCCAACGACCCTACAACAGAAGGATTTGAACACTCTAACCCAGATGAAGTGGAAAAAAGTGCCATTATGAAAGCAATAGAGTCCCTTAAACAGGATATGAATAACTCCCTTAAGGAACTGGTCGAGAAGTATAACAAAAAGTTTGAAGAAATGAGTATAGAAATGGATGAGAAATATAACAAAAAGTTTGAAGAAATAAGTAAATCCGTGAGTGATACCCTGAGAAACCAAGAAAAAACAATCAAACAAGTAAAGGAAACAGTCCAAGAATTGAAAACTGAAATGGAGGCAATGAAGAAAACACAAAACGAGAACCGGCTGGATATGGAAAACCTAGGTAAACGAGCGGAGACTACAGAATCAAGCATAACCAATAGAATACAAGAGATAGAAGAACGAATCTCAGATTCTGAAGATACCATAGAGAAAATAAATGCTCTGGTCAGAGAAAACGGCAAATCCAACAAATTCTCTTCACAAAACATTCAGGAAATCTGGGACACAATAAAAAAAACCAAATCTAAGAATAATAGGGATTGAAGAAGGAGAAGAACTGCAGATCAAAGGCCCAGAAAATATATTCAACAAAATTATAGAAGAAAACTTTCCCAACCTAAAGAACGATATTCCTATGAAGGTTCAAGAAGCATACAGAACACCGAATAGATTGGATCAGAAAAAAACATCCCCGCGTCATATAATAATCAAAACACAAAACATAAATATTAAAGAAAAAATTTTAAGAGCTGCAAAGGAAAAAGGTCAAGTAACTTATAAAGGTAAACCTATCAGGCTTACACCGGATTTCTCTATGGAAACCATGAAAGCCAGAAGATCCTGGATAGAGGTACTGCAGAAACTAAGAGACCATGGATGCAAACCCAGACTAATATACCCTGCCAAGCTACTGTTCACTATCAACGGAGAAAACAAAATATTCCAGGATAAAAACAAATTTAAACAATACGTAGCTACTAATCCAGCCTTACAGAGAATATTAGAAGGAAAATCACTACCGAAGGAATCCAACATTCCCAACACGGCCTACAATAACTCGAACATCTAGCGACCATTCACAAGAACAAATTAAAGAAGAAAAACACATATACTCTACTACCTAACAAAAAAAAAAAAATGACCGGAGTCAACAACCACTGGTCATTAATATCACTTAATATCAATGGACTCAATTCACCTATAAAGAGGCACAGACTTAGAGATTGGATTCGAAAACAGGATCCAACATTCTGCTGTTTACAAGAAACACACCTCAACCACAAAGACAGACACCTACTCAGAGTAAAGGGTTGGGAAAAGGTTTTCCAAGCAAATGGACCTAAGAAACAAGCGGGCGTGGCCATTCTAATATCTAACAAAATCGACTTCAAACTAAAATCAATCAGAAGAAATGGAGATGGACATTTCATACTCATAACTGGAACAATTCATCAGGAGGAAGTCTCAATCCTGAATATCTATGCTCCTAATATAAAGGCACCCACATATGTAAAAGAAACTCTTCTAGAACTCAAGGCGGTCATCAAACCACACACACTAATAGTAGGAGACTTCAACACTCCTCTCTCACCAATGGACAGGTCAATCAGACAGAAACCAAACAGAGAATTGAGAGACCTATTGGAGGTATTGAATCAAATGGACTTAACAGACATCTATAGAACACTCCACCCAAATAGGAAAGAATATACCTTTTTCTCTGCAGCTCATGGAATCTTCTCGAAAATTGACCACATACTCGGTAACAAAGTAAACTTCCACAGATACAAAAAAATATTAGTAACTTCCTGTGTCTTGTCAGATCACCATGGACTAAAATTAGAATTCAACAACAATGCTCCCCCCAGGAAGCCAACAAACTCATGGAAACTGAACAGTCAACTACTAAATCACCCCTGGGTCAAGGAAGAAATAAAGAAAGAAATTAAACTCTTCCTTGAATTTAATGAAAACAAAGACACAACATACTCAAACCTATGGGACACTATGAAAGCAGTGCTAAGAGGAAAGTTCATAGCACTAAGTGCCCAATTAAAGAAAGCGGAGAAAGCACACATTGGAGAATTAACAGCACAATTGAAAGATCTAGAAAAAAAAGAAGCTGATTCACCCAGGAGGTCTAGAAGACTGGAAAAAATCAAACTGAGGGCTGAAATCAACAAAATAGAAACAGAGAAAACAATCCAAAGAATCAATGAATCAAAAAGCTGGTTCTTGGAGAAAATCAACAAGATTGACAAACCCCTAGCCAAGTTAATCAAACGGCAGAGAGAGAACATGCAAATTAATAAGATCAGAAATGAAAACGGGGACATAACCACAGACACAGAGGAAATTCAGAGAATCATTAGATCTTACTATGAAAGTTTATATGCCACAAAGTTGGAAAATGTAAAAGAAATGGACATTTTTTTAGATAAGTACCATATACCAAAGTTGAACCAAGAACAGGTGAACAATCTAAATAGACCTGTTAGTCGCGAAGAATTAGAAGCTGTTATCAAAAATCTCCCTACCAAAAAAAGCCCAGGACCAGATGGTTTCAATGCAGAATTCTACCAGAACTTCCAGGAAGAGCTAATACCTATACTCCTTAACGTATTCCACAATATAGAAACAGAAGAGTCATTGCCTAACTCCTTTTATGAAGCTACAGTTACCCTAATACCAAAACCACACAAAGACACAACCAAGAAAGAGAATTACAGGCCAATCTCACTCATGAACATCGACGCGAAAATTCTCAATAAAATACTGGCAAACCGAATCCAAGAGCACATTAGAAAAATTATCCATTATGATCAAGTCGGCTTCATTCCAGAGATGCAGGGCTGGTTCAACATACGCAAATCTATCAATGTAATCCATCATATAAATAAACTGAAAGAAAAAAACCATATGATCATCTCACTAGATGCTGAAAAAGCATTTGACAAAATTCAACACCCATTTATGATAAAGGTGTTGGAGAGACTGGGGATACAAGGATCATACCTAAATATAATAAAAGCAATATACAGCAAGCCGACAGCTAACATCAAACTGAATGGAGAGAAACTCAAAGCATTTCCACTAAAATCAGGAACGCGACAAGGCTGTCCACTCTCTCCATACCTCTTCAATATAGTGCTTGAAGTTCTAGCAATAGCAATAAGACAACATAAGGAGATCAAGGGGATTCGAATTGGAAAGGATGAAGTTAAACTTTCGTTATTTGCTGACGATATGATAGTTTACATAAGTGACCCCAAAAACTCTACCAAAGAACTCCTACAGCTGATAAACACCTTTAGTAACGTGGCAGGATACAAGATCAACTCCAAAAAATCAGTGGCCCTCCTATACAAAAAGGATAAAGAAGCAGAGAGGGAAATCAGAGAAGCATCACCTTTCATGATAGCCACAAATAGCATAAAATATCTTGGGGTTACTCTAACTAAGGAAGTGAAAGACCTATTTGACAAAAACTTTAAGTCTTTGAAGAAAGAAATTGAGGAGGATACCAGAAAATGGAAAGACCTCCCCTGCTCTTGGATTGGGAGAATCAACATAGTAAAAATGGCAATTCTACCAAAAGCAATCTATAGATTCAATGCAATCCCCATCAAAATCCCATCAAACTTCTTCACAGACCTTGAGAGAACAATAATCAAGTTTATATGGCAAAACAAAAAACCCAGGATAGCCAAAACAATCTTATATAATAAAAGAACTTCTGGAGGCATTACCATCCCTGACTTCAAACTCTATTATAGAGCTACAGTATTGAAAACAGCTTGGTATTGGCATAAGAACAGAGAAGTCGACCTATGGAATCGAATAGAAGACCCAGATATTAACCCACAAACTTATGAACACCTAATTTTCGACAAGGGAGCTAAAGGTATACAATGGAAGAAGGAAAGCATCTTTAACAAATGGTGCTGGCATAACTGGATGTCAACCTGTAAAAAAATGAAAGTAGATTCATATCTATAACCATGCACAAAAATCAAGTCCAAATGGATTAAAGACATCAACATTAATCCGTCCACTTTGAACCTGATAGAAGAGAACGTGGGAAGTAGTCTACAAGATTTAGGCACAGGAGGCCTCTTCCTAAGCAGGACCCCAGCAGCACAGACAATAAGAGAAACAATGAATAAATGGGATCTACTGAAACTGGGAAGCTTCTGTAAAGCAAAGGACACTGTCAGTAGGACAAAAAGGCTGCCTTCTGACTGGGAGAAGATCTTCACCAACCCCTCATCAGACAAAGGTCTGATCTCCAAAATATACAAAGAACTCAAGAAACTAGGCACTAAAACTCTAATTAACCCAATTAAAAAATGGGGTACTGAACTTAACAGAGAATTCACAACAGATGAACTTCGAATTGCCAGAAGACACTTAAGGTCATGCTCAACCTCCTTAGCGATCAGGGAAATGCAAATCAAAACCACTTTGAGATACCATCTTACACCTGTCAGAATAGCTAAAGTCAAAAACACCAATGATATCCTATGCTGGAGAGGATGTGGGGTGAGGGGAACACTCATCCATTGTTGGTGGGAATGCAAACTCGTGCAGCCACTGTGGAAATCAGTGTGGCGGTTTCTCAGGAAACTGGGAGTCAACCTCCCTCAGGACCCAGCAATTCCACTCTTGGGAATATACCCTAAAGATTCCCGATCATACTACAAAAGCATTTGTTCTACTATGTTCATAGTAGCACTATTTGTAATAGCCAGAACCTGGAAACAGCCTAGGTGCCCCTCAATAGAAGAATGGTTAATAAAGGTGTGGAACATATACACATTAGAGTTTTACTCAGCAGTAAAAAACAATGACATCTTGAATTTTGCATGCAAATGGATGGAAATAGAAAACGCTTTACTGAGTGAGGTAAGCCAGACCCAAAAAGAGGAACACGGTATGTATTCACTCATAAGTGGATTCTAACCATAATTAAAGGTCTTTGAGCCTATTATTCGTGATCCTAGAGAAGCTAAATAAGAAGATGAACCTGATGAAGATTATTTAGCTATCCACCAGGAGGTAGGAAATAGACAAGAGTCCCAGGTAACCTCGGGTGCATGGGGGGAAGGGAGGGTCGATGGAAGGGGAGAAGGTTAGAGAGAAGGGAGTAGGGGAAGAAAGGGGAAAGCTTGGTGGCCTGGGATGGGGGGGGAGGGAGGAAGGATGAACAAGGGATCAGGGAAGATTATATTTCAACTAAGGGACCCATTTTAGGGTTTACAGGAGACTTGATTATATATGGGATCCCAGGTCCAAGGAGAGATCCCCCAGATTGCTCTCTGGACAGAGGAGTGGGTGCCTGAATCGGCCGTGGCCCATGTCCATACTGATGTATATTTTGCTTATCACCATAGATCCTGCATCTGACGAAGGACGGCGATACAGTCGGAGACCCACATTGCAGCACGGGACTGAGCCCCCCGAGGTCCAAATGAGGAGCAGAAGGAGGAAGAACATGAAAAACGAAATCAGTACTGCGAGGGATGCTATCACCCACTGATACAAGGGAACGGATCTGATGAGAGTTTACCAAGGCCAGTTGGACTGGGACTGAAAGAGGACGTGATCTAACCAGACTCTCCGAATTTGGCCGGATTCTCTGACTGTGGCTGACCCGAAGTCTTTCTGAAAAGCCATTGACTATGACACTGGGACCTGTTTCCTCTACATATAATGGATTTTGGGGATCCAGTCTGTTTGGACACTCACCTTCCTGGACCTGGAGGGAGGGGGAAGGAACTGGAACTTCCCACAGGGCAGGAAACCCTGACTGCCCTGGGGGACGAAGAGGGAGGAGGAGGGGGAGTAGGGGGAGTGGGAGGGTGTTGGGAGGGGGAGTGGAAATGGAAACTTTTATAATTTAATAAAATTTACTAAAAAAAAAATAAATAAAAGTAGATGTAGACTATCATCCTTTTATGAAGCATGAGGATGAATAACTTCTAAAAGGTATCACAGACACAAGTATTTTCTAAAATTATCAGCTCAATCTCTTCTTTTCCCCTTCATAGCTTTGAAGTTAAAGAATGACTTCATTCTTTCCTTAGCAACTACCCAGCTGTGAAAGTAGTGATGTCCAAAGTGGATGATACACAGTAAGCATAGCAGTGTTCAAAGAACACTTCATTTATGGACAGTGAAATTCAGATTTTGAAAGTAATTTTATACATTATGAAACATTTTTATTCTTTTTCAATGTATTAAATTATAAAAATTATCCATACCAATTGATAATAAATAAATATGGTGGAAGTCTATCTTCATTATAGAACACTGTATAAGCCAAGTTCACCAGCCTAGTCTGTTGGAGACTGCCCCTTCAGGCTTCAAATTTCTTTTTTCTATTGTTTTTATTGAGCTATACATTTTTCTGCTCCCTTGCTTCCTCATCCTCTCCTTCTAACTTCTCCCATGACCCCCCAAATATCTTAGTTACAGAATGAGGACATATAAAAGCTTCTATCCATTTTTGTATCTGATCATTTTTTTCTGCAATTATCATAAAAATAGTTGATGTGTTAATAACTTAACATTTTTAAGATATTGAATGATGTTTTATTTGCAAAACTCTTTTACATTGAACCATTTAATCTTCACCCTTTTCTATGAGCTGATGAGACTTTTTCAACTTTTTGGAAAAGAACAGGAAGGACCTGTGGTTTTAGGAAGTGTTCCAAAGGTCATTCAACTAACAAAAGCATACTCTGTTCTAGAATGCAGATCATCAGACCAAATCAAGTTCACTGAAAATTTGTAAGACATCGAAAAATATCACGAAAAAAGTGTTTAAAATATTCAGTACTCGTGTTCTCAATATTTTGATCTCCCTGGGAAATGAGTAGGAAAGCTTTCAAATGAAATTGCACTTGTCTCATCCTTCCTGAGATGCAGGCTGTAATTCTGAGGAGAAGCTAATGATGGCTGAGGAAAGAAAGGGGAAATTAAGTGGAATAGGTAATAGAACATCTGTGTCTTGTCTACATATCTTGTAAAATTGAGAAACTAGTAGCTGACACTTACATTTCAAGGTAATGAGCATCGCATTGAATTTTATATCCTCATAAATGCCTTGCCTGTTTCCAACTTGTCTACCCACATAATAGGCTAAATTCTTTATATAAAGACAGCATCACCACTAAACTGAAATATCCCAGCTCACAGAGTCTTTTTAGTGACTCAACTAAACAATATCCTGACTTTTGACCTTTTTTATTTCATCTCTGATCAATTCCCTGACCTTCAAAAAGTTCGTAATTGTTTGTCAGATTTTCTTTAACCACTAAATCCTAAAACTAAATTAATTAAGTATTTTAGTTAGCTGGAGTGATAACATATAAGAAATGTAAGCAAAACGAATTATACTTCAAATTTTTTGACAGTTTCACACATGAGTACTGTATTTACATCATTCTCATATCTCCCTCTCCTCTTGTCATCTATGCATATGGCCCCCACTGAATCTCAAACTCATGACCTCTGCTTATTGTCAACACACACACACACATATATATCAGTGTATGCATCTATAATACATCTACATAGTACACACACACGTATACCTATATATATGTAAAACCTACTGAGTTAATTTAGTTTTACTTGCATGCATATGTGCTAAATAAAGGCTAAACACTTTGGAAGTGATAACCTGTGAAGGGAAATAAATTATTTTAATGTTCTCATGTTTAGAAAAGTAACTCATGCCACTTCTACAAGACTATGAACATTCATCCTGAAACTGTGGGGATTAACTAATGCCTTGCAGTTTTATAGGCCCTATGCATATGGCAGTGAGTGAAGAACAACTTCTTACTCCCTAGAGCTTGCATTTTGTTGGGAAAGACAGACGTATAAATAAATCCATAGCTTCTCAATTGTTAATAAGTGATATAGTGTCTTAGTTAGGGTTTCTATTGTTGTAAGTAAACGCCATGACCAAAAAGCAAGTTGATTTTATTTGGCTTCCACTTCCACATCATAGTTTATCATCAAAGTCAGGACAGGAACTGACACAGAACAGGAACCTGGAGGGCAGAGGCTGATGCAGAAGTTATGGAGAGGTGCTGCTTACTAATTTGTTTCCCATGGCTTGCTTAGCATGTTTTCTTATAGAACCTAGGACCCCCAGCCCAGGGATGGCACCACCAGCAATGGGCTGAGCCGTCCCACATCAATCACTAGTTAAGAAAATGCTAGAGCTGAATCTTATGGACACATTTTTTATTTAAATTTAGGTTCTCTCCTTTAAGATGAGTCTATCTTGAGTCAAGCTGACATAAAATTTGCCAGGACAAATGTGGGGGAAAAAAAAACAAAATAAAATGAGAAACACGTTCAGTTGAAAAAGTTCTGGGCAATGAAATTAGGCAAAATTATACACAAAGGCCATGAGGTACATTGTTTAGCAGCCCCAAGGCATAGCACCAGGGACCAAATAGGTGAAGATGTAGAGCAAAAGGGTGACTTAGCCAGGACCTGAGGTCAAACAGTATTCATCCTGCTGAGACAAAGAGCCTTGAAATGGAAATCTTCTTTGCAAAGTAAAGTCATCATCTGACTTAACTCTTAATAGGACTGTTCAGATTATGTGTGGATAACACAACATGCAAAAACAAGGTCAGATGCAGTGATTTTTAAAACAGCAATTGCAAATGTCCCAGTGAGAATTCATGGTGAGCTGGCAAAGAGCTACAGTGGTGGAAATAATAAATGGTAGTAAGACTCTTTAAAGCATATGTCAAAGGAATAACTGCCAGAATTTCCTGTTAGTTTGGCAATGGGAAGTGAGGGGAGTCAAAAATAACTGAGAATGTTGGTCTGATGAACTAGAAGATGAATGTGCCTTCAATACGATGAAGGGAGAAAGAGTGTATCAGATTGGTGAAGTGGGTGAATGTGTAAATCAAGAGTCTTCTTCTGGATAAGTTAAAGTCAGCAATCCTATTAACTATCTAGGTGATTGTCATGCAGAAAGTTGGACGTGTGATATCTATGTTCAGCAGAGGGTGGAGATGCAGCATTGATTTTTGAAGAATGAGTTCCCCTAAGAGGTAAAAATGGCTGAAGAAAATAATATGACAGTTAACTCTCGGTGATTCCACAAATGTTGAGAAGGTGAAAAGAACTGGAAAGACTGACAGAAAATGGTTAGTGAGGGAGATGGAAGACTGGGAGAAAGAATGTTCTAGCAACCAACCAAAAGAATAAATTGAGAAACTGCCTAAGCTCTGTCAAATGAAGTTTGAAGATTAAGATGAGGGAAACAGTAGGAAGTAAGAAGTAACAAAATGAGAAAACAAAAGCATCGACCATGGAAGTAGCAATGCTCAAGTCTGACTACCTTACTGTGTTTCCTTGAGTGATGGAGGTGGCAAGAACTTTGTTGAAGTTGGAGTTAATTCAAAGGAAAAGAAGAAAGGAAAGTGAACAGTTGCGTATAGTGAACACTTGCAAAGAGTGTTTATGTCAAAAGGGCAGAGAATTGGGGTAGTGATGGAAGGGGTTATGGAATCATAGTATAATAAAATGACAGTAAAGGAAGGTGATTCATGGAGGAACAAGAATCTGTTTCGATGACAAGATTCTGAAGCAGACAGTAGCAGCTGGGGAACAATGCTCGACAAAGGGCTGCCATTGCTAAGATAACAGTCCAGTCACGGTGATAAGGAAGATAAAGTTTGAATGGCAGGCATAGGTAATGATAAGATCATGTGGACAGTCTCTTCTGATTGCATCAGGGAAATGAGGAGCAAGATCACCAACTGAAACTTACTAAAGAGTCAGAGAGTTTGGAGGAAGCAGTACAATAATGGCTTAATATAATGGGGGGAAAGGGAATTAAGGACAATACACTTCCTGGAAACTCTGAGTACACTTGGAATTACTTGACATTAATATTTTAAAATTTAGTCATGATCATGTACTTACTTTCTCTGAGCATGGTCACCTCTTTAAGTATATAATAGTGTTCTGAGAGTTTGGTGTTCTGACACACGCCTATAATCCCAGTACTAGAGAGTTGAGGCAGGAGAATTAAAAATTTAGTGCTAGCTTGAACTATTCAACAACATCACATTTCAAAAAGAGGCAATCAGAGAATAAAGTTTAGAAAGGGCTGAGTGGCTTTTAGGGGCTTGCTGTGGACATAATAGGCTCAAATTACTCTAAGGTCAAAAGTAGCTAGTGTCTTTGGCACAGAGAGAAATGAAAGGGTGAGCAAAACAAGATGTGGAATTCAGAGAATGAGATAGTTGAAGTTAGGTGACAAGGGTGATGCAGATACTGCTAAGAAATCCTCAGCCAGGATCTGGTTGGGTGTGGGTGATTGAGGAAGGGTGGAGAAAGAGTTTTGGAGATCAAGACAGTGAAAGACCATTTCCCTTCAGTGGTCTAGGCCTGGCAGAGATGGGATGTCATCGGGAAAAGGAGTAATCAGTGAAATCCTTTTATTGTCCTGCAAAATTCAACGCAAATCAGCTGAGAACACTGGTTTGTTGAGCCCTTCTCCTGTCACCTATTGAGCAGATTCAAACTTATGGGACCCTATGGACATCTGGTATCTGTGACAATGGAAAGGAACTTATAATAAAAGTATTAAAATATACTATTTCTCAAGATATGTGAAAATTTCAAATTTTTGAGATGGCTAATCAACTATAACCTTGGATTCATTTGATCTTCTTTATTTGTGCACTGTGGTCATCAAAAATGTTGGAACAATGTCAATTTCCCTCTATTTCCAAGCCAGTTACTTACTTTAATTCTTTCAGAAAAAAAAAAATGAAGTGAAACTAAGTATTACTTCTTCTCTGGAAGCTTTCATTCATGAAATCCCAAGATGGGCAGGAAGTAGAATGGGTGTCAAAATTTTACTCTACACTTTAGGTAATGAGCAAAAGTTACTCCTGTATAACCCACTTGTCAGGGAACATAACCTACTAAATGTCAAAACTAAGGGCACTTTGAGGGCCCTTCATTTCCTGCTATTGAGGATAAATAATATAAACATATAATTTTAACTATAATAGTATATCATTAAGTCAGACACACTAAGAGATACAAATTTTTTATCCTGAAATATTTCTCACAATTTTATTATTATAAGTATCAAAAAATAAAATATATCTTGTCTCTGTCTTATGTTGCCTTAGATAAATTTTTGAGTGAAATATATTAGCCATTTTAATTGAAGCTCTTTCTCTGTCAGAGAGATAGATACATACATAGATAGATACATAGACAGATACATAGATAGATACATAAAGATAAATCGATAGATAGATAGTAGTAAGTAGATAGATATATAGAGATAGATTGATAGATACATACGTACATACATATAGATGCATAGTTAGATTGATTGATAGATGATAGATAGATAGATAGATAGATAGATAGATAGATAGATAGATAGATAGATGAGAGAGAGAGAGTTATGTATGACCAAGTTGGATTTCCAGTCAGATTGGAGAATCAATACTCTCTCATCAGCAATGTACCATCAATGCCCCTTTGTTGTGCTTATATAATCTTACCACAGTAAAATATATCTCACGGTTTTCATAGTACAGAACTTCACAAAGGAAGCAGACGAGGGGAGCTAAGAGAAGAAAGCTAAGGAGAAACCAGATACACTGGGTGGGAAGTTATCAAACATTTGTCTGAGAGTGAAAGTGAAGTGTCCCCTGCAAGACCATGTTTGAACACTGAGTCCTCATATGGTAACTGTTTTTGAGGAGGTTGTAGAATTGTGGCATAGCCAAAAGCAGTAGATTGCTGGGGTATGCCTTGAAAGTGGTATCTGCTGCTGAGTCACCCTGGAGCTTTACTGTTTCCTGATCCCCAAGATGAGAAGAGGGTCTGTCATGTGATCCTGTTTGGGTAGGGGTGGAAGGCTGGGCTCCTTCTGCCACCAGCCATGCCTTCTACCCACAGGATGGACTCTGTCTGAAACTGTGGGACAAATTAAACTCTCTTTCTTCTGATAATTTTTTGGGGGTCAGGTATTTTTTTACAGCAATGAACAACAGTAACTAATTATTACAGATTCATTAGAATCATTAGAATATAGTGAGCATCATGGGAGAAAGCAAATACATCTGTCCATTTGAATAAATCCAAGAGAAAAGAGACAGTTACGTCGAACATAGAACTAATAAGTAGCAGTGATCAGAAGTTGCATGCCTGCCCAAAACCTGACCCAGAGTCACTAACTCAAAGTGGAACATCTGTCAAGGTTTGACCTTGCTGATATTTACATGCAGTTGAAGTTAGATACACCGAGATGTCACACTTGAATTAATTCCAGCCAAGGGAAGAAATACATTTGTGAAGGAAAAATTATGGGGATAAGATACTTAAGGACTTCTTTTGTATAACTCTTGGAGGATGATTGCAGAAACAAGTAGGGAATTTGATTCTGTAGCCTGCATTTCTCGTAAGAAAGACAAAGTAAGAGAATTTGAAAGCCCTAAAAATGTAATTATCTAGGCAATAACTAATTGTTCCAATGAGGCAGAAAAATGGGGGTAAACGAAGAAATAAATGAGTTCCATAAAGTGTTCTGAGTGAATTAAGATGGTAATGGATGAGCATAACAGCAGGGAGAGGGAGCACACCGCCAAGGACAGATGTGAAGGTGCTGGCACAGCAGCCTTAAGTCAAGAAAATGGGAAAAGATGGCACTGTGTAAGACAGATCGTTTGAATGTTAACAGAAAATGGAAAGAAAAGAACTACCTATTGGGTTTTTATTTTTATTCATGGGTTGTCTCACCTGAAAAGTGACATTCAGACTCTAAAAAGTAATAGAAATACATTGCTCAGTAATGAATATCAAAAATATAGTGAGAAGGGTGTTAAATAAGCGGATAATTTTTAATTGCTACTCTCAGGTCGCTTGCTATATGGAAAGAGGAACTATGCCTTTATATTAAGGAGTGGCCATGCCTTAACAAAGAGGCTAACTCTGCATTGTTGCTGGCAGGGAAGGCCAGCTGGTAATGTACAACTAATTATAACATAATATAACACTTTTCTACCAAACATGTTTACTTTGAATCGACATAAGGCTTTAAACGTAAGCATCAATTAGCAGAAAGTGCTAGAGCTTGATGAAGTGATCTGACTCCAAATTTGACATATTTTAAGTTAAATAAATTAACCCTTTTTCAGTGGTGGATGGAAAGGTGGATTGGAGGGGGAGGTGTGGGGGAGGGGGAGAAGGAGCTGTGGCTGGTATATAAAATGAATGAAAAATTTAAAATAAAAAAGAAACTCCTTACCTTCCTCCCCAATCACTGCAATAAATTAATCCTAAAGGGTGGAAAAAATGCTTTAGATACAAAATAGAATAGCAATCAAAGCAACACATAAGTTGAAAATGGATGCTGGTTCTGAAAGCCATCTTAGATGCAAGGTGGCATAGTAAGAAGAGGTCATCCTGTCTACAGAAGCAACCAATGAGCTGGAAAGGGCAATCGGAAGTATTATTGGATCATGTTTGCAACCTTATAGGACACACAATAACTAGGGGAGTTCTTGATGATGAGAGAAGCTACTGGCTCTTTCAAGTGAGCCATGGGTGCAACCCAGTTGTAATCCCCATTCTTTAGCTACCCTGCAACTGAGGGGGCCGCAGCCTCATGTTCCTCAAACAGGATGGGCGTCGAGAGCTTTGTTCTCCCAAAGTGTTGGATAATGTAAAACCTGCATATTTGTTTGCCTTCATTTCAGCTCTACCAAGGGTGGTCACACTAGAGGATTTAAAGACCCAAAACTCCACTGCACCCGTTTTAGAGCCAGTCCTTTCAGGAAATCTTTGTCAGATCTCTGACACTTGCATCTGCAGGTACACATGGATATCTCATTGCTAGCTTGGGAGGTGCAGCTGTGGAAGATAGTTTGCACAGACAGCCAACACCCAGTCTAGAAGATTCCATGGCACTAGTAAATGTGGTTTTATGAAGTTGACAATACAAATCTATCAAGAAGCTACTCAAGCAGCAAAGGGTCATGATGACACTGTCTCTCTCATTGCTTTCTTAAAGGTGGCAATGTATATGACGTGGTGACTTGGACTTGAACCTGGAATAACACCAGCTGATGTGCCATTTTCTGCCCTCTCTTCTCATGTGAGCTCAACCAAGCCACGAAGTCATGAAGAACCAGATTCTCTGTGTTACTGTACGTAATACTTTTACTTAAGGAGGTTTAAATCTACGGTTTCTCTTCAGTGTTAGCTGGTTCACTAACATGAGATCTCATGTCAGGGAAAGCTAGTGTGTTCAGAGATTTGCCAGCAAGGTTAGTCCTCTATGAGGACCCTTGCTACCATGACAGCATTGATCTAATCACTCATTGTCCCCTTAGGACTGGTTCTTGACTCATTTACCAATCCAGAGAAAAATGACTGCAGCTCTCAATAAAAATCAGCTGAATCCTTTCTTCAGCCACTTTGCTTCACTTTTAGCTATATCTTCTCTATAGTAATACTA
This sequence comes from Myodes glareolus, assembly GCF_982192425.1. Lineage (NCBI taxonomy): Eukaryota > Metazoa > Chordata > Mammalia > Rodentia > Cricetidae > Myodes > Myodes glareolus. Next base: position 20,191,934 of record NC_142048.1, on the reverse strand, counting down.
TCAAGGAAAATAATTCAATTTTTTTTTAGTAATTTTATTAAATTATAAAAGTTTCCATTTACGCCCCTCTTCCCAACACCCTCCCACTCCCCCCTCCTCCCTCTCCTCCTCCCTCTTTGTCCCTAAGGGCAGTCAGGGTTTCCAGCCCTGTGGGAAGTTCAAGTTCGTTCCCCCTCCCTCCAGGTCCAGGAAGGTGAGTGTCCAGACGGACTGGATCCCCAAAATCCAGTATATGCAGAGGAAACTAGTCCCAGTGTCATTGTCAATGGCTTCTCAGAAAGACTCCGGGCCAGCCACATCCAGAGAATCCGGCCACATTCAGAGAATCTGGTTGGATCACGGGCTCGTTCAGTCGCAGTCCTACTGGCCTTGGTGAACTCTCATTAGATCAGTCCCCTTGTATCAGTGGGTGATCGCACCCCTCGCGGTCCTGAGTTTTTTCCCCACAGGGCAGGAAACCCTGACTGCTCAGGAGAATGGTGAGGGAGGAGGAGAGGGAGTGGGGGGGAAGCGGGAGAGTATTGGGAGGAGGGGAGGAAGTGGAAAGAGTGTTTTCGGATACTTGAATAAACAAGTCTAACGGAAAAAAGATTTGTCACTCCTATTTTTTTTAACAAAAGGCTGATTGGCCCATAGCCACGTAGGTGGGATGACCAGACTAGGAGAATTCTGGGAAGAGGAAAGGCTCTGTCTGAAGTTGCCACCCAGATGCAGAGAAAGAAAGATAAAAATTCTGCAATGAAAAAATGTACCAAGGATATTGAGCATTTCCTTAAGTGTCTTTCAGACATTTTAGATTCCTCTGTTGAAAATTCTCTGTTTAGGTCTGTATTCCACTTTTTATTGGATTATTTGTTTTTCTGATGACCAATTTCTTGAATTCTTTGTATATTTTGGAGATCATACAAATCAAAACAACTCTGAGATTCTATCTTACACCTGTAAGAATGGCCAAGAGCAAAATCACTGATGGCAACTTATGCTGGAGAGGTTTTGTGGAAAAGGGAACACTCCTGCATTGCTGGTGGGAATGCAAGCTGGTCCAGCCCCTTTGGACGTCAGTGTAGTGATTTCTTAGATAATTAGGAAACAACCTTCCGCAAGACCCAGTAATACCACTTTTAGGTATATACCCAAAGGATGTTGAATTTTTCCACAAGGACATATGTTCAACTTCATTCATAGCAGCACTGTTTGTCATAGCCAGAACCTGGAAACAACCTAAATTTTTCTCGACTCAAGAATGGATAAGGAAAATGTAGTACATTTACACAATGGAGTACTACACAGCAGAAAAAAATAACGACATCTTGAATTTTTCAGGAAAATGGATGGAGTAGAAAACATTATTTTGAGTGAAGTAACCCAGACACAGAAAGACAATTGTGACATATACTCACTCGTAAGTGGTTTTTAAACATAAATCAAAGAAAACCACCCTACAAACCACAATCCCAGAGAACTTGGACAACAATAAGGACACTAAGAGAGATATACATAGATCTAATCTACATGAGAAGTAGAAAAAGACAAGATCTCCTGAGTAAATTGGGAGCATGGAACCTTGGGGGAAGGTTGAAGAGGAGGGGAGAGGCTGGGAGGGAAGCAGAGAAAAATGCAGAGCTCAATAAAGAAATCAATTTAAAAAAATGAAATGATAGAAGCTACCAAGCCACATTACTAAACATAAACCAGAATTATGGATTAATGTAGCTGTAAAAGCTAGTTAATAATAAACCCTAGCTAACTGGCCAAACATAATTAACATAAGCCTCTGTGTGTTTCTTTGGGACTGAATGGCTGTGGTACCAGGCAAATGAAACTTTGTCTATACAGCATCAACTCAGTTAATCAGAAACTGGATTTTCCAGTTGATTCTAGTTTCCTTTCCACACATTGTCAGAGAGAAATTATAAAATTACCAACATCCCCCAGAATCTCAATGTTCTCTCTTACACTCCAGTTAAGTTTCATGAATACCTTAATTTTGGGATCTCAGAGCTCCTTAATTGAAATTCTATTGCCTGTGAGCTATGACTTCTGGTTTAATATTCTTATCTTTCATGATACTTCTTAGTGGCGCTATTTACATGCACACGGAAGATTCATCCACCTCCTGGCCACACTTTCCTCTATTTTTTTTTCCTGTGTTCCAATGTTCTTCACTGCCAGTATTGTATCATGCCATCTTCTGTGGGGCCTCCATCTATAATGCTATATCCTCAAATTATCCTCCTCAAAAATAACCTCCTCTTTTAAATTCTTATACAAACTTCATTCCCCAAAAATTACTCTTCACTCTTCAATGACTTGAGTTTTCTGATACTTTTACTCAAGAGAGCAATTATTGGTCTTCACTCCATTCAATGGTTCTTTGCACACATAACCTTTAATTGAGCCAAAATTTTTGGATGTGATCTAATAAGTACTTACATACATTTTTCACCTAAATAAAGTATGTTTCTATACTTACCAAACAACACTTACATTAAATTTAACAGATTCAAAAAAATGGGTAATATGACTATGAGAACAAGGTTTTTTAAAGTTTAGTTATAACAAAACTTGGACTAGTGAATAAAAAATATGAGAAGAATATTTAATTAATAATGATTATAACTATACTTCTTTTTAACTTTCTTTAAAAATTAGTGATAATTCAGTATGTTTAAGTATATGTATAATCTAGTACTTTCTGCTCTTGTAAATGAATAAAGAGCTTATCAATTCTAGGAATGATGATATGTACTTGAAGTCCTCAGTTTCAAGGACTTCTTTAGAGAAACTGAGTTCAAGACCTGCCTAAGCTCCATAGTAAAATACTATCAATAAACAAGTAGTAAATTCAGACAAAACAACACGAAAGAATTGGTCAGAATAATTACAAAATTAAAGTCAAAGTTGTTTTAAGACATTATAGTAATATATCTTGATATTTGGATGTAATAACAAGAGATTTTATAAAAAAAAATTGGACATGAAGTTCAATGTTTATCATGTATAAGAGTCACAATTTCACCCACCCCCTAAAATTGCACAAAGTGTAGATGGACTATATTTTGAAGCAAAAAATATGACAGCTTTTATCAATGTTTATTGAGCATTCCTCAGTATGAGTACAGCAAAAAAATAATAATCTTGGCATATTTGTACATAACCTATATTATTTGTGTTAATTTATGACGTTAAGTGCTTTGTGTATGTGTGTGTCAGAAAAGAAAAATATGTATGAAGAAACATATTCCAAGGTAGATTCACACCACTAGAAATTAAAATAAAGAACCGGAGCTCCCTTTAGAATAAAAGTTTCAGCAAATTAGATCATATGAATAAGCCTAATTTAAAGATTAGCAAAGATTAATAAGACTCTGTTTTTGTTGAGTGCATAGAAACACTGAAGCATATTAATATAAAGGGATTTGATAAATTAATTGAAACAGATTTCAGGATTAAAAGTCCTCAAGACTGCTAAATTTCACAAATGACTTAAAACAACATAGAATTTAACCTTTAAAGCCTAAACCACACCAGTTTTCAGCCCTGTTTTGATCAAGTATTTTACTTCTTAAATTAAATAACCAAACCTAAGAAGTGACCCCCGGCAGTTTCTGCTGCTGTTCATGTATGCTTAATGTAACCTGTTTTTGTACTTTGGGGTTGACATAGGCTTACAACATCAGGAGGTATAGATTGGGTATGTTTTTGCTATCCATAAACAATGTGAAATTACATATCTAGGGTCATTATTGATGGATTTGCTTTCATCGTGTTTATAAAGAAGTGACAGTGAGGGAGGATGGCATGTGGACATCTTTCAGGATAACTCAGTGGACATCGAATTCATAAATAAGTATCTCTGACCTGCTTCTTCACATGTAAAAGTCATCCCCAATTTGTGCCAATTTAATGAGTTGTTACATTGTCAAGCCTTGTGTGACATGTCTGTAATCTAAAAGAGACGACTGAGTGAGGCAAGAGGAAGTCAAGTTCAGAGCCAGCTACATAGTGAGACCTTGTCTTTAAAAATGAAAAAGAAAATGCTTGGCACGTAGAAAGATCTTTGATGGCATAGACACAGCACACCAGAGTCACACACATGAGATTCTTGATCCACGTGCAGGAAAAAGTTCAGCTTAAAGTGTCGTTTTGACTATTAACTACTTGTGCGAATATGACGGTTAATCTTTGAGTCTCGTCTTCTCGCTTATAAAATGAGACTGATCACACTGCCCTATATTTCCCTTATGTTCTGAGTCCTTTGCCTATAAGAGTTACTTAAGAGTAACTGAAAACAATAAAAAAATTCTCATTTTGCAAGAACAGTAAAAGGATATTATTAATTAAGGTGATAATTAAGAAATGGCCTCAACTAGTTTTTTGTCACAGTTGTGACACCTGCAAAGGAAAAAAATGGACCACAGGAACAGTATTCAACCCAACATTATAAGTTATCTGCATTAATATTGCTGAGTTTACTTATTACATAATGCTGCAATATATGATGTACTTGTGTGGGTTATATATGTTTAATAGCATGTGTTTATGGGTGTACATACACATATGTGCACATGTGTTTGAAGGCTTAAGGTTGACTTTGGGTAACTTTTTTGACAGTCTTCCACCAAACTTTTTGAGACAGCGTCTCACAGACACAGTTAGGCTACCTGGCCAATTCACGTCAAGGATCCTTATATCTTACTCTTCCTCCTTACAGGGCTGGTGGTTTGACATGCACAGCCACGGCCAGCTGTGCACGAGAGTGCTAAGAATGGTATCCAGGTGCTAATGCTGGAGAAGAAGAACCCTTACTAAGTGAGTCATCTCCTTGATCCGTGCCAATAGTAATCCCCCATTGGCTAAAAAAAAGAAATGTTAAAAATTATTCTATGATGTGTCAAGCATCCTATGAATCAAAGCACGGTGTTTAAAAAAACAGAAGCGTTGCACCAATCCTGCCGAAAACTTCACGCTGTAAACATACCTTCAGGGAAGTAGTTGGATCGGCTTCACATAGTTATACTAATCTGCAGAATCCCAGGCACAATCGTTGGGTAAACAATTTAACTTTACATTAGACATGACAGACAGGGGAAGTAATAGATACTTGGAAAGACTGTGAAGTTATTTTCATAATTGCGACAACAAGAAGGAGCCTGAGAGATGTAGAAAATGCAAATTTTGTACATAAGACCCAACTAAATTTAAAAATTTTCCTAATTGTGTGAGATGGTTAATTAATTTGGCCTTTTATCATTATGTCTTGTGCTTGTCATAATACTTAGTAAATATTCTCCAAAATATTTCGGGATGTGGACCTCAAAAGTCCTATTCTTATGCACTGCAAGAAAATCCATATAAAGAATGATGTGAAATTTTTTATTACACTTTAAGAATGTATATATTTGTCGTGTATATTTGTTGTGGTATGGATGTGTGCATGTGGAGATCAGAGAATTTGTGTGTCCCAGAAATGACACCCAGATTGCCAGGTTTGGTGACAAGTATGTTTACCTGCTGAGCCAAGTAACCAGCCTGAATGTACTTCAGTATTGGAAAACAAAAATCCAACCAGTCAAAACATGGAGTTCACCCTCAAGACACAATAAGAATTTGAGCTATCCAATAAAAGGAATTTGTGCATTAAAGAAAATAAAGCAAAGACTGGAGAGACACAACATTCTCTGTAGATACTAGATCAAAAGAAATCCAAACTGGATATCAGCTGAAGTATCCCATCTTTCAACTGTTACAATACAGATTGAGCAAGAACAAGTATGTGTGTGTGTGCATATGTGTGTATATGTATGCATTTGTGTGTATATGTATATACATAATTATACATGTAGGCATATAATTAAAGAAATTGAGAAAATGAATTTGAGAAAAAGTAAAAGCAAAGGGGTGTAAAAGCACAGGGCTGGAGGAAGAAAAGGAAAGGCAGAATGTAATTATACATGAATTTCAAAAAAAGTGTATTTTTAAAAATTTTAAAAAGATTTTTAGATGTAGTTTCAGATCATCAAAGCTTTCCTTGCTTATTAATGACAAATTAACTCATTAGTATAAAACTACTTGATATCATTTTTTTCTAATGTTGGCCCCTGCTCCATCTCTTGCCTAGTAAAGCCTAAGTTCCTTGGTTTATTATATATCACCTTCCACATCTGAACTCCTACTTCCCATGATAACATTTACTCTCACACAAATTTTCTGCCAGTATTATTTATCCTTTTAGTATTACCTGCAGTTTTGTCTGCCTTGGATTGCCTTCTCTATCCCTGCCTCTTTCAGGGGTGACCTTTTCCTTTCTGCTAATAGATAGACTTTTGCCTGCTTCCCCTCTCTCTAAGAATAGTCACTGACATAATTACAGTGACAAGGTACTCTTATTGTGTGTTAGGCTATGTACCTTCCTTACAAGCAAGCATAGGAAAGAATCAAGTAGAGTCGCTAGAGGTAAACTACTTGGGTTATCATTTGGACTTCCTCTTCTTTAGCTGTGTAACTTTTGTACCTGAAGTAAATTCATATGCTTTTTCAATTTCCCCATTTCTTATATGTAATAATAATACCTAATAGAATTATAATCCATACAAACTCTTAGCAAATAATAGTTGCTGTATTTATGGATGTGTTTTCTCATCACAGATAACAAAAGTAAGGCTGATGATTAAGCAAAAGCTAAGCTAAATGCAAAAGCAATTCACTTTACCTTTACATTATCCTGTCCTCAAAAATTCTCTAGTCCTCAGATACCACTAAACACATTCTACCAGAATTATCTCTTCACTATGAGCACATTGGGAATGGAATCTGGGTGTTATTTGTCTCTGTGATGGGAGTTGTGTAGACCACTTTCCTTCAGGACAATGTCTAACATATCATGGGTGCTCAATGTCTGCCTAAGAGATGATTACATTTCTATTAAGGATAAAGATTCAATATTTTAAAAATTTCTCTTTTTATATAGTATACAGAGGTATGCCAAAAGTTGAATAAGTCATACACATAGGTTTGACATGTGGAAGAGAATATTGTACTGCTAAATAACCAAGGTATAAAGCAAGTTTTAGCAGTGTCCATACCTTATAAATTTTGCTTTCTTTACAATTTAGACATTCTTACCTTTTCCAAATGCATAATTTTATGTAATCTATGTAACTACACCTTATAACCTTATACATGACTCTGATTGTCAATGAGTATTCTATTCTTGACCTTGTGTCTCTCCAGCTACGCATTCCCAAGAATTAAGGATGTCAGTCCCTTCCCACTGTTCCTGTACCAACTCATCAGAACTGCTTTCCAGATACACCAGATGGACGCCCATGCTCTAAAGGACCAAGTCTACTGGATGTGTCCAGATGTTTCCCGCCTGGTGACTACTGTGCTACTAACATCTACACTAGGAGGCAGTCAAGAGGCATTTGTTTCTTGGGTGGAGCACAGATGGATGGAGGAAGTTAGAATGCATTTACCACGGAGCATCCATACTTGTCGCCGTAAGGGCATTGTGGTAAGGAATCAGTCAAGGGTTGGAAGGGAAAAAAGAACAGAGTTAGAAGCCAGCACTTACTTCTGTTTTCACCCCCAGCATTCCAACCCCTCCCAACCTGTTGCAAATTTTCTTTTTATAACTTAACAAGTCCAATTTGTGCTGCCCATACACCCATAGTGTCATTCAATAAAACTATCAATCTAGCAAAAGGAGACAAAATATTGGCCTCTCCTTCCCCAGAAGCCATCAACTGAAAACTGTTCCCCAGCCAGGGCTGTGGACTTGTGAATCCCTCTTGATCTCATACCAGAATGCAGATTGGCTTGAACTTGTGTGGATCATATGTAGGCCTCAATGGCTGTTTTGACTCCTTGAATGTAGCAGTCCTATCATGTATAGAAGACATAATTTCACTCTGGCCTTCCTGACCACTGACTCCCAATGTTTCTACCTCTTTTCTGAGATGGTCCCCAAGTCTTGGGAAACAGATGTGATACAATATTTTGTGGCTGATCCCCCCAACTTACATTTATTCTTTACACTTTGGTCAATGTAAATGTCTGCATTTATTGTTGTATACTGCACAAAGTAATTTTTTCTGATGAGATCTGAGAGCTACACTCATCTATGGATCTAGAGATATGAACATACCTAGAGATATGATAATATGACATATTATCAAAAAGATAACTTGATAATATGTCCACTTAGAAAAATAAGAGTAGAAGGTTCACTCCTGGGACAAATGAGCTCCCCCCCAATCATGGGTTCTTTGCCAGATTTACAAAATCGAGCAGGCATTTTTCCTATAGAGTTGGTTTTAAATCGTTCGGAAAGAGATTGGTGGCCACCCGTAACACTCACGGCACTATTGTAGCCATGTATCTTGCCATTCGGTCTTTATTGTAGTCATATGGTTCACAGTAGGGTAAGACTGTTGACTTACTTTCTCCCAACAAGCTGCACAGCACTTTTCAGTATATGAAAGCTTGCCAGCAGGGAGAAAGCTTCCTGAACAATGCCTCGACCTCTTCATGTCCCGTGATCAGAGTATGTGGTATAGTCAGCAATAGGGTTGTAACAAGTTACCCATAGACCAGTGGTTTTAAATACAAATATACAGCTCTAAGTCATAATGGACATAATCTGTTGAAAGGGATATGAAACAGTTCACCTAATTTGCTATTAGCTTGAGTTGCCATTAAGTATTTGGACATTTAGCCAAAGAATTCTGGCTAAGCTCTCAAGAAATGCTCTACTCACAGCTAAAACAGAAGTTGCTGTCCCTTTGTCCTAAAAGGAACTGAGAAGTTAAATACTAGAGCAGTGGTATCAGTGAGCATATGGTTGGGTATATTCTTTATGGTGAATTAAACCACATCGTATAAATAGATGGCTTTGTTTTAGATATTTGTAACCACTGACTAACTTGAGATTGTTTCAAACTCTATTCTGCAGCACCACAATTCATATTTTGTAAGGTTTCCTTTAATTTTTTTCACTTTATTTATTTATTAATTTATTTATTTATTTAGTGTGTGCATTGTGTATGTGTATGCACACACTCACTATGTATACACATACATATGTATGTGTATGTGTATGCACACGTGCACATGTGACAGACAGAAACATGTGTTTCACAGTGTGCCACAGTCTGGCTGTGGAGGTCAAAGGACAAAATTTAGAGTTAGTTCCTTGCTTAGATCATGTGGGTTCTGCGGATTGAAATCAGGACATTAGACTTGTCAGCAACACCTTTACATACTAAGCTATCTTGCCAGCACCGTTTTCACACTGATTAGAAAGGAAAACTCTGCTATGCTGTGCCTTGTCCTAACAAGATCCACATGCAGAAATGAGAGAAGGTTAACAATAGAAAAACAGAAATGTTTGTGAAGGTCCAGGTTCCCAAGAAGAAAGACTGTTTTGGTTTTATAGTACAGGGAACTTTTCATTTTATAATCAGTAGAAATGCTTGTTTGCCAGATCACAGTTTCAGAAATTTGATGGCAAAGCCAGTAAACAGAGGGCCTGGCTATGTTTCCACACCAATAAGGAAAAGCTATTTGCCAGTGTAAACTCAGGCAGCATTGTTTTAAGGCAGCGACTGCCTCTCTTATCAGAAATATGCAGGTCAAAGCAGAAAGAAGGGAGGTCTCAAGAACCCACCTCTGCTCAGCAAGCAAACATTCTATCAGACTGGTTCCCGTGCTGAGGATGGACGTTACGACTGCTAATAAATCTGAAGGGGTACTTGTGCTCTTTAAAGGGAGGAAAAGGAACTGTGTGGCTTTGTAAGAAAGGAAGCTGCCAGTGAATCCAATCTACAGAGAAATCAATTTCACACGGCCATAATTCAAGGAAATGGGGCTGTATGTAATGACGTGGAAATTCATTTTGCTTCTTAAAATTTCAACTTTCTTCTTGGCTACAATTATTTTTGAAAACAGCTTGGATTTTTTTTTCCCTCATCGCCCTCTGCAGCGTTCTTGCTAAGCATGGGAATCTCTGAGACACAGGCTCAACCGTGACTCATTACTATTGTTTCCTTTAGCTTTTCTCATAGCCCATCCTGCATCATTTCCCTTTTCTCAAGAACTAAAAAGAGCACAGAAAAACACCAATGTTTTAGAACACACTAAACATGTAGTGAGAAATAGTCTAGATCTGCTAAATTTGCCTTTGCTTTCCCCAGGAGTACATTTCAGAGTCTGCATGGAAATCATTTTCAAATGCAAATTTCTCATGTAGCAGCATAGTTGGTAAATTCCTGCTTCTTCTGTTTTTGAACAAGGGAAAGAGGAAGATTTTTTTCTCATTTCTACTTTTGCTGAATTACTAAACACATTTTTAATAGCAGTGGAAATGATAACAATAATATATTTTTAGAAATTCCCAGAATCTGGGAAATAGAAAACTCCATGTAACTTGGATCTAGAAATTATGACAGCTATGGCTTTAAGAGTGATCATTTTAAATGAACAAGCATGCTTAGAGTAAAGTTTTGAGTAAAGAAACATTTTCATAAACATATTTAAGGAAGTTGAGAGTACAGTGTGTTACTTGATGCAGTCAAACAGTACCACATTCCAGTTCCCAGACCGAAGTCTCCAACAGAAGACTTTGTTCAAAATTGTGAATGGAGAACTGTAGAGTGATATTGTGAAAGGAAGATTGAGGGCTTTTTCAATATATAAAACTTACTGCGGACAATAAAAGCTGCAGAAAAGTCTTAGGCTTGGAAAGAAATCAATCATCTAATCTTATCTGTCAAGAGAGAAAGCCAAGGCTACGGGTACAGTTGTGTATCCAGTGTCACGTCGACATGGCATGATCTGGATGAACTGCCAAAGTTTTGGATTACAAGCCTGGAACTTGGTGACATTGCCTTTAACATTGCTTGCACCTCTATTAAGCAAAGTTTATTGCATAGCAAATCCTTAGAATGAGCACCTTTGAAAAGATTAATAATTGCAATTTTGTTTAAGGTAGAGAATATATAAATGCAACTTTGTTTTTGTTTGAGACAGGGTTTCTCTCTGCAGCCTTGTCTGACTATAACTCAATTTGTAGACCATGTTGGCCTTGAACTCACAGAAATATACTTACTTCTGCCTCCCAAGTGCCGGAATTAAAGGTGTTCCTGGCCATAAACGTATATTTGTGTTACATCCTCACTGTTCTGTCACTGCTGTCATTTTAGTACAAAACTGAAGATGCTGGAAATAGAGGAACTCACAATGATAAATTCATTAATCCTTTATGCATTTGTCAAAATTAATCAAACTTTCTTAAATTAGGTTGGTGTAGGAGTTCCTTCTGTGAGTTGTTTTCATTGATTAACGAATAAAGAAACTGCCTTGGCCTGTTGATAGGGCAGAACTTAAGTAGGATAGAAAATAGAACTCAATGCTGGGAGGAAGAAAGCAGAGTCAGAATAAAAGCCATGGATCCTCCGTCTGAGATGAATGCCAATTAGAATTTTACCTGGTAAGCCACTGCCACATGACGATACACAAATCAATAGAAATGGGTTAAATTAAGATGTAAGAATTAGCCAATAAGAAACTAGAGCTAATGGGCCAAGCAGTGATTTAATTCATACAGGTTTTGTGTGGTTATTTCAGGACTAATCTAGCCGGGTGGCTTGGACGAACAAGCAGTCTCTCTTTGCAACATTAGGTTCTAGTTTATCTTATTTAAAATCATTATAAACTTCACATGAGTTGTAAGCTTGTGAAAATCAAGTTGTATGGTATAAAGGAAAATTTCCAGAATGTCATCTGCCACTAGGGAAATACAAACACACCACCTTAGATGAGAGCATGCTACCTAAAGTTCAGATGACAATATGACATTAAAAAACACCCAATTGCTAAACAAGCATTTGTGTTGTGATAATGCGGAGGACATTAAGGCAAACAGAACATGAAGACTTCATGAAGTAGTAACAATGACACTCGGGATAAGCCACAAAACAATGAATTCATAGGAAAAGATGGGGGTTGAATTTGAGAAGAAGTAGAATTGGTTGAGTGGTTGGTGGAGTATGCAGGCAAAGATGTTCTAAGTGTGATTGAAAGGCAATGGCTGGGAGGGAAGCCATGAATAAAACATCTTAGACCGAAGAGAAGCAGAGGAGACTTTCTGAAAGTAATAAAACATGGAATTGGATAAATAGAAGCCTCTCATAAGCCTTGAGTGCTGTTTGGAGGGAGGTGCATTTGTTATCATAATGATATGCCCTAGATTTCAAAGTAAGGAAATGGGGTAAAAGTGGGGATTTATAGTATAGTAATAAAGGATATGATGTACTATTTTAAGGGAAAATATCGAAGAAGATAGAGAGATAAGTAAAGACAATTCTAATCATCCAAAAACAAGGAAAGATAGGCCTGGGGTAAGGATTCGAAAATGGCTAACGTGCATTCGTAAGTAGGCAATTGCCAATGGCCGGGACTGTCCTTGGCAGTCCTCCTAAGCCAAAGCAAATCTCCTCACATCCAGGAAAAGTACAAATCCAGGATTTTTCCCTTTCTGTAGACAGTTATTGACAAGGACCTAGGTACCTCACTCAGGCCCAGTGCCATGCTCTGTGTGTCTAGCCTAGTGATCTCCCTTGGTTCTATAACCTGAAAAAGCCTTGTCTTAGGGTTTTGATAACAGTGACGGAGATCCTGTGTATGTGTTAATACATGACCCTCACTCTGTGACCTTTGGCAAGGAAATGCAGTATTAGGGAGTTGGTGATTGCTCTATGTGTGTGTGCTAACGTAACAAGCCATTCAAGGCCTGACCTCCACATCCAGGTAATGTGCTGTCCAAACTGACTGGTCAAACCACAGGCCCCTCAGGTCTCTCCTTCTCAGCTTGACTCTAGACAAGAGGCAGGGGAAACTTTAAAACATTAAACACAAAAGAACCCTGGGTCCTGATCTTGTTTGAAATGAGCCTATTCTCTCAGTCCTCAGAAATATACACTGTCTGTACAGAAGGTTTGGAGGAAGAAACTTAATAATATTTAAAAAATAAGCTTCAAATTCCTTAAACAAGGATTACAACAGTGTTTCAATTTCAAATTCATATTCCACGTGTTAAAAACCCATATTTCATGCTGCAGACTAACTAAGAGAAATTTTCATAGTATGAGAATTTGTAATGTTGATCCCAGTAAAGAGATTGCTAAATTATTTTATATCAAATGCTGCTGAAAATTAATAATCTATAGGGATCTCAAAGCTCATCCAACCAGAAAATGACAGAATGCCTGGCAACTCCTTCAAAGTGAGGAGGTGGAGAAATAAGAAAAGGGGCCTATTTTTAACTTCCATCGTGTTCAACTTCAGTATATTCAATTTTCAAGTTCATGCAAAAAGCAGTGTATTTGTTTTGTCATGCATCGGTGCCCCGAACACAGTTCTGACTTCTTGTGGGAGTATCATTGCCTAGCGAGAGCCAACGAAGCTCATCAATCAGTGTGTTCAAATGCTAGCCGCTCACTAATGTTGATTCCACCCGGAGAACGTACACAGTTTCCTTCTCTGCTTTGTCCTTCCTGCAGGCCTCCTTGGACCATCATCATAGCTTAGACAGTCCCATGCCTCTTCCATTGTGTTGCTATCTGTGCACGTTCCCACATTCCCTCAAGACCTGGTAGCCAAGCTCTAGGCCAGCATGAACTGACTTCGTGGGAGCCTGATATGTTTGGATGCTCACCTTTATAGACCTGGATGGAGGGGGGAGGACCTTGGATTTCCCACGGGGCAGGGAACCCTAACTGTTCTTAGGACTAGAAAGGGAAGGGGAAGTTGGGAGGGGGAGGGGAAAGGGAGGCAGGGAAGAGGTGGAAATTTTTAATAATTAAATAAAAAAAGAAAGAAAACAAAGTGAAGGGCTGTTCCGATCTTTCATTCATAAATCCTGATGTACACAACAATAACATAACATTTGAGGTACCACCAATTCTGCGAGGAGAAATTCTGGTATACAACAGTATTTAAACTCTCTTCTAAACTTTACCATCATGTTGACTTTACATGTAAGATTTTTTTCCAAACATGGCAAAATAATTTTCTACTGTGTTATTTTTCATCGAGTTACAAATAGATCACTGCTACATGGCTATTTCTTACTTCCCTAATTTTTCCTAGTTTCACATAATTTGCTTCTCATCGTTTGAGTTTCCTGAGGAGTAACTACTGTGTGGTATATAATCATTGAACATGTGAAACTTAGGCAAATTCATCAAACATTATATCAAACAAACCTCAATAGACTGAAGAGAAACATAATTTTTATTCCGTGTGCTTGCCAATGACCTGTAGACAGGGAGGATCCTTGGAGGAATAGGGAGAGCCCTTTGAGAAGCCCTGTCAATGTGAATCCATCAGGCAGGGTCACTAGATAATCAGCTAGTCCTCTGCAGAAATGTTTCATTTAATCAGGCAGGTTCTATAAACTTATCTGTAATGCAAGACTCGCGTAAGATCACAGAGAAATCATCTCCCTACAACAATTCCGAAGTTTAAAGGGAAAATTGGCAAAATTGTTTCTTTTTCATGAGCATAGACATAGAACATGGAAGGAAAACCCCTAATTGTTATTAAATAGAGAAAGTGGGATTAAAACATATTTTGAGAAATATATAAGATTACATTGGCTTTTGCATTAGGTAGATAGATGATAGATAGATAGATAGATAGATAGATAGATAGATAGATAGATAGATAGATAGATAGATAGATAGATAGATAGATAGATGCACTATTGGGGCTAGAGAGATGGCTCAACCTTTAGACTATGACTTATAACCAAAAAGAATAAAAGGCCATTTCCCATGACTAGATATTAAACCAAACTTACCTCCTGAATGTGAAGCTTGCTTTTCTCTAATATTTGGAAGTCCATTCTCATCTAGCACACTCTGTGACAGGGCTAAATGAAGGGAGGCTATTTGCCATTGTGTTACCAGAACAATGGCAATATACCACAAGCCACATGATTTACTTTTCATTAAACTGTACAGTGAAAAATCATAACCTCACATTGATATCAAAGATTTATCTTCATGTTTTTAATACAGAAACCAATTATTTTACCACAAATATAAATTTAAATTCTGTTTTCTCGTTTATTTCGTGGCTATCAGGTTCAGAAAATGAGATGGAGATTAACAAAAACTAACTGAGAAAATAAAAATAAAAATTCATCATTGTTTGGATGTGAAATGCCTTAAGTTCCTTGATAGGTTAATGGGAGACATTATTGTTGTGACAGACTATTGTCATTTATTATAACTAAAGGTGATTTCTCCTCTGTTGGTTACAGGCAGACAGCAACGAATGTTCATGAGCTAAACTGTGGATTATAAAGGGAATAGCTGCCATCTGCTGGACTGCATGAGAAATGGAAAGAAAACAATTCAAGCAAAAATGTGCACAACTTCAGAATACATCAGTGTTTACTACCTAAAACGTGATGTTACCATCATTCCGCGTGGATCGAAAAGTAATGTCACAATGTGAAGGGGCGCAATGTGTAACTTTGTTTGGGGACATAATGTTCAATCCCACCACGAAAACTGGGCCAGGAGCAGTAACACAGCCTCTATAAATAGTGCACGCCTGCTGCTTATGGCTTCTCCATGCCTCGCTGCTGACTTGTACCGTCTCTGGGTTCCTATCAGCTTCAGTCTTGCCAGGTCTGTTCAATCAATCAAATAGGCTTTGCCAATCTACAGTCAAATAGTTGGCCATTAGGAGGGTCAAAACCCAACCTATGCTTCACATGAAAAACAGTCCTACCACCAAGCATTGCATTTCCCTGTCATAAATTGAGATGTTAAAGACATATTACATTTTAAAGTGACTTCCTAATGAGATAAGGAAACGGTTGCTCACTGAGAACCTACTGTCATTTTATTTGGATTGCAGTCTAATTTCATAAAGTAGGCATTTAATTCCATCGTATAACGTGTTTCTCTCTTGTGATTTAGTTTTCTGTTCAACAATGCAGCTGCTTGTTTATCAATTTATTTCGCATGAGAACTTTCAGTATTTCTCACACTTCTTTACTTGAAGTAATTGTCTCATCTCACACCCAAGTCACTGTGACTACCAACATGTGCCCCACTTGGGCTTAACTCCATTTTCTCTGTGGGAGGCCTGAGTGCCAGATAAACACAGAGATCTGCCCACATTCACTGAGTGTAAGCAGGAGAACTCCCAATCCATTGTTCAGTTTTACTTAACTCTGTGATCTGTGCTTTCTGTCAGAAAAGTTACTCCAAGGGACACAGTCTTTTTTACCTGCCACTTTCAAGGCACTTTATTGACACTTTTCACTTTGGGAATTGTCCACAAACACTTAGCTGAAAATCCTCCTCCTCACTCACAATCTCGCCCTCCTCTTGTTTGCCCTTTTTAAGTGGGAGTTAGGTTAAAGACCCCAGACGCTGAGAGAGAAGCCACAGAGATGCCAGCGACTCTGCCCTTGCTCCGTCTCTTCATTTGTATAGCAAAGAAAACGGCATGAGCTGTTTGGTCCATTGCTACTCTACCATAACCTATTCACAGAGCTAGGCATTCATCCTTCATTCTTTGAAAGAAACTCTATTTACTTTTTGGAATTTTTTATTTTCTTTACAGTGTCACAAGGCAGTGACCCGGAAAGTCTGAACTCAGTAATAGTCTGTTTTAGATACACATCCACTCGCGTTGTCTTTCTTGATGAAACGTGAGAAATACTTTAGCTTTGTTCCATTTTATTTTCTCTTTTATAGTCTGAAAATGAAATCTATGTTCTGTCCAAAAGGTAAAATATCCATATTCTGAATTAAAAGCACATTTGAAGTGCTAATGAAAACCTTTGAATTCAGAAAAAGTCATTTATATGCTCTTCAAAAAAAAAAAATCACCATCATAACACCCTTAAAATCCTAACAATTTTTAAATTTCAAACATTGTAAGTTTGGGTTATTTTGTCTATAAAATGGATAAAATGTATCCTAGGCATAGATATGAGTATTAATCCAGGAGGAGAAAAACGAACAGTATGATGTTTTCTGTGATCAAATTTCTGTATTTAAAATATGGAGCAGATTGAATTTTGAGCTCAATAGCACCACCTAGTGGAACTAAGCCAGAAACGCTGTAGCTTCACATTACATACATGGTCTTCTGTGGAACTGCAGGTTTTCCCTGTGATGAAAGGGAAGGGAATGGTGAGAATGCCCTCAAAACAAGTGTTAACTTTCCACAATACTTACTTTTGCTAAATATAACTGATATTACTTACGCCAGATTTCAATCTCTGATTATAAAAAATATAAAGTGTCTAACCCTGATCTCTTGCTATCCAAATCCTCATAAGCGGTTGATAAATGTTCTTTACTGGGTGTCTTAGGGAGGGTTTCTATTGCTGCGAAGAGACACCATGGTCACATAAACTACAATAAAGAAAAACGTTTAACTGAGGTGAAAGGTTACAGTTTCAGAGACTTGGTCCATTATCATCATAGTAGGGAGCATAAAAGCCTGCAGGCAGGCTGCTGGAGAAAGGGAGTAATGTGCTGCTATGTAAGCAACAGGAAGTAAACTGCGCCCTGGGTGTGGCTTGAACATATATGAACCCTCAAATGCCAAAGCCTGTCTCCTCGGTGGCATACTTCCTTCAACAAGAGCACAGCCTTCCAACAAAGTTACACCTCCTAATATTGCTATTCATTTGTGGGACTTTTTCTTTCAAACCATCACAATAGGGTTGAAGTGAGCTGAATGGAATGACACCATTCATTGAAAAAAACAGAAATAAAACCTTTGAGGTGCTGAGTCCAACTGGCCTGGTGCAGCCCCTTCACCTACTTTCACTATTGGGGGAGATAGCGGGTTTCAGCTCACTCATCAGAAACATAAAACATTACTTCATATGTTGGACGTTTTGAAGGGTTAGAGTTTATCCATATGGATTACCCATCCACTCAACGTTGAATTAGTGCTCTTGTATTCTCAGTCTACAGCGTTTTGGTTTCTATTCTGCCCCTGTGCTTATTTTTAGTATTCTCAAGCAAAGTATTATAATCATCTTAACCTTCTGCCTCCATACTTTCTCCTTCCAATTCTTTTTTGTGTTCCTTTTTTCCTCCTTTCTCTTATTTTAAACTTATTTGCTCTATCTTAATGCAACTGGATTTTTGGTTCACTTTGGTTATATATATATATCACTTGTATGATATATATATATATATGCATCACTTGTATGTCTGGTGCTCAAGGATGTTAAAAGAGGGTGTAGGAGTCCCTGCAACTGGAGTTACAGACAGTTGTGTGTCATTATGTGCATTATGTGGGTGTTAAGTCCTTGTAAAGCAATAAGTGTTCCTAACTGAGCCATCTATCCATTGCTGTCCTCTGTTTCTATTACTGCTGTTTCCTAAACTGCCCCTGGAAATCAAACTGGTGTTGTGTTCACTTCTATATACAAATCCAGTCTCCCTATTATACTATGGAAATGCCCCTCATTGTACAGAGTATTGAAACTATCCTCAAAGTTAATTCTGGGTGGTGGTAAAACCAAGATACAGTAGGGAGACTACTAACTTTTTGAGAGCATGTCCCTAGGAAGAAAACCCCTTTTGGAAACAGATGTTATTTATCACTGATAAGCAACTGAAGTCAAGAAAAAACAAAGAAAAGAAAGAAAAAGAAGAAAGAAAGGAAGGAAGAAAGGAAGGAAGAAAGGAAGGAAGAAAGGAAGAAGAGGTTCTAAAAATGATTGAAAACATATAACTATGTACTGTTCATATTTTGTAGACTGTAAATATAATCCACCTGCTCAAAGATGACCTGAAAAACTCCACTGCTTCATTTACCATACCTCCTCTTCTCTCTCCTCTTTTTCTCCCTCCTCTTTCCTTCCTCATTTCCCCCTCCTCCTCCCCTCCTCTTCTTTTCCCCTCTCCTCCTCCCCCTCTTCTTCTTTCCCCTCTTCCTCTTCTCCCTCCTAGTGTGGTAAGTGCTTCTGCCTATGTGCTGCTTTTATTGGTTAATAAAAAAACTGCTTTCAGCTAATGGCTTAACAGAGTAAAGTCAGGTTGAAAGAGTAGGCAGAGTCAGAGGGAAGCCATGTGGCCACCACTGGGAACAGATGCAGTGAAACTTTGCCGGTAAGCCACAGTCACATGGCGATACACAGATTAATAGAAATGGGTTAGTTTAGGATAGAAGAGCTATCCAATAAGAAGCTTGAGAAATAGGCCAAGCAGTAATTTAATTAGCACAGTTTCTGTGTGGTTGTTTTGAGTCTGGGTAGCCAGAAACAAACAAACAACCTCACTCAACACCCTCCTCCTCTTCTTCCTTCTCCTCCTCCTCCTCCTTCTCTGCTCTCTACTCTTCTCCCTCCTCCTCCTCATCTCTCTCCTCTTCTTCCCAATCCTATTTCCCCCTCCTCCTCTTCTTCCTCCTCTTCCTTCTCCTCCTTTTCTTCCTCCTGCTCGTCTCTCTGCTCTTCTTCTCCCTCCTCTTCTTCCCCCCCTCTTCCTCTTCATCTTACCTCCAGAAATTCCTCCTCCTGGATTAAATCCCTGGATGTTTGGGATTGTCCAGGGCAGAGGTTGAATTACAAAGATCAGTGCCTGGCTAAAATCTCTACTATGTATTGTGATTGAAAAGTAAATAGTCTAGTAAGCTACTGAAATTTGGTGATTATTTATATTTTCAAAATAACACAAACAATCCTGATAGGATGAAATAAATTTAAAATATATGGCAAAATTCATAGATACAAGAATGCAATAAACAGAAACCATTTCTAGTATACTGATATCAAAGAACTGGGAGTATTACTTAGTCCTCGTGGCTGTACAACTCCCATGGCCCCTGAGAGTGATTCATATTTTATGTGACCAAAGACTTTCTGACACACTGACTAAACAAAGGTCACAGTGAGAGAATATATAACTTCCCTTACATCTGCTTCTACATCTATAAAATCATGTAAATAATATCTCCACGAATCTAAAATTATTTTTTATTTAATGATCAATGAAGCTTTTTCTGATCATAAAATTTATGTCTACAGAGTGGCAGAAAATAATCCCAATGTGAATGACCTGCAATGTATGAAGTTATCTCTCTAGACTAAAAGAAATGTAAAGTGGGGGTAGAAATAAAAGGTAACCTTCTTGGGAATCAATATGCAAAGGAATAAGATGCATTTAGTACTTGTGCAAATAACCACAGAGTTGACCTTAAGGCCTAGGCTCCATTATGTTTAATACTTGACCAATTTAAGTCTGTTTTTTTTTCTCCTGGGATTGGGAAAACTGCTACCATTTGCAGTGTCATCAAGGATCTGAAGCATGTGGAGATGGTGAAACTTATAATATAGTTTTTACAATCACACTAATTAAATATCTGTATAGCAGAGATACAGAACATTGAATGTTGCTCTCAAAAATGAGTAATGGAATGACAGTGTATCTCCCTCCAGCTTATAAAGGTAATGTGTATTTTTCCTCTTTGGATTTATCTAAATCATCAGTTACTTGAATCAACATCACAACAATCATTTTTAGTGGGATGCTGTTGGATTATTCCTGACTATAGGTTTTAGAGAAAGTTTTAGATTTCAATGAAATCAGTGAGTGACTTTCTCCTTCTTTCTCTTCTTTCTTGTCTTACCAAATACCACCTTTATAGGACCTCAAATCTTCATGCTAACTCACCAGAAAGTTCTTCAAGTGTTTAATTCTGATCATGAAATAAATGGAGGCGAGCAAAAGGTAAAAAATAAAACAATACTTGATTACCTACTACATAACATATCTTGTCGTAGAAAAATTACTGTGTCTCCAGAGAGCATCATGGTGGGAATTATTGTTGAACTAATAACACTGAAACTAAGAATGATTAATGCAGACTTAGTAGATGCAAGCACAGTATTATCCACTGTCTCGAAGTCGTAAAGATTGATAAAAGGTTCATCACAAAGATATGATAGAAGAACTAAAGAAACAATGTTTGGTTAAATTTGATATATATGATAACATTAATTTAGTATTAACCAAATAAATTATATGTGGTGAATCTTTCTGTGTCCCACCAGCCAGCTCCTAAACAATGCACAGAGATTTACTATTATAAAAGCTTGACCTTAGCTTGTCCCATTAGAACTTATAACTTAAATTAACCTACTTATATTAACCTACATTTTGCCTTGTGACTTTTTTACCTCACTTTCATCTTGTACCTCCAATTTCCTCTACATCTGCCTGGCGACTTCATCCCTTCTTCTTCCCAGAGTCCTCCTCTTCTTTCTTCCTCTCCTTGGAAATGAGGATAGGGTTGCCGGGAGTTGATCCCGCCCCTTACTGACTACAGCACTAGGGAAGATTGGCCCTGCCCCTTACCAACTGTAGCACCCGAGAGAGGGTTCTCTGAACCTTGCCTGGACAGCCCAGAATAGCTGACCGCATTGGCACGGGTGCAGGTTAGCCCTGAAGGCGGGAGAGTGGGAGAGCTAGCCCCACTATCTATCTGTCAAGAGGTGGCATGGGCAAAGGAGAGATGTTCCCCTTGCCCATCACCCTCGTCCCTCATTCCATACCACCTACTGCAGGTGGGAAATTTCGTCGCGGGTCACAAGAGTGGGAGAGATGATCCTGACCTTCACTGGCTGCAGCACTCTGGAGAGTGGGTCCTTCGCCTCTCTTGGGCAGCACACTAGAGCTGACCCTGTTGGCAAGGGCACAGATGTCCGTCTGCCCTGCGGTGGCATGGCTGAGGAAAAGCTGTCCCTCCCACATACACACCTTGCCACCTGCGGCATTCGAGAGAGATGGCACTGCATCTTGCCTAGGAAAACAGTAGAGTTGGCCCTGATACTGTGTACCCAAGGACGTGAAAACTGGAG
This sequence comes from Myodes glareolus, assembly GCF_982192425.1. Taxonomy (NCBI): domain Eukaryota; kingdom Metazoa; phylum Chordata; class Mammalia; order Rodentia; family Cricetidae; genus Myodes; species Myodes glareolus. The sequence continues at coordinate 20,170,021 of NC_142048.1, read as the reverse complement.
AAGAAGAACCGGCCCCACTCCTTACTGCATGCTTCAGTGGGTGAGCTAGCTGGGCCATCCCAGCTACCTCCCAGGCCCAGAACCAGGCCTATGAGTTGGTCAACCCCAACATCCACCTGACGTCTGAACTACTGGATAATGTGAAGGGGGCTGACCTACAAATTCAAAGCTACAGGACTTCCATGGCACAAGGCAACAACAGGATATCCAAGAAGAGTTCCAGTGAGGGTAGAGTATCAAACGTGTAACAGAGACATCAATGCCGGAAGCAAAGACTTGTATTTTGAGATATGTATTTTGTTTGCAGCCATCTTAAGTTCACAAGTAAGATATTCACCTTTGCAGGGCAAGTTCCGGACTTAGGAAATTTGCCTAGTGAGACCCGCAAGCCCCAGGCTTTAGAAACAATTAGCATTTCATTTTATAGTCAACCATGACAGACCCTCAGTATTTCCTTATCAGCTAGCGTTGTCTCCGGACCTGAATTCCAGCAGATCTGACACCCTCCCCTTGCCTTTGCCCATTAGCAATATAACAGCTTCTGAGGAATAATAAAATAATAAGAAAACCTGTCTTGCTGTTGTTTCTCCTGTCTCTTGTCCCCTCCATTCCTTTTCCTTCTCTAGGTTTATCAGGGACCCCTGCTCATATCCCACTGGCTGGGATACATCGAACCAGACCAAGTAACGATGCATGGACTAAAGGATGTACCATGTGACCCACTGTGACACACTACAGCTTCCACGCTCAGAAAGTTTTTTTTGTTCGTCTGTTTTTATGTTTGTTTTTCTACTAATTTTTTTGTGTGTGAAGAGGGTGAAGTTACAAGGGCAGAGAACGGATCTGAAAAGACAGGGAGATGAATGGGATCAAGATACATGATATGAAAATCTCAAAGAATCAATTTTTAAAAATTAATGGTACTGAAGATTATTGAACAGCATAGTAAAACATTCAGTATATAATAATTAAAACATATTATTGTAATATACAATATGACTATCAGTATTGTATGTATAAATAATAAGATGTTATATACTAGAAGACACACATGTGATAGTCTTGAGAGAGCTTTACTCGGGTCAGTTCTTTGACTTCTGATTCCCAGACTGCAGGGATGTTTAGCATGCTCTTATTTTTATTAATTAGAGACTAGAGCTCATGAATTACAGGTATAGCTCAAAGATAATTCTCAACAATAGGAAATAGGTTGCATTTACTTTCAGAGCTCTATCCCAACCTCACCCTGAAATATTGGCTGGAGAACTGCCAAGCCACAGGCACAGCCATCTACCTCATAATGGCCAGTGCTTTTAATTTCAAGTTATTTATTATACTAAGTTTAGGCAAAACAAATGATGACTGAAAAGATACCTAGATTGCTCTTAGTTCTGGTGGAATGGATAAAGAACAATATACTTTTTTATTTTTAGACTGCAAAAAAATTTTCCGAATGACACTATAAAACTGGATTGAGAATGATATTGCTGTTTCTGCCATGGTTAGGATGCCACTACAATATGGTTAATTTGGAAACTCATCCCCATGTGTGCTTCTCCCCTCTGTGATTGATGTCTGAATCAGCCTCCCACTAGCACCTTGGCTTATTAGAATATAAATCATTACCCGCAATAATATTGGACACAGGGAATTCCGAGAATACGATGTGAGTTTACCATCTCTTTCAAACCAGGCGTTGTGAGAGCAGGTGCTTGCATAGCTAATTCTGTTTCCTTGGCAATCCATCTGTTTCACAACACAATACCTATACACATAATTATTCCAATATTCACATTTTAAGGCATATTTTCTCCTAAAATAATGAAACTCTCCCTGATAGAAGCACAAATATGCTCACCTTGTCCATGAACTGGGAAATCAAAAGTCTCCTCAATTATTGCATTCATTGCTCGTTTTTCAGTTCAGGTATGTCTTCACTTACATATTGCGCGGACGAAAGGTGCAAAGACCAAAAGCAACACAAATAGGAACCAGAAAAAAAAAGTCATCATACAAGAAGTAGAGGTGCTGGTAAAGTCATTTCTATAGCTAGTCATGAAGCCTTGTTCAAACTTGACTGTTGTCCTCATCTACATTTTAAAAACTGACCATATTGAATTTCTGTATTTATTTTTGAGGGGAGGAGGTAAACATAAGACACAGTGCATTTTTTGTACATCAATAGATCAAAATTTTTTACCTGGTGGCTTGACCCAAGGCTGATTTCTTCGTATTTGTTAGCTTTCACTATATAGTTAGTTAGTTGGAGGCAATTCAGTCTCATAATCTCCAGGCATAATTTCTCCCCCTTTCTTTGTATTTTTTACCCCTCCTTGGATAAATAAAATAAATACTTTCAGTAAAGTGGACTATTAACCTGGAATACACCTATAAAACTACAACCCTTGGACTGAGCAGTGGTGGTGCACACCTTTAATTCCAGCACTCGGGGGTAGAGGCAGGAGACTCTCTGTATGTTCAAGGCCAGGCTGATCTATAGAGCTAGTTCCAGGACAGCTAGGACTGTTACACAGAGAAACTGTGTCTCAAACAAAACAAAAACAAATACTTTTGTGGTATGTTAGGGCATCTCTTGGGTATATTCCCAAGAGTGGAATTGCTGGGTCTTGAGGGATGTTGACTCCCAGTTTCCTGAGAAACCGCCACACTGATTTCCACAGTGGCTGCACAAGTTTGCATTCCCACCAACAATGGATGAGAGTTCCCCTCTCTCCACATCCTCTCCAGCATAGGCTATCATTTTTGACTTTAGCTAATCTGACCGGTGTAAAATGGTATCTCATAGTTGTTTTGATTTGCATTTCCCTGATCGCTAAGGATGTTGAGCATGACCTTAAGTGTCTTTTGGCCATTCGAAGTTCTTCTGTTGAGAATTCTCTGTTCAGATCAGCACCCCATTTTTTAATTGGGTTAATTAGAGTTTTAGTGTCTCGTTTCTTGAGTTCTTTGTATATTTTGGATATCAGGCCTTTATCTGATGAGGGGTTGGTGAAGATCTTCTCCCAGTCAGAAGGTAGCCTTTTTGTCTACTGACGGTGTCCTTTGCTTTACAGAAGTTTCTCAGGAAGGAAAGAGAACGTGAGCAAAGAAGGCAAGACCAGAGGGAACCTTCATCCGACGATGGATGGCGATACAGACAGAGACCCACATTGGAGCCCCCCAAGGTCCAAATGAGGAGCAGAAGGAGGAAGAACATGAAAAAGGAAATCAGGACCGCGAGGGGTGCGATCACCCACTGATACAAGGGGACTGATCTAATGAGAGTTCACCAAGGCCAGTTGGACTGGGACTGAATGAGCACGTGATCCAACCAGATTCTCTGAATGTGGCCGGATTCTCTGAATGTGGCTGGCCCGGAGTCTTTCTGAAAAGCCATTGACAATGACACTGGGACTTGTTTCCTCTGCATATACTGGATTTTTGGGATACAGTCTGTTTGGATACTCACCCCCCTGGACCTGGAGGGAGGGGGGAGGAACTTGAACTTTCCACAGGGCAGGAAACCCTGACTGCTGTTAGTGATGGAGAGGGAGGAGGAGAGGGAGTGGGGGGAGTGGGAGGGTGTTGGGAGGAGGGGCGGAAATGGAAACTTTTATAATTTAATAAACTTTGGGAAAAAAAAACAAATCACAGGTCTTGCAAATGTCTAGTAATTTTCCAGATTGAAACAAGCAAATGAAGATTCTTCTTAGCGAAATGTCACCAGCCTTAGCAAGTCAACATTTTCAGACTGAGTCATCTTAGACATAGTCTCATAATTTTTTTAAATTTATTTTACTTTCCCTTATGTGTATATGTGTGTGTACCCATGAGTCCGAGTGCATGTGTGTTCCTCTAATCTCTTTTAGTGGGACACCAATGAGGCTTCTAAGAAATTACTCTGGTCCTCAGAAAGAGCAACAGACACTCTTAACCACTGAATAATCTCTCCAGGTCCAACAATATGTAAGCCACAAGTCAGGGTCAGAAGAGGAAGCAAAAACAACTTCAGGTGTAAGAATTTTCAGAAACAGCAACAAAAAATGAAAACATAAAATAGTCAAGTAGAAAAGACAGAATCAAATAAATTTCCAGAGACCAAGAGATTTAAAAAAAAAATAAAGACAGGTCACAGTTACAGAATAATAAAGAATTTAAAGAAATAAAAAGTGTATCAAATAATAAATTAGCCATGACTGAGAAGGAAAGTATTGACCCAAAATTCAGAGTTGAAGATTTGAAGAAAACATTCAAAATGAGCTAAGACAAAACATGTGTGTAAGTAAATGCATATACATATATGTGTAGTCAAGCTTTCTTTGGACCACCAGCTTCCAAACAATGACATGGAGACTTCTTATTAATTATGAAAGCTTGGTTTTAGCTTAGACATGCTACCAATTTAGACATGCTCTTAAAATTTGACCCATGAATATTAATCTACATTCTGCCACAAGGTTCTGTGTGTCTGACTTCCTCCACCCACTTCTCATTGGCAAATATCCCCTCTTTTCTTCCCAGAGTTCCTATCTCTTCTCAGAAGTCCTGCCTATCTTCTCCTGCCTAGCTATTTGCCATTTTGCTCTTTATTAGATCAATCAGAAGTGCCTTGGCAGAGACAAATCTTCACTGTGTACAAAAAGACTATCCCAACACATATATGTCTGAAAAAAAGTTAGGATGATGAAAGAGAGTGATGCATAATGCACATAACACATCAAATAAAAATTTGAAAATAATTTTAGGTTGCATAATAACCAATGAGTTTCACTGTTGTATTTTATATACCTGTATATACTTTGCTCTTCTTTTTCCCCACTGCTCTTTCAGGCTTTATGATTCCTCTGACAAGCTCTTTTCCCTTAAGTCTTCTCACTCTCCTTTACGTTATCACATGTGTTCCGTTAGCCCCTCTATTTCTCCCTCCCTTAACCTCTTCCTCTATGCCCACAGCCATCTTTCTAGCCCTGTGACCTGTACACCCTCTCCTCCCACCTCCACACAAGTAAACACACATTTACTCACATACACATTCACCATTTTTTCAATAAGCCAAACTCAGACAAATAACATATGTTTTCTTTTAGAGGAAGAACTTAAAGCATGTTCTATTTGCCTTGAGTCTGGCCTATTTCTAATAACACACTGATTTCCAGTTCCACCCACTTTTCTACAAATGCTGTGATTTCATTTTTCCTTACAACTATGTACAACTTCACCTTATGCGTGTAGTGTATTTTGCTTATCCTTTTCTCTATTGACCGACATCTAGGTTGTTTCCTTTTCCCAGTTATTGTGAATACTGAGGCAGTCAACACAGATGTGCCAGTATCTACACTATGCACTGGAGTCCTTTGGGTATATAACCAGGGGTAGAGCTGGGCTCGCTGTAGTGTCCTTTTCAGTTTTTCCACACTGATTTTCATAATGGGTGTGTAAGTTTACACTCCCACCAGTAGTGAATTATATGATGCTCTATCCCTACATCTGTGCTGATTTTCTTCACTATAGCCATTCTGACTGGGTAGGAGGTGGTGTCCTGAAACAGTTTTGACTTGCATTTTTCTGTTGGCTGACTACTTTATAAAGTACTCATTGGACATTTGCATTACTCCTTTTGAAAAGTGTCTATTCAGGTGCATACCAAATTGAATATAGGAACAATTATGAAGCCTCAACCCTAAGGAATGCTGAGAGCTGGATAAATAGTCTTCCTCCACCCTGAAAACAAACTTAGATACAATTAACATTATATAGACTGATCAGGTGAGTGCATGTGCATACACACATATTCATGTAACAACAACTAAGGAATGAAGATGCCATGAATTTGAAATAAGGAAGGATATGCGGAATGGGTTGGAGGGATGAAAATTATTTAATTATATTGGAATCTCAAAATGAAAGAAAAAAAGAAAATTATCTATTCAGTTTTTTAGGCCATTTATTAATTGTATCCTTTAGTGTTTAATTTTGGCAGTCCATTTTATACCCTGAGTATCTATGTTGGTAATCATGAAGTGTCTTATTTCATGCTTGTCTTGGATGCCTCTATTATTTCCCCATCAATTTTAAAAGACAAATTTGTTGGATGGTAGTCAATTATTTTCAGGACTTGAAATTTGTCACTTCAGAATTTCCTGGAGTTCTTGTTGCTGATGAGATGTTCAATGTTATTGTGTTTTTTCTGCACTTGAAGATAAGTTGATATATTTCCCTCCTAGCTTGGACTATTTGCTCTGGCTTTGTGTCTTTTGTCATCTTGATTATAACATGTCATAGAAGAATTCTCCCTTAGTAATGTCATTTGAAGTTCAAAACACATCTTGTGTTTGAGTGTTTATTTCGTTCTCTGAGTTGATGAAATGTCTTTTTACAATTTCATTGAATAGATTATTTATGCCTTTAATGTCTATCTCAGCTCTTTCTGTCTTGGTGACTCTTAGATTTGGTCTTTTGATTGTTTGATTAAATCCCAGAGATCTTGGCTCTTGTGCACATGCATTTTTCCCCTTATTGATGTCTGAAGTAATATTTTGCCAGTCTTGTCCTCTACCCAGTATTCTTTCTTCTGTTCTGTTGACTGCATTTGTTTTGTTCTATTTGGATTTGATTCAAAATTTCAGCTTCCTTGCTGCCTTGTTTGCTGTCCATTTGCTTTGCTATCCATATTGTTGGGTTTTCTATCCATTTCGCTGACTTTTTCCTCTTCATTGTTGGCCTCTCTTACCATACCTGCAGTTGAATTCATTTCCTTGTCTGTATCCTCTTTCATGTCCTTCAATATTTTACCAGAAAACTTAAATTCATCTTGTTCTTTCTCTTTTACAGCACCTTTGAATTCAGTAATTGGAGAGTTGTCATCTGGGCATCCTGCTGTCTTGCTGTTTCACATTTCTTGTGTCTCTGGGCTGTGAGTTTCACATCTCTTGGTTGTTGTGAATCTGGTTTTATTTAATGATCTCCATTGAGCAGCCCAATCTGCGAGGCGCACAGCCCCAGGTGTCACTCAGTGAGGAAATACAAGCTGCTACTGGCACACTGGTTCTGGATTTTTTTTCCTGTAGAACTGAGACAATAAATTCTATTGTTGAAGCCACAAAGTCTGTTGATTTTTGTCATGGATGCCCAACTAAGCTGTTGTCAAAGAACAGAAAGCATTTCTCTATTGAAAGAATAAAATTGTGTACAACATATCAGCAGCACTGAGCTGAGGAAAGTGCCGGCGTGTCCCAGAGACAAATGGTACAGACAGATGCTGAAATCTATCCACATGCTTTCAATACAGACAGGAGGTCAGGGAACTAAAGGCAAAATGTCTTCCTGGATTCTTCTTCTGGGTAGATGACAAAATCTTCTTGGAACCAAGCATGATACTCACCATCCATTAGATCAGTCACCAACAACATGGATCTTTTAAAAGAAAGCTTGTCAGAGTTGTTAAGTGTGGGGTATCAAGAAGCCCACATCTTAAAATCAGTTTCTTTACTCTGAATCTTATAAGAAGATCAAGAAAAGTAGAGATATTTGAAGAGATGGTGGGATGTTTCTAGAGTTCACCAAATTACTTCATGAATTCAGAAAACACAATTTAAACAAGAAAGAAAAGACCTTATGAATAGGTGTGGGAGATTAAGACACTGATTAGACTCACAGATATATATATATCAAAATAAGATAATTATTAGATGCATTCTTAGAAGCTAAAGCGGAAGGCAGACAATAGATACAGACACAGACAGTATCTTGAAATTGCTGAGAGAAAATTCCAGCTAACCTAGTGTCAAATACTCAGTAATGCTTTTCAAAACTTTAGACAGATAATATTGTTTGATTAAAAAAGAATTCAGGTAATTAATTCCATCAATCTCTCACCAGGGAACATATCTGAAGTAGACTTTGAAGGGAGAAAATCAAAAAGAGGTGATGGTGAATGGGTGAAATGGTAAAATAAAAGGAAATCAAACAGTGACAATGATATCCAACCTATACCAACAAGCTAAAAATTCTAAATATATATATATTTAGTCACATGTCAAAGTGGCTAAAATGATGGAAGAGCCAAACTGGCTGGGATCATTTAGGAACTTAGAATATGGACAGGGAACAGAAAAGAATAGAAGTTCCAGCTTGTGAGGCATATGTCCTGAATCCCTCTTATTCTTAAGCATTAATTTAAGAATCATTTATTCAAGAATCTGTCCCACCTGTGTGGTAACATATAAAGACTAAAACTAAAAGTTTTAAACCAATGAATGAACGCATAATCATAATAAGTAAACAAGTGTCTCAACTCTAAAAAAAATGGAAGAAAAACTAAGCAAAAGAACATATTATATATATAGCTCAGAGAGTGAAATGAAATAGGTCCACATATTTTGATAATCACCGATTAAAGTAATTTATATGATCATATTTTTGAACTCATTTTTGTCAAACAAGGTAATCTCTTCTCAAATAAATTTAGCATGTGTCAAGTTGATGTAAAACTATCCAGCATATCTATGGTTAGTATGTCGGGATTAAAACTATACATCTTAGATGGGGTGTGCAGAAAAGAAGGGGAGAGGAAGGTGATAGAGTGGAATGGGGAGAGGGAAGGTAGGGGAAAGGGAGCAGAGGGAAAGAGACAGAAAGAGGCATCTACATTGACTGGAAAACAGTTTTTGTTTCCACCAGTTCATACCACCAGAGGGCTCCAGAGGACAAGCTATTAAACAGCAAATAAGAAGCATTGGCAGAGACCGAAAATCATAGAAGATGGCTTCAACCTTTGCACAGTATATTTAGTTTGTGTTAATTATTTCCAGTTCATCCAAGTCAATGGAATACAAGAGCCCAAGCCATAATGTCTGGGTACTTGTTAAATAAAGGAATAAAATTTGAAGCTAAGAAATTAAGAAAACCAATTACAGACCTCTACAGTGACTTTACACACTATACCAAATTAAAAATATATTTATAAATAATTCTTCAAAGATGCCACACTGCTTTTGTATATGAATTGAATATATTTGGCTCTTTCTCCTAACATTTTTTTTTTGAACTTGCGTTCTTGGGTACCTTGTGGTCATGAATTTCTTCTGTGATTTCTAGACATACTCGCTTCACCAGATGATGTTACCTAACAGCCAGATCTTTACTGCAAAGCCTGAAGGATAGGAAAAGGCTGGTCCAGTGGAGGTCAGAAGTACAGGGAACTCTTCCCTGTAGCAGAGGCCTGACTTAAGAGTCAGTGGCAGCTGTGCTGAGATGCCTTGTGCTTGGGGGTTGAGCTATCATTCCTAGGCTTTTTTAAATCTGTGTCCCCCTCCTACCTGTTCCTTAAATGTCCCAAGAATTGCCTCCAATTCTGGTTTTTGATAGTCCCGTATTCAAGACTTCTTTTTCCTACTATCATTCTGACTCCTCCAGGTATTACTTATGAAATAAGCAAACACACACACACACACACACACACACACACACACACACACACACACACTTTATTAATTGTGCCCATGTGTTTATTTTCATTAAAAGGTCAGAGGACAACTTGCATGAATTAGTTCTTTCTTTCCACCGTGTTTGTCCTGGGGATCCAACACTTGTCACCAGGCCTGGCAGAAAGTACCATTAACCTGCTGAGCCATGTTGCCAGCCCCACTGCTTCATTTAAAATAGGACTTAGAGTATTATCAATGGGTGTTCCCTAGACTAGGTAGTCCAGTTTCTTGGTGTCTAATTTGATGGGTTGAATAAGTCTATTTAAACAGCAAAGCAGCAATGATTTTCACTTATGAGCAAAGCAAAAGTATAGACCAGACACGTTTCAAATCGTGAAGGGAGCTTACTCAATAGGAGTGGGTTGTCATTCGGAGTTTTCTTTTCTTCATTCTTTCTTTTTCTTCCTATCTTTCTTTCTCTTCCTTCCTTTCCTTTCTTTTTTCTCTCGTCCTTCCTTTTCTTTCTCCTTCTTTCCTTTCTTTCTTTCTTTTCAGATTATAGTTATATCATGTCCCCTTCACTTTCTTTTCTCAAAATCCTCCCTCATACCACCGCCTGCTCTCTATCAAATTCAATGTTTTTTTTAAATTGTTTTTACATCCAAGCACACGTGTGCGTGCACACACACACATTTTCCTAAATACATAAATAGTGGAAACCTAGCAAAGTGGCCAGGCTAATAAAGTTCTTGGAGGAGAACCTAAAACAGTGGTTTTTTAATCTATGGGTCTTGACCCCTTAGAGACATATATTAGATATCCTGCATATCAGATATGTATATAATGACTCATAACAGTAGCAAAATTATAGTATTAAGTAACAGTGAAATAATTCTATGGTTGGAGGTCACCACAACATGAATTTGGTGATTTGCAAGTAAATGACCTCCAAAGAGAGTGAACTCTTAGGAGGTGTGGCCTTGTTGGAGGGGGTTTAGTAGTCTTGTTGGAGGAAGTGTTTCACTGTGGAGGTGAGCTTTGAGTTAGCATATATGCTCAAGCCACACCCAGTGTTACAGACCACTTCCTGTTGCCTACACGTCAAGATGTAAGAACTCTCAGCTCCTTAGCTAGCACTATGTCTGCCTGCATGCTGCCTTGTTTCCCACCGTGATAATAATGAACTATATCTCTGAACTGTAAGCAAGTTACCACAATTAAATGTTTTTCTTTATAAGAGTTGCAATGGTCATGGTGTTTCTTCACAGCAATAGAAGCCCTAACTAAGATAATGAAGAACTTTATTAAAGGGTTGCGGCTTTAGAAAGGTTGAGAACCATTGACCGGCAAGCTTCACTTTGCTAAACCAGCATAATCCCTAACCAGATTCTACATATCTGTCCCGAAACTCACAGACAAATGTAATCATCACCCTTGATCAAGAAAACTCTTTGTAAGAGGTGGGAACCATTTCAGAAAACTACAATCAATCAAAACGCAAAGTTGTAGAGCCCAGTCCCATCTGGTACATCTACAACACTACTCCTGTACATAAGGCTCAGGGATCATTGCAGGAGAGGGTTCTGAAAAATTATAATAGTCAGATGAAGAGGAAGTTTACTGTGAGGCTGTCTCCCCTAGAAATGTCAGAAGTTATACCCACAAAGCTTCACCAACATGACTATTTAGACATCACATGAACAAGGACACACCAGTAGAAATGCTAATGGGGAGAGGGGGAAGATTAGGAGGCCTGGACACTACACAAAGAACTCAAGACTACTGAGGAATGCTGAGATCTGAAGAAATAATCTTCCCCTAGGGCCTCTTTTAGAGGCCCAGGAGAAAGGGAAGTTACTCATTAAAGAGCAAAGGATGGGCAGATTTTCGCTTTGATTGATAGGCTTGAGCTATACAAACTTTTGCTGACTCTGCATGCATCTCCAATTCTGCATAGGCATAAGGTGGAAAATATGTGATTGTTCCCTAAATGTTCACTCAGAGGCTTTGATTTGCCTTAGTATGCATGAGGATTAAGGTCCAGGTTGAAACATTGGTCTGTTGCCCTTTGATTATGGCTGTGCTCTAGAGGGACTGACAATTGCTAGGGAGCTGTAAGTGGTGTAACTGCAAGCCTTTATTTAAAGAAGGGTGTGGATGCTGTCTAATGTAGGTGGGCTTCAGGTTGCTAAGTGCACGTTCGGGAAAGGAGTAGGTGTAGAGCTTAAGCCTGGCAGACGTTGCTAAGTTTCTCCTGTTCTCACCAACACTGCATTATCCCTTTTCCTTGTTGTTTTCTTTTTCCACAAAGCGTGTTTTGATTTTGTGTGTTTGCTAGATGCCAGCATTCCACAAGAATAAAACCCACTCCAAAACCTTGTTGTAAGCATTGTTCCTTCTCTACCAAGTAAGTGGTGTACTAAGCAGCACTTAGCAAGTATTTGTTAAATTAGTGAATCCCATTACTGTTATGACAAATAATGTGGCATGTTTTCTTTCCTTTTTGTCTACATGGTTTTATTATTTTATATTTAAAATAAGTATACTGACTTGCTGGGGACCCGCCTCAGCAGAGAAGTGTGTCTCGAGTGTGGGATATCTGGAAGGTGTAATGAGTACATGAACACAGGATTCTGATGCAGGCTGACAGGCTATCAGCTGCAGGGCAAGTTCTTCTTCTTCTTCCTCCTCCTCCTCATCCTTCTCCTCCTCTTCCTCCTCTTCTTCCTCCTCCTCCTCCTCTTCCTCCTCCTCCTCCTCTTCCTCCTCTTCTTCCTCCTCCTCCTCCTCTTCCTCCTCCTCTTCCTCCTCCTCTTCCTCCTCCTCTTCCTCCTTTTCCTCTTCCTCCTCCTCCTTCTCCTCTTCCTTCTTCTTCTGGCCTGATCTTCAAACCTCAATCTTTTATTGTAAATTTTACACAAGGAACATGATTCTTTTTTTCTGCCACATTACTTGGGCAAATACTTAGCAAGAAGTATAAAGATTCTTTGAAATCAGTAGATCATCATTTATTATAACATTTTTCCAGTTCCCAAGACTCATGCCAGCCATTCTACTCTTTATTCTTAGCTGAGTTAATCATAAAACAACTTCTGAGGCTTTCGGCTCTGAAGCTAACTGCTTGCAGTTTACAGAAGCATAGTTCAGTGGGTTCAGTGGGTTTTACTCCATTGTCGTACCCTTCCCATTGTTGTCCTCACAGTTCCAATTCCATAGGCAGGCAGCCCTAGGTTCTTCAGAAACTTTATTCATCATAGCCAAGTTCTTTTCTATTTCAGTATAATTCTTTTGCTGAGTTTTATAATCGGGCAAAGAACAATGTTTGCATTTTCCCCAAATCTCCCCCAATTCGTGAATCAGTCGAGTTTTTTTCCCATAACCTGCTTAACAGCTTCAATGCCTGCCCGCTCTATCAGATCATGAAGACTCAAAGTATTGTACAGCACATCCATATTTTCTGAAGTCACTGGTGTGGAAGGATAAAAAGAACATGAAGAACAATACACTAGTAGAATTGCTATAATCATCTGTAACATTGCCAAATGCTTACTCAGACGCCATAGAAGCAGCCTTCGGGGCATGAAGGTGGTAGGTGTTTTCTCCTTGACCCTCAAGTAACAAGGCTCATTTTGCTGCCTCTGGGATTCCTGGACCTAATTGCTGCCCAGGAATCCCACGTAGAGGGGGGCTGTGCTTTGCTGTCTATTTTGTTGATTTTCTCCAAGAACCAACTCTTTGTCTCATTGACTCTTTGTATTGTTTTCTTTGTTTCCATTTTGTTGTTTTCAGCTCTCAAGTTGATTATTTTCTGCCATCTGGTCCTCCTGTGTGAGTTTGCTTCTTTTTGTTCTAGAGTTTTCAGATATTCGGTTGACTCACTGGCGTGGGATTTTTCCAACTTCCTTTTATTTATTTATTAAAAATTTCCACCTCCTCCCATCCCCCATTTCTTTCTGACTCCCCTACTCCCCCTCCCCCTCCTTCTCCAGTCCTAAGAGAAGTCAGGGTGTCCTGCCCTGTGGGAAGTTCATGGTCCTCCCCTCTCCATCCAGGTCTAGGAAGGTGTTCATCCAAACAGACTAGGATCCTACAAAGCCAGTCCATGCAGTAGAATCAAAACCCAGTGTCATTATCATTGGCTTCTCAGACCACCCTCATTGTCAGCCACATTCAGAGAGTCCGGTCTGATCACATGCTCGTTCAGTCCTAGTCCAGCTGGCCTTGGTGAGCTCTCATTAGATCAGTCCCCTTGTATCAGTGGGTGAACGCACCACTCGCGGTCCTGACTTCCTTGCTCATGTTCTCCTTCCTTCTGCTCTTCATCTGGGCCTTGGGAGCTCAATCCAGTGCTCCAATGTGGGTCCATCACCAGATGAAGGTTCTATGGTAATATGCAAGATATTCATCAGTGTGACTATAGGACAAGGCCAGTTCAGGCACCCTCTCCTCTGCTGTCCAAGGACCTAGCTGGGGAAATCCTCTTGGACACCTTGGAACCCCTCTAGAGCCAAGTCTCTTGCCAAACTTAAAATGGCTCCCTTAACGAAGATATCTTCTTCCCTGTTCCCATATCGACCCTTCCTCCATCTCAACCATACCCTTTCCCCAAGCTCTTCCCAGTCCTCCCCTTCTCCCTTCTCTCTCCCCATCTCCTCTTCCCCCTAACCCCCGCGCACCCCTGTGCTCCCAACTTTTGCCCAGCGATCTTGTCTACTTCCAATATTCAGGAGGATAAATACATGTTTTTCTTTGGGTTCACCTTCTTATTTAGCTTCTCTGTGATCACGAACTATAGGTTCAATGTCCTTTGTTTATGGCTAGAATCCACTTATGAGTGAGTACATGCCATATTCCTCTTTTTGGGTTATCTCACTCAGAAAAATGTTATCTATTTGCACGCAAAATTCAAGATGTCATTGTTTTTTACCGCTGAGTAGAACTCTAAAGTGTATACGTGCCACACCTTCCTTATCCATTCTTCTATTGAGGGGCACCTAGGTTGTTTCCAGGTTCTGGCTATGTAGGCATTTAGTGCTTTGAACTTTCCTGTTAACACTGCTTTCATTGTGTGAGACCCTCACCGGTTAGTCTCAAAGGGACGAGAAGGAATTTCCTAGCAAAATGTTTTAAAAATAGAAACACAGACTTGCTTGTTCCCAGGAAGATAACGGCCTTCCCCACTCCCACCCTAGAAATTATATGCAGCCACCTGGTACAGGCTGATAAAGATGGCCTTGCTCTAAGAACAAGGAGAAAACCGACTTAGCAGGATGGAACAAAAGTCCTTGCACCGTGCCAAAGCAGCTTCAAAAAGCCTCTTTATAGTTATGCCTTTAAAAGCTTACCCCACAGAGATACAACTCCCCTCTCTACCTCACTACAACAGGGATGGAGATGAGTTCCAAACATGTTTGTATTATGCTGATTAAACCTTGCTTATTACAGTCTGGGCCTCTCTGGTGGTCTCTCTCTGGGGGTCATAATCTGGGCACAACACATTGTGTCTCATAAGTTTGGGTATGTTGTGTGGTCATTTTTGTTGAATTGCAGGAAGTCTTAAATTTCTTTCATTATTTCTTCTTTGACCCATTGGTGATTTAGGTGCATATTGTTTACTTTGCATGTGTTTGTGGGCTTTCTGAAATTAATGTTACTGTTGAATTCTAACTTTAAGCAATGGTGATCTGATAAGATACACGAGATTATTCCATTTTTTTGTATCTGTTGAGTTTTGCTTTGTTACCTGTTATGTGGTCAATTTTTGAGAAGGTTTGATGAGGTGCTGAGAAGGTACATTCTTTTATGTTTATATGGAATGTTCTATAGATATCTGTTATATCCACTTGAGTATTAACATCTGTTAGTTCCCTTATTTCTCTCTTAAGTTTCTGTCTGGAAGATCTGTCCAGTGGTGAAAGTGGGGGGTACTAAGATCTTTCACTATTAGTGTGTGGAGTTTAATGTGTGAGTTAAGCTTTAGAAGTGTTTCTTTTACATATGAGTATGCCCTTGTCTTTGGGGCATAGATGTTCATTATTGAGAATTCCTCTTGATGGATTTTTCCTGTGACAAATAAGAAATGTCTTTGTCTCTTTTGATTGATTTTAGCTTGAAGTCTGTTTTGCTAGAAATTAGTATAGTTACACCATCTTGTTTCTTAGGTCCATTTGATGGAAAATTTTTTCTCAACCCTTTACTCTGAGGTGATGTCTATCTTTGAGGTTGAGGTGTGTTTCTTTTATGCAGCAGAAGGATGGATTCTGGTCTGGATTGAACCCAGTAGTCGTGTCTTTTTATAGGTGAGTTAAGTCCTTGTGGGACTAGTGGCTGCTCTGCTCTGCGAGCCTGCCGGGGCATGCCAACATTATATTTTTAAAGACCAAAAGGTTGCTCTGCAATCCTGGAGGTAATTTGGGCCTGCTCCTGTGGAGGTTGCTTGATCACAGGAGAGACAGCCCTAACTACACCAGTCAGAGGAAGTGATAGGTAGACAAAATAACAACACACTCAGCACCACAAAGAGCAACATGTCACCAACAAAAACTAGTGGCTCTAAAACAGTAAGATCTCCAGGGTGGCAGGCTGGTCCTGCCCTGTGGCCCCTAGAGCAGGCGGGCAGATAAAAGGCTTCCAAGACACAATAAGTAGACATAAGGCTAAACATAAAGATGAACATTTATTACTTAAAGAAGAGGGAGAGAAAGAAAGGCAGAAATAGAAAAAGGGGGGGGGGGGACAGAGGTCAGAAGTGGCTGGGAGTGGGCATGGCTTGCCCCTTAAAGGGACCAGACCAAAAGAATAACACAATCTTCTCCGGGAGTGCCTCCAGGACTGCTAAGTGACCTCATGGGTGACTGGAATTGTGGCCCCAACTCCACTACAAGGAGGAACCATTGAGACTTGGATCCACTGACACCTAGAAAAGTGATCTTTCCTTTCTTTTGAGACACCATGCTGCAAACATGAATATCCTCTTTATTGTCACAGTTAGGATAAAAGCATCTTTATTTCATGGTACATTTTGTTATTCACATCAACTTTTGGTCCATCTCATTATTTGTTGGTTATCTCTGACCCTTCTTATCTCGGAAGAATAAAATGAGAGTAAATTTTTCTAGTTTTTGGGATGGTTAGTGAATTTCATGGTCACACTAAGAAAATTTTTTTTTTTACCATGCTTACCTTTAACATTGAATACACTCAACAATATTGGAAATCTCTTTCCACGAACTCCTCACAGCAATTCTGAAAGAAATGTATTACCAACCTCATGTTTCTGAGGACAGGGCAGCAATGCTGGGAAGTAGAATTCAGAGTCTGGTACCAACCCCAGCATTCAGCTATTGACTTTACACTAACCATTCTAGTGATCATGGACAAACAACTTGCCCATGTCTGATGGGAGCCATGTGACTCTCTTTGGGGAATAATGTCTGAGAATAGCATGAATGTGTGCAAGACCCTGAAGATGCTGACTCACTTGGCAAGAACCTGTGGACAGTTCACTGCATAATTCCGGGTGTGACACCAGGAACACATATGCTACATGCTCTCCTTGCTTTCACTATGCAAGCCATATGATGGCCTGAATGAGTCACAGGAAGTCATGAAGTATAACATTACATATTTGCCTAACTGTTCTGAGAAGAATTATTTTAACTATAAGAATCTTTGCTGTTTAGTGTAGGGCTTAACAGTCTCCAGAAGATCCTGTGGGCTGAAAAAATCTCTAAGAAAGACAGAGTAGCTAGGTTATCAATTCCAGCGACTCTGTCCACTGTCCAGAGATCTTTAGTTTAGATGAAAGGCAGTTTTGCCCAGTGGTCAGCACTTGGCAGTTGAAACAAATTGCAGAGGGCTGTTGTTCTGTGCCCATTTGTCTTCTGTCTTCTTTGGAAGAAACAGTGTGCTGCTGCTAGGAGCCAACCTGTTTCTTTTTGTTATGAAAAGTTTTTATTTAAATTTTTAAAATTAAATTAATAATAAATTAAATTAAATGAATTAAATATTTAAATGCCATATTCCCCAGATCTATGAGCAGTTTGAGGGTTATTTATCAGGTATAACTACAGTATAGTTTCTGCCTGGAGAACTGGGTGTGACCTTGACTTTACTGGTTCTTAACTTAACAGATAAGATTTATACTCGTAAAAAGACAGAAAGAAGAAAAAACTGTTTGCAATAGAAGGTTAAAAGCAGAACTGAAAATAGTAGAGAAGAGTTTAATATATTTTAAATGAGGGTTGGATTAAATAAAAAGTATTTTTGTAAGAGTCTTAAAAAGTACATACCAGATTAAAACATGAGACTTATTGCTTTATAGTCTGGATGAGATACAATGAGCAGACAATTATAACACTTAACAGTAAACATAGGTGTATTTAAGTCAAGTGTATGCACACACACATACATATAGTACAGGAATTGGGTGAAGTGGATGATCATGGTGGCCCTACCAAAGGCATGCCACTGTGCAAAACACACATGTAACTGAGTCAGCAAGAGGAATTTAAAGACAAAAACATAAATAAATCAGGAAACCAGGCAGTATATACTTTAGTAAAGATGGTAGGACTTGGTCACCTGACCTGGCTCTCAGTTAAGAAGGCGGTAAAGTCACCTGACCTCAGTTAAAATGGTGGTAAGACCACCCGACCTCAGTCAAAATGGCAGTAAGGTCACCTATGTAACAGAGTTAACACAGGGCAACCAGGCAGGAATACCTCAGTAAAGATGGCAGAACTGGGTCATCTGACCTGACTCTCAGTTAAGATGGCAGTGAAGTCACCTGACCTCAGTTAAAATGGTGGTAAGGTTACCTGACCTCAGTCAAAATGGCAGCGGCCCCATGCTGTATGGAAGAGAGACCTAGAGGTGTGATCCACCCTGTTGCCAAGCCACCATGCCACAAGCCACAGCAGGGAGCAAAAGGCAGGAATTGAAAACAGCTGCCTCATTGCCTCATGGATCCGACCAATCTTGTTGGCAGCAGTAGTGGTAGCGGGGACAGTTTGAAAAAACGTAGAGCTGGAGGGACACCAGTAGAGTGAGGGTTTATACCATAGCTGAAAACATGAAAACACAAACAGCGGTGAATACCGCAGGCCATGTAGAAGATTGTCGTCTCTACAGATGGGGTGTTAAAGCCTGACTGGCTTCAGTCTGGGTGACTCAGAATCCAGAGAGGCTTGAGGCTGCTCTGAGGGGTCTCTCATGGTGAGGACCAAAAAAAGGAAAACAGAAAAAAAAAAAAAAGAGAAAGAATAATCCGAGAGACCCTGGGTCTCCAGTTGAATGCACTACACAGTATGTGCAGTGCTAGCATGGGAGGACTCACCCCAAATCATCCAGTCACATATTTAGCTATGGGAAGCAGCAAAGGGCTCAAATGTAGCCATGGAGGCTGTGGTTGGGGGCTGGAAGGGGAAAAGTCATCACCGAAGCTGCTGGTGTGTGTAGAGGTCAGTGTTCAGGCAGATGGAAAACATTGTTGTGGAAAAAATACCTGGTTCTGGATCCCAACCCTGGGAGAGGGGCAGGAGAGCCTCCTGAGTCTCAGTCACCAATGTAATGGTTTAAACAAAACTGCACTGTTCCCCAAGTGGCTGCAGTGGGCAGCAGGTCCCAAGACCAGGGTGGGCAACAAAGGCAGCTAGTCCCAGGCAGGAAACTCCCAAGTGGCCCACAGGCCATGAAGGCCAGTGGGTCATAGGCAGGGAGCTGTGTGGTGGGTGAGAGACAGAAACCTATTAAGCAAGTCATGCTGAGAAAGTGGGTTTTTATTTAATGGGTTATGGAGGGGTCAGGGAAAGGGGAGAAGGAGGAAGAACAGAGAAAGGCAAAGAGAGAAGGGGGGAGAGGGAAGAAGTAGTGAGCAGTGAGTGAGGCAGAATCTGTCTCTTTGAGAGAGAGAGACAGAAAAAGGAAGGACTCAGACTAGGAGCAGAAGTAAAATCTGCCTGCCTTGGCAGTGGATGGAGGAGGGACTGGGAGGGGCTTGTGTCTTAAAGGGACAGTGGTGCGGGAGAATTGTCTGTATTATGTCAATCATATTCTAAATAAATGCTGATTGGCCAGGCAGGAAGTATAGGTGGGTCAACCAGACAGGAAGTAGAAGCGGGGCAATAAGAACAGGAGTATTCTGGGAAGCAGGAAGCTCCCTCAGTTCTGCCCAGATCACGGAAGAAGCAAAACATGATCTGCCCTACTGAGAAAGGTACCGAACCATGTGGCTAATATAGATAAGAATAATGGGTTAATATAAGCTACAAAAGCTAATAAGTAGCCTGAGCTAATGGGGCAATCAGTTTTTTAACTTATGGAGATCTCTGTGTGATTTTCTTTGAGGCTTGCTGGCTGTAGGGAACTGGACAAGGCATAAACCCCAACAAGCAGGCCCCTTCATGTTTCAGGCAGAACAGATCATTACAAAAATAAATTTAACATTTTAGTCATATGTAAATAATACCAAACTATGATAGCACTGGACACTTGCCAACTTGGTCAACACTAAAGTTTGCAAAGTCAAACAGAAGTTAAGTATAAATGAAAAATTTACATTTAGAGAAAGTTTCATGATTAGTTAAAGGCACTGGCAAATATTCCCTAAGATTTCTAATCTTAGGTATATTCAGAAAGCAATGTTCTTCAGTCAGGAGCTCAGTACACAGAGGCAGATTGTATTTAAAGCAATTAATTGTGTCCTCATTATGCAATCGGCCTCTTAAATTGACCTTCAGATCATGTGTCCAAGATTGAGGTCGATCTCCTTTCTCTTTTCATAATTGCCCATCACAGAACAAAGGCACATCTCATGCAGATTCTTACTATGGCATAAAACCTCAAAATCAGAGATAATTTGACCACTGCCTTAGTAAAGGTTCCACAAACTACCCTGTGTGTATCTCGATACTCATCTCAGCAAGACTTATATTCAGTGCCATCAAAATTTCTAACAGGCTGCTATCATCAGTTGTGTACTGTTGCAAACCGCAGGTACAATGTACTCCAGAGGTTTGTGGGACTCCTAACAGCCAGGGCAGGTGTATTTCTCACTCTTGCCTGCTCTTCTGACTCTTCTCCTCCTTTTGGGTTGCCTTGACCAGCCTTGACATGAGGATTTTGCCCTTGTCTTCTTGTATGTTGTTCTGTCCTGTTTGGCTGTACTACTTACTCTCTTGGAGGTCTTCTGTTTCCTGAAGAGTAAGCAGAAGGTGAGTGGATCTGGAAGAGAGGGGAGGTGGTGGGTAGCTGGGAAGAGTGGAGGGAGGAGCAACTGTGGTCGGTATATATTGTATGATAGATGAATCTATTTTCAATAAAAATAAATAAATAATCTTAAAAAAGAAAGAATCAAGAGAGAGAGAAGGGGGTATGGGGGAGTAAGACTGAATATTTCAACTGCTTTTAGGTTTGCACTGCTGTGGAACTGCCAGTGTTCAGTAGATATTCTCTGATGTTCTTTCTCACTATTGTTAAGTTGTTTGTCTTCATGACAAGGTCTACCCAGGTCTACCAGTGATCCATGACATTTGCCCAGGTCTACCAGTGATCCATGAGAATGTCTGATTAATCCTGAGAATGCTTCATAGGTTCACAGTGAGTTTTATCCTTTTGTTTTTGTTTCTTTGAGACATGGTTTCTCTATCTAGACCTGGTTGCCCTGGAAGTCACTCTGTAGACCAGGCTGGCCTTGAAAACAGAGATCTGTCTGCCTCCCAAGTGCTGTAATTAAAGGTGTGAGTTTTGTTTTTAACTGTATGAATTGCTGTTACTTTTATAAATAATGATATTACATGTTATGAATAATTTATTTGTTTCCTTATTTTTAAAAAATGGTTGAAACTTTGAAAAAAATTAAGAGATCATTTTGAATCTACATATGCTACACATGCATACACAATCACTTTTTGTCAAGAACTTAAAGTTATCAAATAAAGATGTCAATATAGTATTCTCTATAGCATTTATCACAGGATAAAATTTTTCTAAAGAGAAATTTATCATTGAAAGAGAAAAAAAATAATTAAAATATTAACCACTACGGAAGAACTTTTTGGAAAATGTTTCTAAGTTCCAGACCATTACGGTGCTTAAATTCCAGTTGGATACATTTGACTACATTTGTTAACAGTAATGCCTAAGAGTAATACCAGTGTGTACTTTAAAATGCTAATAGTCATTACCTAAAATTTTATTACCTAAAATGCCTTTAATTATTTTAACAGCAGATAAAGGTTCCAATGTCTATAGATGTTAAAGGTATTTTTCTAAGAATTTACATGTAGACAATACCCAGCTAGAATTCCTTTTCTACAGAAACGAACTCTGACATCCTGTCACTGAACCAGACCAGTGTCCACTGGTAGACAGGCGACTGTACCACCTACTCCGGGGCCACACTGATGCAAGGCTTTCTCTGAGGCCTTGCTGTTGTCAGAAGCTTTTTGTTTAAAACAAGAAAATTGCTTGAGAAGACCAGCCACGGCCTTAGGCCTGGACCTTGGAGGAGCTGTGACTTCATCCTGAAATTCTTCCTACCCTAGAGTGCTGTCATCTGTCCCAGGCTCCTGTGTGCTCCGTCTGTCTTCTCTTTTTTGCAAAGTTGCTTGGTTAGCTTTCTGCTGACTTGTCTCACTGTATGATGATTTTCCAACTTTCCCTCATTCCCCCCCCCAGCAAACTTTAAATAAGATGTTGTATTTCTTAATAAATTGGCCTCACAAACGATACAGCTTGTACAAAGCACTAGATTTCCTTTCTTCCTCGTCTTCTCTTCACCTGGTCCTCCCTGTTAGAACTCTGTTACTGTTCCGGGTCAGCTTCCTATGGATGGATTTTCAGGGATGAATCCTTATCACTAATTACTTATCACTTATTACTACATAGCAGTGAATGTTAACAAATTACAGATTTGTATAAAAGACATAAACCAGTTATTTAAATTCAGTGCTCATTCAAAACATCAAGACCACCAAATATTTCTATGGTAAAGATGAACTTATATTCATAACCAAGTGAAACTAAACTACATCACAAATACCTGATGAATTATATCACAAGCTAAGGAACGCTCTCCTCTTCTTTATACCTAATGCCATGTAATCTACAGTATTTCCCTTGGGGAATTTATAACTGTGATCAACTGACTTTCGGATATAATATGCTTGAGCCAACAAATGAATAGCAATGATGCTTGTCACATTAGAAGCTCCACAATTTCCCATCAATTTAGTAGACTAGAAGAAACCTTTTCGTTTTCCAATCTAGTCTATGAAATGAAGACACATATTATTTATCGTAGATCAGCCTCCCTTGATGCAAGAAACACCTGTTTTCATAGACGACCGAGAGCTTCCTCCTTTTCAGAATGGCCGCAAAAATGGACAAATCTGATGCCGTATGGGTGGCAAACACCTCAGCAAGGCTGGAAACTGATGTCCACAAAAGTGAAAGCAGGGAGGGGGAAGAGGTGATGCAGAAGACATGTGAAAACTGAGACCAGCAGCAATGGTACTGTTCTAATTATTGGTTTAATCAGCAGCAATAGCAACATATTTAGAATTGTTCACTAAATTACATGTTAATGGCTCATATATTTACTCTACCCTTTATAATGCTTAAAAGGTACAATATGTAAGAATTTATGATTGTTCTGATTTGCTGACTTGTTGTATAGGAATAATTCTTTTTTCTTTTTCTTGTTTTCTTTCTTTCTTTTCTTTTTTTTTTTCTTAGGTTTTTCAAGACAGGGTTTCTCTTGCCACAATCTGGTTGTCCTGGAACTCACTTTGCAGACCAGGCTGGCCTTGAACTCACTGAGATCCATCTACTTGTCTCTGCCTCCAGAGTGCTGTGATTAGAGGCAACCACCCTCCACTGTCTGGCTGGAAATAATTCTTTGTCTATCATTTCATGTTAAGCACCATCACCAAAGCTAACTTAAAAACTCATTTAGCCAAGGTGTCTGTATTTGCATATGGTATGCATAAGTATAGTGCATGTATAAGGGTATGTGAGTGCAAGTCAGAAGAGAATGTTCAGAAGTTAGTTTTTGCCTCCCACCTTGAGGCAGGGACTGTCTTGTTCTGGGCCTCTGTACTGCATACTCTAGGCCTTCTCCTACATAAGCTTCAGGACATTTCTCACTTCTCTGACTCATCTCCATACAGCAGGAATAATTAATGAATGCAAACCACTCTCTCTCTCTCTCTCTCTCTCTCTCTCTCTCATACACGTGCGCTCTCTGTGTGTGTGTGTGTGTGTATGTGTGTGTGTGTGTGTGTGTGCATGTGTGTGTATCTGCCTGTGTATATGTATGTATTTTTCAAGATCATGTGATTTGGCTTATACACTCAACATTTGTACAAGGTGAGCAATTTTCCTAGCCAGAACTCTATCTTTTTGGAAAGGAGAGACATAGACAGACAGATGGGGGGAGGAGGGGCTAATTCATTTAGTAATAGAAAATTTACTATGAGATGTTTTGATATATTTTTATCAAAAGCAAAACATGTGGGCAAACCACAATACTCAACCAGCTATCCAAATCAAGTTTTCACATCTACAGATCCACCTAAGTGTGACAAAATGTTTGAAGTTCAACTGTTGCTGCTCTGTGTGACAGTTAGATCTGCAATGCCTATTTCTGTTCTGAAGAGATTCTCCTCACCCTTAAATAACATCAATTTTTATATAGCATTTACATTATTTTAGGCATCATAGGTAACCAAGAGATGACTTAAAAGTATAAGGAAGTCTACATATGTATTATGTGCAAACACTACACCATTTTACCTAAGGGAGGCAAGCATTTTTGATTTGGGTGTCTTCATGAAGTCCTTAAGAATTAATCTCCCAAGGATAGCGAAGGTCAACTGTAAAGAAAATTTACTAAACACACTTTCATTTCCGTCCTTGCCTTTTATTAAAACACACAGCAATAAGTATTTAAATATCCTAAAAGAAAACAAAGAAACCAAGTCTCCATACGGAAAACTGCTAACCAGTAAGGGCTTTTTATATACATATGTATATAGGTATTCATTTGCAAGCATGCACACACAAAGGTGCGACAAAGGTTATAAAATAACTCGAGCAGACTTCGGCAAAGTATCTTTTATATATTTAAACTGCATCAAGTTATATAAAGAGCACCGAACATAGTGGGTCAAAACATAAACTGGACAGAGCCAAACCAAAACACTACAACAAAACAAAAATAAACAAACAAAAAACATTTTCTTTTCCGTCTCTGAATGTAGTAATAAACTACAAAGCTTAGGTCAGTCACGATCAGATCAATCCTTAATGTTTGCGCATCAGACACCAAATGTGCGCACACATCCAAATTAAAAAGAAAACAAACAAACACACTCCTGACAACTGGTTCTTGCCGTTTCAGCTGGTGAACCCCAAATGGCAGCATAATTAGGTATGCTAGTGGCCTCAACCTGTGGGTTGCAACCCTTCCACAGAGGTCACCTTAGACCATCAGAAAACACAAATATTTACAATTCATAACAGTAGCAAAGTTAGTTATGAAGTGGCAATGAAAATGATGTTATGGCTGGGGTCACAGCATTTGGAACTGTATTAAGGGTCACATTAGGAAGTGGACGAGAACCACTGCACTAAGCAAAAGTTTGGCTTCTTGTAGTACCATTGTTTCTAAGAAGCAGCTGCCCAGCTGAAAACTCTTTCCCACACGCCCCTTGCATCAATACTGGGCTGTGGAATTCATTTACCCCTGGAATATGTTGATGGTATAGCACTAGAGAAGGGGAATTTTTTTCATTTTCTGCAACCTTACCCAATTAATTCAAATCGACAGGGGCTTGAAAGTGAAAGAACGACAGTCCCCAAAGCTAGAAGGCACCCGTGCCTGCCATCACACCTCGCTCAAGGATTCGTTAACAACCACAGCAGCTACTACATGAGTCAAAGTAAATTCGCTTAAGCTAGAGAAATTTTGCTGTTACCTTTTATGGAGCTTTGTGTTAACCTGGTGCTTAACTGGCCTCTCCAATATTGATGAGAGAGCAACCATCAGATGGCAGTTCTGGATTGTGTCTACAAGGCAGTAGCAGCCAGTGACGTGTCTCCTGCTTCTCTAACCTAACAGACACCCATTGGGAAGAGTCCTCAGGATCCAGTTCCCACCAAGCTAAAGCTATTCCAGATCCACACTGCACCTCAGAGTCCTTTCCTCACTACATAAGTCCCTTCCCATTCTTTGTATTAAGTCATTAGCTAGCAAAGCTGTTAGCCATTCCAGGCCCCCGAAATGGAATGTGGATGAGGCACACGCATGCACTCTATTTTCTGTCTCAAATGTTTAATTTTAATCCGCACTTTTGTTGCCAGCTACAAAACGCCTACCTCCCACAGATAAGTGAAAGGCTTAGGGAGAGGCTTGAGGGCTCCCTCGAAGGTGGTGTCTGCATATATTCATAAAGTACTGAACGGGATCAGTACACACCAGGCACTATATTCATAAAGTACTGAAGGGGATCAGTACACACCAGGCACAGGTACTGAAAGCTGAGGTTTTGCTTGTACTGTTTTCCAGGGAAAAGGTAAGAGGACAAAATAGTGTGAAGCAAAACTTCTAAGGAGCAAAGAATGTTCATGAATGGGCATGGGGCGGGGGGGGGGGGGCGCTCCTGGGGAAGGAGAGAAAACTCAGTACCAAACTTCTTATTACCCAGTGGAAGACTCTAAACTCATTGATTTTTATTTTGATGGAACAATTTTGTTTGTCTAAGTTCACTGATATGGATTTCTTCTGACAAACTCTTCTCTTGAGATAAAAAATGGAGAATTTCCACATTTCAGTAGGTTCAGTGCTATCAACTGGGCCAAGCAAGAGCTAAGGCCCAGGCAAAGGTCATGACATACACTGGGCTTTCAGATACCTATGCAGTGGGCTTCGCTTCTTCACAGCTATACTTAAGAAGCAGTTTGAGTATCTTGCTTCAGTCTGCTTCCTTAGTTCCTCTTGTCACGGCCACAGCCACTCAGTTCTATCACTGTGAAAACCCGGGAGAGCGCAGAGACAGAACCTGGGGCAACGCCACCAGGAACCTCAGTGGACGGTCCAACTGAGCTCGAAGACACAGGAAGAGAAGCCAGGAGAGAGAGAATCAAAACAGCAGCATTCCGAAAGGGGACGGTGAACAGGCAGTTCCCAAGGCCGGGTCACATCGGACACAAGCACGGCACCACCAATATTGATTGGGCGCTGCCTATCATTTGCCAGACACTGTGCTGGGTGCTGGGCAGGATACAAGGGGAGATCTGACAGCATGTGCTCAAAGGACTTACAGTTTAGTACAGAGGCACACAGCCCCCAGCACATCCTGCGTGTAACGAGCCTCCAAAGCCCAGCTGTGCACTCCTTCCTAAAACCTGATGTTCACTACAACTGGGTTTTCTTTCAGTTTAGCAGCTTCCCAAAAATACACATATATGGACATCTTTAAAATACATACTTTTACCCAGAAAAGAACTCATTTTATTAAAAAATGTTGAATATTTATTGTAATTAAGAAAATCTTCACATATATATTCAGCATTTTTATGGAATATTTTCTTGTGAATTTATTTTTTAAGTAAACAATTTCCCAAATTGCATAAAAACTATGGAATAACTTTTTTTGAAACATATATCTTTGAACCATTGGCGGTCTCATGGTAAAGTACACAGGCCTGCTACTGAAAGCGAGAGAAACTTTTGAAATACACAGATGTTTGCTTACAATCAAAGGTCACAGCTACAAGGTCTCCTCTGTAGACCTGTAACATGTTAATTCAAAGTATAACAAAGCAAAACCTCCACTAACCTGTACCAGCCCCCATCCAAAGCTTTAGATACTTAAAGTCCATTTCCTCACACGAAGACCTGACTAGCCAGACCATTGAAGAACTGTAAGAACTACCAGAAAAGACATTCAAACCAATTTTCCTATTACATTCTTAACAGTTTCTGGTGTTGCTATTTTCCTTTCGGCATATGGACAGCAAATGCAATGCATGGTCCTACAGCACAGATGAAGCTGTTTCTAGGGGAGCCTGAAGGGGAGATGCTGAGTGCTACATTTTATTCATTTCTAACCACAACCACCCTACTAAGTATCCTGCAATTATCCTCTTTTCCAAGAATCAGCAATGGGCTCAGACTCTACCCATAGATTACCTTGGCTTGTTAAAATCTGAAGCACCAAGTCTCTAGGAGACCTGATGAGACTTCTCTGAAATAGAGACTAGAGATGCTCATCAAACACACACACTTTGTAAGTTCGGGACTGTGCAAACTAATAAAGCTGTGCAACACAAAACTGAGTTCCTGAGAAACTGGGCTAGAGGTGCGCTGGGTCAGCAATATCCTGGGCAGCTCCGCTGGCACGCTGTACAAGCTGGGCTTTCCCCGCTTTCCTTACCAAACTCCTAAAACTGGGCTGTTCAAATGAATGGTAGTTTTAGAAATCTTCAGTTCCAGTTTGTCTGTGCTGGACTAATAGATCCACTCAGCACAAAACGTAGTGAACGACTAGTGGAACAGAGGTCTGCCTTTAATCTACAGGCTTGTTCACGGCTTCCTTACTTAGGACACACCCACATATTCTAAGCTTTGACACGAGCAGATTTTACACAGCGAGTTTATGTTCATTGTATAAAGCTCAGCTTTAAAGGTCTAAAATGGAACAGAAGCTCAGACCACTATCAACTATGTGATAATCTTTCCATCACCTCCCTGCCTTCAGATGACTAACGTGATTTCCTGTTCATTAATGGCTGAACAGCAAACACTTCAGATGTGTATCGTAGTAAAGAATCATTTTTATAGACAAGGGAACTGACAGCCTGAAACGTTTAATGAAACTGCTAGTGCCAAATTCAGGCTATACCTTTGACCTTTTGAAAACCTCATGCACATGCGTTTGTAAGAACTGTACCACCACACACAAGAGCTGCTAAAACGAGTATCACCAAGCAATGATACACTTCAAATGAGGTAATTAGAATAAACACTAACCAATTTATGCTAGTGCTAGAAAACAGCCCGTTTTGGGTTACTGCTTGGATGTACCTATAGTGTCTGTTCTTGGATTAAGAGTAGCCAATCTGCAGCTGGTAACTGAAGGTGCTGATTGTTGCAAAAAAATATTTCATGTCAAATATAATTATATAGTTAGTTATATATAATGTATTTAATCTCTAAATTATTTTACAAACCTAGTTTTAATTTGGATAAAAATGAATAGTCACAGACAAAAATATCACTGTGTGTAAAAATGAAATCAACAGATAAAAGTATCTGTGTGTGTTGCTGGATACTGGAAAACTAGTTTCACACTCCATCACTTCTAGAAGGAATGGAAAGTAACAAAAACTATAATAAAATTAGGTGAATGGGATTACTGTGTAAACTGAGGTATAAGAGAACTCCACTGCTTGTTATTCAATTTGGGTGCAAGTCAGTAAATTTCTGAGTTTCCGTTTCTTCCCCTGCAAAGAGCTAACATTTGCACAGTCCACTCATTAGGACTACTCAAGACAACGTTCAAACACGAGAGAATTCTGTAGATGGGAAAGCACATAAGCATTCTTACTATTCCAACTGTTAAAATATGGAGCCTAGTACAGCAGCATGTTCAGTGGAACAAATCCAGTTCAGGAGGCAAACCATGCAAACATTTTCAACTTTCAATAGCAAAGCTTAAAATTTATAAAGATATACAAAGAACATTCTAGAAACACTAAAAGACACACATATAGTGGAGTTGAGCCTTTAAAATGTGCTTGCAAGATTTTACAGCATACAAAGAGGTTCTTGGTCTTCGTTTGAAGAAAGCTGCTAGTAACCTAAGGAAGACAAGCATTATGGGTATTTCTAAAACAAATGGAATATAATTTTACCACTGTGCTCTTTTGTAAACCAGACTTCAAAGAGACACATTAATGTTCCCAATAATCTAACATATGCTAAAAGATAAAAGAGAGTGTTCAGGTGTAAGTCACAATCTTTGTCAACTTGCAGGAACACAAAACAAATAATTAAGAAATCTTCTGACTCTGTAGATACCTGGGAGTTTAACAGCCCTTTATGCTCATTTTATATTACATAAGACAATGCAAATAAAAGAAATATTCAAACCCTGCTTACACGGTCTTCCTCTGCAGCCGCCCCATTGTTACACGACTCCTCTCTGGCGGTCTTCACTTTGTCAGCAAAGCTAAGCTTAAGCAACCCAGAACCTTTCACTTCAACTCTGTCTTTTGATGTTAGTCTTTCTTACCCCAAAACAGAAAGAAAAAGAAAACTATAACCAAAACAAATGAAGATACAGAAAAGATATGAGATGTAATTTATCACGTATAAAAATATGTTTCAAATTCACAATAATTTAGTAACTTTTCGTTATTTCATAGGTATCTGGAAATGGGACAGATACATGTCCTGATCCTGTCACAAGAGGTAGAATCCCAGCATTTGGTACAACATTCCAAGATAGCGTCAAGGTAACATTCCTGTTTCCCCTACAAAAAAGACGCAATAAACAAAGGTTAGCAGAACATGTCATTTAATAAGAATACTTTCAATCAAGTACTACGGGACTACATAATTTATGACTAGCTCTTTCTAATAGACAAAACAAAACAATTTCTTCATCCTATTTGAAATCTACAGACAGCACTAAAAGACACCAGCATTAAATCCATAAGTAACCTAAATGACCAACCTAAACTCACAGCTGCAATTAATTAGCAACAAAAATCTTACTTGAATAAAACACAATGAAGAAAAAAATAAGACTCATGCTAGAAATCAGAAGGTAATAATTTGAAATCTAATTTTGCTATTCTTTAGAGGCACAAACTCTAGGAGATCAAAATCTACCATGTTCAAAATTCTTTCTTTAATAAGTCCAAAAATGTGGTTAGGTCAAAATAGCTCTTTCCTATACCATTTCTTATAAACCATAGAAAGGTCAAAACGACCTGAGATTTTGACCATCAATCATTTGATTTCCTTTTTGTGAAGAGTATACTGAACTTTGAAAAAAAAAAAAATTCAGAGAAGAAAACTAGAAACCTAGGTACCTGCTCTAGATCTCGCACATTATTCCTCACGCAGGCTGCCCCAACTTGAGTTAGAAAGAAGACCTTTAACTTCTCAGTGTGATCCTTTCACTCATGAGAGAGCCTGTGTCCTACTCACCCAACAGGAAAGCTACTGCATGGGTTAGCTTTCTGTCAACATGCCACACGATATAGTCATCTCAGAAGAAGGAAGCTCAATTGAGGAACCCCATCAGACTGGCAGGCTTGTGTGACATTTCATGACTGATGTGAAAGGGTTAAGCCCACCACTGTAGGTGGTACCATCCCTGGGTACCATCCAGGTAGTCCTGGGGTGTATAAGCAAGCAAACTGAGGAAACTAATAGGTAACATTCCTCCACGGTCTCTGCAACAGTTCTTGCCTTGGCTTCCCCTGATGATGAACTATAACATGTAAGCCAAGTGAATCCTTTTTCCTCCAAGTTGATCTGTCCATAGTGTTTTATCACAGCTATAACAAGTAAACTCTTAACAACTATGGACTTTTATTGTGACTAGTGCATTTAGCATTAGTAGAGAAATGATTGCTAGAAGAGACACCAATTTGTATCTTTCCTTGGTCTTTCAGCCAAGTTCAGAACACATCAGCACTTCTCTCACTAGTCCCCCATCCCTAACCTTATCTTCTTCCCTTCTTTCCTGTCTTCACAGTGGAACCAGATCCTGTGCATGCCAAGCAAGTGTCCTACCACTGAGCTACTTCCCCGGGTATAATACCTTTTCTTTAAAACAAAAATTCAGTTCATCTTCCTCTCACCAACCTTACTTAAAAATGTTAAAAATAACATAGATTCACTCACTTGAGGCCATTTCCATCATCGAAGAAAAAATACTTAGTCTTCATGTCTTTCAAAAGCAGCTTCGGGTTATCACCTCTCAAAACGATCTTGTCCCAAAGGACGACTTGGTTCAGAGCCTACAGCAAATTCAAAGTCACTTAGATAACTCAGCAGAAACATTATCACTTCATATTCAAAATGTAAATAAGCAAAGAGCTTGACAAATCAATGGAAATATATTCATTGCTCACCAACGCAGTAATTTAATTCCAAATTAGTGTTAGCTTGCTGGACTTACTGAGGTAAATCACAATTACAAAAACAGTTTACATATGCTTACGATAAGAGTAACATTGATCCTTGTAATTTTTTGATACCCAATAAATAGTGTTTATGTACGGTAGTTACTCTTATTTTGAAGAACAGGTTTTTTTTTTATTTTTGAAATGCAGAACTCTTATTTTAAAGGACAATATTTTCTGCTATCTTTAAAGTATATTTTGTTGATTTAAAGTTCACTCACTCCAATATTCTCAATGCCCAATGAAATACCCAGAATAAGACATATACACCAAGTAATTATCTGTAGTGCCAAAATTTACTACATAAAGTTGTTTAACATGCTGCCAATACAGTAAATATAATAGTAACAATAACAATCACAACAATAAATAATACAGGTCAAAAAATAATAAATAATTACAAATTACCTACCTACACTAATGAGAAATACAAAACTGCTTTGGCAAAAACAACATAGACGTGATGTTCTGTTTACGCATCTCAGTTTGATGTGCTAAACCACTCCATACTTTCAGCAGTGGTTCTATAAGAGAAGCTAAGGCAGTCAAACAATCTCTGCTGTAATACATATATATCTTTCTAGACCCTATAATGCTAGAGAGCTACGAGGCACACACACACAGTATCCACAGACTACTGCAGGGGAGAAAGCTTTCTTACCAGAGTCATCTCTCCGTAAGACTGATTTGTTCTGTTGTTGTTGCTTTTTAAATAAGTATGCAGGTCAGATATTTTGAATATATAAAAATTGATATTCTTGGGCCAGTAAACAGACTCAGTGGGTCCAATCCCTGAATCCTTAAGGTAGGAATGAACTACTTTCTAACAGGTTATTTTTACAATTATATTCTTTTGCAAGAAATAATATTTAAAAAGAAATTATTACAATATACTTAGATAAATACTTACATTATTTTTTGTTGAATACTCTGCTGACAAATAAAGAAATAACTGCTTAACATTCCAATCAAATATATTCTCTAGATGTAAACAAATTAAGGACTCTAAGGATTGCAAAGCAGCACACAACTTTCAAAGAAATCTCAGTCTTAAAACATCCATAGCAACATGAACATTAAAACAAAATACAATAGGCAATCCAGAAATATACCAAATCACCATTTTAAGATCAAAATACAGGATAATATATGGTAAGATCTAGCACATTTGAAAGGGCTGTGCGTCAGGACAGGTTACCATTCTCCCTGTAAATGTAACTAGCTGACGTATTTATTAAAAAAAATAAACATAAGAATCTGAAGCTTTAATTCTGTCTAAAGCGGATCCAGTCGTCACTACCCAAAGAAACAACATGCACATATGCACAGGGCTCAGGCAATTAACCAAGTCCAGCATTCTATACAAGCCAATTTGGTTATAGGTCAGTAAAAACCATGATGCCTCAGTGTGTGGGGTTCTGTGGTAGGAGCGGAGAAACACTACATGGCCCTGATCATCTTGAAGAGGGGTGCTCACTACAGTGGGGGATACTCACTATATGAACTACAATACTGTGCCACAACTGAGAAATGAGCTAACACAGGGATTTTATTAAGTATTATATGCAAATTACTAATTTTATTTGTGTATATACATATTGGTAGTAATAGGCTTATTATAATCTAGTTTTAAGGCACACCCACCATAAGCTATTGTTCAGAATTGAGGGGCCTGCAGCAGTCCCATACAAAAGAAAAAACCCATTTTCAAGAATCAGGAGCACATTACGAAAATCTGAACAAACTGTAAGATTGATGATGTATAAAAACAGTAGTCAAGAATTCCCTTGAATTTCTGATCCTCAACCCTGCCCCTCCCTCTGTGGTGCTGGGCTTATAGGCATGCCCCACCAACCCAGTTTATGCAGTGCTGGGCAAGCCCTCTACCAAATGACTTACATCCCCAGAGGCTTACTGCAATTTCTAGATTACGAATTACTCTTTTTACCTATGTATAAACTCCTTCCTATATGAATTTTAAAAGTAGAATAAAAATTTAAACATAAAGCTTATCCTGAGATTTTTCTGATGACATCTCTGTTTCCAAAAAAATTGGGTACATTGAAAACTAACTCCTATTCTATAATTAAATCCAATAATTTGTTTCATTATAAACTGTAAATGGTTTCAGGATGAACAGCAGGTAAACCTGTCAAACACATGTTACAGTCAGATGCTTACTACAACCGATCTCCATAACATAATAATAATGATGATGATAATAATAATAATAATAATAATACACTGCCAGGATTCTAACCTGTGGCCCTAAAGTTACCAAGATGATGAGCTGCTGAAGACAGAAGCTCCGGATAAAGGAGAAACAGCTCATCCTGGCTCACTCACTTCATGAACATACGGAGTTTGGTTTTGTTGTTGTTGTTCGGTTTTTGAGATGGGGCTTCTCTATCAGCCCTGGCTGTCCTGGAACTCATTCTGTAGACCTGGATGGCCTCAAACTCAAGATCTGCCAGCCTCTCCCTCCCAAGTGCTAGGATTAAAGGTGTGTGCCACCACTGCCTAGCATCTTACTGGTTTTTTGTTTTCTATAATAAAAGACAGGGAATTAATTGGGGCTGAAAATGGACTATATCTAGGCAGAATGAGCTCTGGTGAATTTTTTCTTCTTTAACCAAAATGATCTTTTATCTTTTCTTTCCTAGGTTCAAATTAATGTTTACATGAAAAATTAAGAAATATTCACACTATTAACTTTTCATGAAGTGTGAACAAGGAAATAGCAACTCTATTTTACTGATGAAAGTACCGAGCTCTGGTGGGGTCAATATTCATAGTCACACTTCCTCAAACGCCTACACCTGCACCTCATTTTAAACCTACAAAAAAAGCAACCGAACATTTTCGGTGAAGGATATCAGCAGTTATATCAAACGTGATGAATCCCAGGTCGCTTCTTTCTCGAGGGCCAGTGAAGTCTTCTACATTTTTTCTAGAAGTAAAGACAAAGGTTTCACCATCTCTCAGGGCATCACACAAAATTTACACAAGTCAAACTCGCAAGGGTTAGCAGTGTGCATCAGGAAAATATTAACCTCACAAAGAAATGCGTAAAAGAGAAACTGTAAGTGTAAAAGTAATTAAGTATTATAATTCAATATAAAAGAAGGTTCTCAGCTATTTTCATTTGCCTGAAGGGAACTTTTGAGAAAACCCAGCAGAAAATAAAACATACAAGGAAAACTTAAATACTGCATGGAGAGCAGGTAAGAAGAGTGAATTTGAGGGCTGTGAGTGGCCACAAGGTGACCTGGAAACCAGCACCTGTTCAGGAGAGCCCAGCATATGGCAGAGCCACCTCGTACTCCCCACAACTATCCTAAATCCAAAATCTGTACAACAATCCTGCCAGTTACTTTCTTCGCTAGCAACAAAAATTAACACGCAGGAGAGCAAGAAGCCTATTTCATGACGATCACATCAACGCTGAACGCGTTTCAAGTTCATCTATGCCCTCGCAGAACTGAAAGTAACGGTGGCGCTGGTATCTAAGCCACACTTATTTAATCAACAGTATTGAATAAAAATCAATATAGGCTAAATTAGAAATCAGAAGCAGCGGCTGCAGTAATCAAAGGGAGGGGACACTTGTGATGCTGACCAAAAATAAAAAATAAATAAACTAAGGGAAGGACAGATTATAGAAGACCGCAAAGAGCAAACAAGAATTAAAAACACTTATTAATTACAGAAGTGAAAGGAAAAAAAAAAAGAGGGGGATGCTATAAATAAAACAGGCAGCACGGGGAGGGCAGTCACTCTGACATTCTATTTTTAGTGTCTCCAAACATTTATCCAGTTTGGTGGCTAAAAGAATGACAATAAAAATAACAAGAAAGCACGGTGCACTGTGTGTCTCGATTCACATCCACACTTCAAGGCAGTGGCGGTGTGTCCAGAAGGTGGAAGGTGCCCAAAAGGGACTGTCTAAAAGAACCAACTGTGGAGGGCCTGGAGGGCCGTGACACTAGAGCCACCCACTACGCCGCCTCAGCCTCGGGCTGGCAAGGGATGACACCGGCGACCCCACGCGTGCTCGCAGGCGGGAACGCGCCAGGCGGAAGCGCGGGTGTGGGTGTGCTGGTGTGTTGCTCGCTCATTGGTCAGCGTGGGTGAGGGACGTGAAGAACAGGAAGGAAGGGGAACGCCGATCCAGGCCACTCGGGAGCTGACCGCGCAGGGCTGGGGGTCCCAAGGCCACAGGGCCACGTGTCCCCCACGGTGGAGCCCGCGGGTAAGGCGGGGGACAGGTCCGGGCCCGCGCACACACCCCAGCCCACTCCCCGGCAGCCCCGCCCGGCCGCACTCACAGCATGATCCGCGAGACGTGCAGCCGCACCGGGACGCTCCGGTCTTTGAAGGCGGTGGTGATGAAGCAGCCGAAGGTGAGCGCCGCCATCACGCTCAGCGAGAAGGCGAAGAGCGAGTTCGCGCGCGACAGGACGGTGTTCATCGTGACGCCCTTCCCTCAGGAGCCCTGTCGCCGACACACCCGTCCCCAGGCTCCGCTTCCCCGCGGCCCCGCTGCCGACCAGTCCCCTCCCACCCGCGCACCCGGTGCGCACCTTCCGGGAGCGCGCGCCGCCCCGCCCCGCCCCCTTTCCGGTGCTCGGCACCTTCCGGGAGCGCGCACGCTCCCTCCCGCTGGGACACACCCACCGCGCGGCCGTGCACGCGCTGGAGGGCGGGGCTCTCAGTCAGTCCGCCAATCAGCGGTAAGCACTGCGGTTGGCTTTGGCCACAGGAGTCCCGCCTCCTCCCGGGCTCACAGCCTTGGTTCCTGAATCTGTAGAGTGCACCCATTTACCAGTGGGCCTTCAGATGTGTTTTGGGGAACTGCCCCTCCTTAACTTTATATGTAACATTCACTTTCAAAACGCATGGTCCTAGTTCCTATCTATCAAAGCTGTAAAAATGTAAAGGAGAAAATATTAAGTCGTTCAATGTGGAGGCACATAGAGGTGTGGCTTCTGACAACTCAAGCCCCTAAAAAGCAATAAGGAGCAGCAGCCTTGGTGGGTCTTAGCTGTTGGCCACCCAGCCTTAGTGTAATTCCTCTTGCTTTGCTTTCAACGGAGAATGTTATGTGTGTTCATACCACAATTTCAGATATTTTTCTTTTAAACAAAATAGGTAAAGAACATGTAGACCATGAAAGGTGTCAATGAGAAACTGATATTAATTGAACTCCTTTTAGTCAGTTTCATGCAACACACGGGCAGGATTTTTAAGAATTGCCTAGCACGTGACAGAAACAGTTCTAGGCTCTGCATGGAGAATGCCACACGAATAAGCCCCGCCTCAAACAGAATAGGGCCAAGAAATGAAATATTTAGTAACTAGAGTCTGAAAGGTGTTTAGTATATCAAAACCTTGAATTTTTTACTCTCCCAGGTAGCCACACTTTATTCAATAAAGCAAAATTCTAATAAATGCCTTGCTCAAGTGGCACAGAAATGTGTATTGATCACTTTCTACCCCATTGGAGGTTATAATCGAGTAAAGTTATCAAAATCGATGCTGCAGTCTAAATTATGAAAGCAGGTATGAATATTGAGAAAGGTTGCAGTCTTAAAATTAGAAGTCATATATGTGGTGAGGTGGAGCAAAACTACATGAAACTACAGGAAACACTGCAACTCTTATAAAGGACAACATTTAATTGGGGCTGGCTTATAGTTCAGAGGTTTAGTTCATTGTCGTCATGGTGGGAAGCATGATGGCGCACGGTAGTCATGGTGCTGGTGAGGTAGCTGAGAGCTCTATATTCAGATTGGTAGGCAGCAGGAAGAGAGTGCCACTGGACCTAGCTTGGGTTTCTGACACCCCCAGTGGCCTTACCTACTCCAGAAAGGTCAGACCTCCCAAAAGTGCCACTCCCTGTGAGCCTATGGGGGCCATTTTCATTCAGAACACCACAAGGGCCGATATTATTGGTAACAAAGGGTGAAATTTTGATTCTCATTTTCAGTTTTTCTTCTTTCTGTGGAAGGATGAAGATGTTGATAATTGGCTTCCTTCAAGACTTCATTATTTTGTTGCATTGGCCAAGATCATTGAGAAATAAATGATCAAGTATTTAACCTAGTAGGAATGTCCCAAGACTGAGCTCGGGCCTCAGACTTTCTTGTATGGAGAGAGCATGTAGAACCTCTACCAGAGCTGACTTAGTCCATAGCCATAGTAGGCGTAGAGACTAAGTCTGGAGAATAGTTTGGAATGCACAGAAATGTCTTCATTTATTTAATTATTGAAGAATACAAAGAAGAAATACATGTAACCCTGCTTGTATTTGTTTTTATACCAATGCAATCAGAGCATGATATTTTGTTTTTAAAATATTTTGTTTTTTTTAGGTCTTTAAATAGTCCAAGAAAAAACAGTCAGAACAGGAGCTTTGAATGGGGCATGTGTAGGAGCAGTTCTGCTGGCTCAGAATCTAGAGTTCATGCTTGGTTTTGTTTCTGGAGTTGATCTCTCTATTCACATGATTTTAAATGCAGTCCTTTTACTTTCTTTGACAAAAGACATTTTATAAATAGAGTTTCCTGCTGGAATCCTCAGTAGCAGAAGAATCTGTTTGAATTTACATAATAGCCCTGGAATTTTTTCCCCTTTATTTTTCCACTTCTTTTACAATGGATTATCTTCTCTACAATTCAAATCCTTTATTAATAAAATGATATTTTAACAGTTTGGTAGCATTCTAATTATTTTAATGATGGGAGCTCCTAAAGGCAGAAAAGATAAATATCCACCAAAATCATACTGCCACTCTGCTTAACGGTCTGTGAAAACATTTAATTATGCTTGTCAGCTCTTCACCACGGTCCAGTTGGTTTTAAATTGCTCTGAACTAATTTAAGTTGGTATAAGTCACCAATGGTCCTTCTGTTGTGTCCACAGGTTAGTGGCTGGTCTTCATGAGGCTAGAATGGCTCATGTGAGGTGCTCTCAGCAAACAGCCCTTGGGCACCATCTTCCTAGAGAAAGAGAAAAGGTCATCAACAAGAGTGTGTTGGGACACAGGCTCTTGCTGATCGACCTCTGAATGCATTTTCTTAGCTATGGATATCAACAGATGTTACTATTTGGACAGGAATTGGAGCAGCATGTATTGGAAGCGCAGATATTAGGAGAATATCACAGTTACTTTTCCAATGCACGACAGCCAAGAGCTGATACTACTAGCAAACACTACTAAGATTCTAAACTTAAAATCAAAACTACCCAAATTCTACAGTTAAGTATATGAGATCTAATCTTTATTGTAAGTTTGACTACATCTTAAATCAACTAAAACCCAAGCCATTGGTCATTCTTGTGAGGAACTTTTGCCATCAGATCATTTGAACCTGAAAGGTCCAGCCTAAATCTAGGTGGTCCTTTCTGTGGTAATCAAGAAAAATAAATGACATGAAAGAAGAAAATACTGCTTTTCGCCTGTTGCCCTCACTTTCCCTGAAAGTTCATCCATTTCTTAGCACTTCTTCTCTTCACAGGTATTAGAACCACTTCTTTTTAATTCCAAAGAGACCAAAAGGAAGTGACCTCTAGGAATCCTCCAGGATATCAGTGGCAGATTGCGACTCCTAAGACATCTAGCCTCTGAATGGTTCTCAGTTTTTTCAGTGTGAGATGGCCATTTTGGAACTATCTGGACCACATCCTGTAAGTCAGTCTTATAAATGCCCATTTAATATTTTCAATCACTTCATTCGTCTGTTCTTTTAGATGTTAATGCAGAATACAAGTTGAGGCTGTACTCGCAAACAAAAACTCTGAATTTGTCTAACTTTTTCAAAGAGTCAAATATAAAAATAGTCAAAGAATCAATAGTCTTAAAAATGTCAGAATGATCACCAACATCATAGCCAGGTTGCTAGTGCAACCGTCGGTTCCTGAGTTTGTTGGAGTCGGTTTGTGAAACTTTATTTGTTGCTACCTCGTTAACTGATAAGCAGAACTCCAATTTCTGTCAGATTGTGGAGTTCACACACAAAGCTGCAATAGGAACAGGAGGCTGAGCAAGGAGGTGGTGACACACCAACATTCGGGAGGCAGAGACAGGCAGATCTCTGTGAGTTCAAGGCCAGCCTGGTCCTACAATAGCTAGTTCCAGGACAGGATCCAAAACTACAGAGAAACCAACCAACCAAACAAACAAACAAAAAACCAAGAGGCCGAGGAGAGGGGAACTAGAAATGATGATGCTGAGCTGAATGGAAAGGAAAGAACTCCAAGTAAGACCTAGAAGTGTCTCAAATGCATTAGAATATTTGTTATAAAATCTCTACCACAGCACTGTTCTCTCAAAGAGGAGATTGTTTTTGGACTTTTCGGTAAGTGAAAAATACCAAGGACATGGGACTGAAATTTGATGTTTTAGACAAGATTTATTTTCTGTGTATCTGTATGTGTCTGCATGTGTGTATGTGTGTGTGTGCATTGTGTGATTGCCTAGTCTCCACGGAAGTCAGATCCCCTCAAACGAGAGTCACAGTGGTCCTGAGCTATCACGTGCATCCCAGAACCCAGCCTGGGTTCTCTGTAAGAGCAATGAGTGCTTTTAACTAATGAGCCATCTGTCCGGCTCCTGAAGCCGAACTCTTGATGCTCTCAAATTATAGTTATTCAAATGAAAACACACTTTGAGATGCATTTGATGCCTCGAGTGAGTGAGAATTACAATCTCAATGAGACTTCAACTGTAATCAGTTCTTAAGAGTGTCTCTCACTGAGGCTGAGCAGAACAGGAAACTGAAAAAATTATTTTTGCTGGAAGATTTTGGTTGTTTGATTAATAACAACAAGCAAACTCAATTTTGATTTCTACCTCCTTGTATGCTAACATTAAATTTATTTCCATTTTTAAAGTAATTATGAAATCCAACAACAAATCAAAAATTCATAAAAACCAACGTATATTTTAACAGATTATTATAGTGTAATCAGGTTCAGGGCACGGGAGAGGGTTGCCTTTCCTTGTCATACCTCATACCTCTCAAAGCTAGTTATCAACTCAAATAGGAGACAAAAGAATACTTCTGCTGCCGGAGTATATACTTCGAAACACAGTGGCCGATTTTAGCTTCCTATAGAATTTGCGTAAGTGGAAGTATGTACTGTTATTTTCTATGTAGGCAGTCAGTTCCAAAGCATGATGTTTGTGGAGGTCATACATGTGTAGCTATAGTCTGTTTTCATAACCAGCTAAGTGCCTGTAGGATCTAGTTTACTGATGAAATGGTTCAGCCTCAGTGCCGACCCATAGTAGACATATCTCCCTTCAGTGACTAGCACTTAGTTCCATGCTCACACTTATGGCCAGTAGTCCACTTGGTGACTCTTCATTTTTATTGTACTTGTGTAGTGGCCAGTTTCCTAACTGCTTGGCTTTATACTTGGAAAACTGTCCAGTTTGGGGCTATAAACTATGAAAACAAACCACAGTTGCTAAATTAACTCTGTGTGTGGCTCTTTTAGATAACCATGATTAGGAACCAAGTTTTATTAAACTGAGATAAGGTCAAACTGAGCTGCTCACCGAGTCTTGCATCCCCCAGTATGTAGGCATTGCTGCCTAGATTTATAACCACACCAAACATGGCAGCATATCCACTGTCATAGAATCTGGATGGTCAATGGATGTTTTTGTCTCTTGTTGTTGTCATTAAGGTGCCCATATATTTAACTTCAAAACTAGACAGTCAATAGTTTAATAGTAAAATGTTACAATAAAGTACAATTTAATAATATTTTGCTAACTAGATGGTATTATATATGCAGACCTGTGGAATAAGTTTATCCAAAGACTTTAAAATGAATACATTTATAGAACACTAAAGTCAGAAAAAAATAAACAAGCAAATAGAAGTAAATTAAAGTAAAAAACATATTATCTGAATGTTAAAACACAACATAAGGGGGCATGAGAGATGGCTCAGTAGTTATAAATATTGGGTGTTCTTGCAGAAGGTTGTGATTCCCAGCACCCACAACCAGGCAGCTCCAACCACCTTTACCATCAGTTTCACCGAATCTGATGCACTTTTCTGGCCTTGGTGTACTGGTGTAGGTTGCTCAAAGCTCAACGATGTAAATTTCCTTTAGAGTAGCAAACACACACTGTCTGTCAAATATCTTGACTGTTTTCACTGTCAAGTTGCTTTTGTACACACTCAGATACACACACACAAATAACATTAAAAATAAATACAACACCATGTCTGCCTGCATACCACCATGCTTCCTGCCATGATGACAATGGACTAAACCTCCGAACTTTTGAGCCAGCCCGAATGAAATGTTTTTCTTTCTAAAAG
Source organism: Myodes glareolus (assembly GCF_982192425.1). Classification (NCBI taxonomy): domain Eukaryota; kingdom Metazoa; phylum Chordata; class Mammalia; order Rodentia; family Cricetidae; genus Myodes; species Myodes glareolus. Next base: position 20,128,047 of record NC_142048.1, on the reverse strand, counting down.
TTACTGTGGTTATGGTGTCTCTTCACAAGAATAGAAACCCTAACTAAGATAGGTTCCGACCTCCATTTTATTCCTCATTGATTGGCTTGTATGCCATTGTCATTTTCACTGTTCTTTGGTCGTGAGGAGACACTATAAGCAAGGCAACTCTTATAAAAAAAAAAAAGCATTTAATTAGAAACTTGCCTATACTTTCAGAAGGCTAGTGTGTTATATAGTGGCAGGAACCAGACCTGTGTACCACTGGAGCAGTAGCTGAGAGCGTCACATCCTGATTCATAGGCAGCAGGCAGAGAGATGCACAGGGCCTGGCATGGTCTTTTAAAACCTCAAAACCCTTCCGCAGTGACATACCTTCTCCAAAAGGCCCCACCCCTAATCCTCTAATGCTTCTCAAGCAGGTTGAGGAGGAGTCTGTGGAGGCTATTCTCCTCTAGATCACCACATTTCATTCCTGACACCCATACACTTGTAGCCATACCATAATGCAGTACGTAACTTCAGAAACCCCATGGTTTTTCACAGTCTCAAGACTGCTTGCAGTTTCAAAGTCAAAAGTCTCCACTGAGACTCACGGTAATCTTTTAACTGTAACAGCCTTCCCCTGTAAAAGCAAAAATCAAAAAGCAGATCACATCCTGTCAACAACCTACCAAAGGGGTTAAAGTCTCCCACTCTCGCAACTGAGTTTAACTTTCAGTTCTTTGAGAAGGGAAAATCAGGTGTCTCTCCCATGAAAGGGGGCACAATGGGCCGTTTATCAGCAATGCCCTTGCATTCAGGGAGGCGGGAAAACAAACACAAGGCCTAAGTCAGGTCAGCCTCGCAATGGCTCAAGGACAAGTCTAGCACCCCCTTTCTGAGTCACGTCCAGACTTGCCCAAGTTTGTACGAGTATGTTCAGAAGTAATAGGATTAAACCTCAGCCAATTATACTATACAATACTATGCTATACTATGCTATACTATACTATACTATACTATACTATACAAGTATACTAGTGTACTGCTACTTGCTCAACCAATTATACATAAGATGACCCAGCTGTCCCTGAAACTCCCCTTAGCTGTACTTAAAAGGAGCCTACATGCTCCTCTCAGGGTCATCGCCATTTTGTACAGGTGAATAACCCCACATAAGTTGCTAAACGCTCTTTGCTTTTGTAACACCCGATTCTGTGTTACCCTCTCGGTACAGTTTGTGCGCAAACGTACCTTACCCGAGTTTGGGCAAAGGCCTGGAGATTGAACAAAAGACACAAGAGACCATGGTCATTCGTCAGGAGATCAGCCGAATGCCACTTTATTCAGCTTTTTGCAAAACTAATATACTTTGGCCCCAGTAAAGGAATTCCCTCCCAGCCAAGGGGAACCTGGCACCCTATGGAACCTGGCACCTTAAGGAATTCCTTTCCAGGTAGGGGGGAGCCTGGTGCTCTGTAGGAACTCCTCCCAGGCAGGTGGGAAATTACCATACCAAAGATGAAACAATACCCTACAGCTAAATCACCAGGCTATGGCAGAGTGAGCACAGGAACTAGCAGGAAGCTTTAGCTGGCTGACCAGAACTGTCCTCGAGACGCACCCCAGAGAGTAAGGGGAGACCAGGCCCTACAGCTTTTACATACTATTTGAGTCTGGGAACTTCCTTCAGCATCTCCTAGAACCCTACACTACAGTGGCACAGAACATACATTACATTCTGAAAGGGACGAAAGGAAGTAGAGTGAGGAAATACGGGAACACGGAAGACTGAAACCTGGCAGCACAAACTCCCAGTCTGCATCTCCGTGCTTGATGTCAAAGTGTTGTTCAGCACTCCAGCCTCTTCCAGCTTTGTTGATTGTACCATACATCACTTTCTTTTGGGCTCCACACCTGCTCTGCATCTCCTCTTGACAGTTATCCCACATCTCGGCTTTGTCAAAATCTTGGGGTCTCCAATGCAATCCAGGCTTTACTTCACAGCTTCATGAAAGGCCTCTGTCTTCCATGCATGCAGTGACTCCACTGCCACATGTCTGGCCTCATTTTATCCACTGAGGAAGATTCCATAACCCCTTTACTTCTCCTGTATTCTTCTTTTCTTTTTCTATTTCTTTTTTATTATTATTGAAAATACATCATACTTTGTATTTGGTAGATGTCATTCCAAATCCTTTTAAATATTAGCTTTATCTTGAGAACTCATCAATACAGGCATTCTTTTATCACAAAGGAAGAAATAGAGTCACGGCAAAGCTGGCTAACCATTTAAGCTCATAGGACTAGATTCCCTGGTTATTCTGACTCTCTGAGAGTGTTCAGTTCTGATCAGGACAAACCACAGATAGACTCTTAAGCCACCTTAGCGAAACTAGCTCTGTTAAACATGCTTCAGATATCTACTGCCCTGGGCTACCACACAGACACACACACACACACACACACACACACACAAAATGAGTGAATATAAAACAAAAGAGACTTTCAGGTCAAAAATAACAAAAGGCAGACAGTTTAACTGACTGTGAAATCTCAGTCAGGCTTGACTGGTACACACTCACCTTTCATCTCCTCCCTTAGACGTTGTCAAGTCCACATGACAAGTGTGTGAGGCCCCAGTGCCTTTGTCTCACCACTACCCTCCATGCTCTTTTGATATCACCATCCATTGACATTTGCAAAAATAATCTGATGTTGGCATCGTGGACCTCACTGCAATACATACTTATTTTAGTTTAGAAGCTCCTTACAACCTCTGTTGCTAATATAGACTAAGGCCAGAAGGGGGAGCTCTCCAAAGGATCCATCAATTGGAATTTGAGGAAGCCATGCCAGGAGGCAGTTAACATGAGAAAGTGAAGCCAAAATGTAACTGGAAGAAAATTTGAGGCTCGAGAATTATTTAGTCACCAACTGAAGAAGACAAGGATATAAAGACATGAATAGCAAACTAGTACTAATGACATCATTTAGGCTTTAGGCTTCTCTAGACTTTTTGTTGATTTTACAGTCCATACATTAATGAAAGGGACAAGACAAATTAGGAAATTGAGAGAAAACTGATTATTTGAAAACTGGATTTGTTACTTGTTCCAGGTTTGGATTCAGCCGCTGATGCTGAGTTGAGCACCCTTAGGATACAGATCTAACTTGTCTGGTCACTGATTTGTCCACATTACCCAGGCAAGCTTAATTCACAGGAAGTGCTCAGAACAGTGGGTACTTCCACTTATGCAAATAACAGTAAGATTTTTTTATAAGTAGGTATCATCATATTTACTTACTACTTTTTTTTACTTTTTTTAATTTTTTTTTTACTTAGTACTTTTAAAAGCAATAAAGTCAGGTGAGTAGCTTTAAAATGATACCAAACAAAATATTGAACAAATATTCCAAGATCTTTACAAATCCACAAGATAACAGTTATTCTTTTATGTAGGTGAAAATTCAGGATTAGAGAGACTAAGAAATTTGTCCAAGTACACTCAACTTATAAGTGGAGTTCTTTTTAAAAATTGAGATGTATCTATTATTTATTTATGTCCTTATAAATTTTTGTATGTGTGTGTACATAGCCATATGTATACACATACATGTGGCTTAATGTGTATGTGTGTGCTGTGTTCATGTACATACATGTGGCGGGTAAGCATCTGTGTGTGTCCTCGCATGCATCTGTGGAGCTCAAAGTAAATGTCAAGTGACTTCCTTGATTGCATTCCACTTTATTTTTTTTATACAGGTGTATTGATGACCCAGGAGGTCACTGATATAACTAGATAGGCTGGCAGCAAGCCCCAGGAATCTTTCTGCTCCATCTTCCCAGACTAAGTTTAGAGACATGCACCACTTAAAAAAAAATTTTAAGATTCAAGAGCCAAGATTCAAACTCAGGTCCTCATGGTTGTATATCATGCATTTACTGACTGCACCATCTATGCTCCGTGTCCTGGACATTTCTAATTGTAACCAAGTAGGAGTTACGAGCACTGCCTGCTTTTCCAGAGGTCCTGAATTCAGTTCTCAGCAACCACATGGTGGCTTCCTCTGTAATGAGATCTGAGGAAGAGATCTGGTGAGTCGTCCTCATCAACTTAGACCAGGAAACCCAATATGGACAAGTTCAACAGAAACTGCCATATATGGGCTGCCCATGGGGAAAAAAAATAGGTACTTATCAAAGTATATGCTTTGGGTTTAAATTGACCCTACAAACTTCATTTTCTTCTTTTACCTTTGACTTCAGTAAACTCATTGACTGGATTTTGGTTGCAGTGTTTAACAAAAAGCTTGTTGCTTTTTCATCAACATTATCACATCATTAGGTAAGATTTGGCAGCACCATAACTTTGCAGAGCCATAACTTAATGTCTTCAGTCAAAATATATGATGCCAGAAGGAAAATGGCATCTTGAAACCCATAGTATCTTCTTTATTCCCAGTATGTCCAGACTGTTGCTTATCTTTGTCTCAGAGTCAAGGAAAGATAAAATAAATAGAAATATTCATTATGATGACATTTCTTTGAAGCTGTAGATGGGTAGCCTTCATTATCACCAAGAAAACAGTATGTGGTGGTTTGAATGAAGATAGCCCCAAAGTCTTATATATTTGCATATCTAGTCCCCAGTTGGTTAGTATTTGAGAAGAATTAGGAGGTGTGACCTTGTTGGTGAAGGGGTGGACTTGTTGGAGGAGGTGTGTCACTTGGGGTGGGCTTGAACTATTGAGGTTTCAATAGCTCACTCCAGGCCCAGATTTTCTCTCTCTCATCACCTATTACCTGTGCATTGAGATGTAAAGCTCTCAGCTACTGGTCCACTGCCACCTCTGTCTGCTTTCCACCCGAATATGAATGGATTAAATCCCTGAAACTATAAGCGAGCTCTCCATTCAATGCATTCTTTTGTAAGACTTGCTATGGGTATAGTGTATCTTTATAATGATAGAATTTTAATTGAGAAATCATTTGTTTTATGTTTAGCATTGCTTATGAGTTCTGTAAGAAATAGATAAACCTTCCAACACTACAAGTAGGAAAATGTAGGACTTGAACTTTAGTCTTGACTTCCCCAGGTAAGATGTCTAATTTTAGAGAATAATCAGATACTCACAGTCTTTTCCACCTTATTAAACTTGATAAAGGAAAGATGAAGCCAGCTTATTTTCCCTGGAATAATCATGTATAAGAATTAACTTTTACTTTGTTTTACCTCGGTGAGATAGGTTAAAGGAGAGACAATCAGATATTTTGCACACCCGCACATGGCTGACATCATCCCTAGTCTAGGTTTATTTTACTTACCATCCATATAATAGCTGTTAATAGTAAGATTTACATTTATTCTTAAAGATTTATTTTTATTTATGTGTCTGTGTGTGTCTGTGTATGAGTGTATGCATGTGTTTGAGTGAACACAGAGGCCAGAATAGAGTGCTGATGCCCCCGCGTTGGTCACCCAATGTGTGTGCTGTGAACTGAACTTGAGTCTGCTGAAAAGCAGCAAGTTCACCTAACCACTGTGCTTTCTCCAGCTATGTTAACATTTACAATGGACCTTTGACCGTCTTCCTATTTTCAGTCCAGAGGTACCAGAGATTAGCAGATGCCAGTCAGAGGTTGATGGTGGTGGAGCACTGGAAGGTGACCCCTGAGCCTCCACAGACTTGGTTTTGCTCATTTTCTGTCACACTGGAGTGAGGAAGGAGCGTGCAAAGAATACAGAGCTGACTGCAAATCACAGTGGGAAGGTGACATACACTAGTGCTGCTCTTATTAAGTAACAAGCAATAAATCTGAGGACAATGTGTTTAAGCTACGATTCCCCCCTCCAAATTCATAATTGATGCTAAAATTAAACTTAAAAGCACTCCAGGCAATCTTTCTGTTGCCAAGGAAACTACAACAGAGTGCTAATCAGAAGCATCCAAATATACCAATTTTAATAGCCAGTTGGTCACATTCTAGGTTAACTATGTATTTTATTTCAGGAAAAAAAATAATTATTAATTTATGTAACTGTCGAAGAATTCTGATCCTATTTCCAGGCCTAGCATACTTGGAGGATGACCTAATCATGACGCTTCTCATGTAGTTCCATTCTTTGATCTTCAACACATGGGGTATGGAAAGGTTCCCCTATCTGTAATGCCTTAAATATGTAATTAGCCAAAGTGTGACAATTAGAACAAATTCTTAATCGCAGAAGGTTCGGTGAAGCCCGTTGGATTCAGGCCACTGAAGCACACACGTATTTAGCTCAAGGCTATTTATAGTGCACACATGGCACAGATGCACACTCTGGTCGCCAGGTGTGGGAAGCAGAGGCAGGTGGGTAAACTACATAGTGACTGTCTCAGTGCTGACGTGTGAACACTAGCCTCAGAGGCATGGCCATGGCCATGGGATCCTTGTGTTCCCACTTCCGGATATGTAGCTTGCAAATTACTCCCCCGCTTTTTTAAGCTTCTTCCTCCCAACTTCATAGCTTCTTCATAAAGACTCCAGTAACTATATCAGGACATTTTGTTTACAAGTTTAAACAACCCAAATTCAAATCTCATTTAATTAGCAAGGAGGACTTTAATATTTTATGTTACTATTAAATTCAAATTACTTTTGTTTTTAGTTAAACTTATACCAAATTACTACTGTTTTAGTTAAACCTATACCAAGATTCCTCAATGAAGATAATCTGATGCTTTCTAATATAAATATTGACTCCAGATTCCCTTTTTATTGGCATGACCCACACACAAACCTTTCTTTACTATTGAAGAGCTACTAGCAACTTTGCTTCTCCTGCAGAGTAGAAGAAAAATTTTAATTCCTCAGAAATATTCTCAAAAACATCTTTTATTGACCTTATTTAGACAAATGTCCTTCGCTTGAGCCAGAAAATTAAGTGAAGGGAACCAAGTTGAGTGAGATATTATCCCTTAGAGAAATTCTGGACTTGTAAGCCAAATAAGAAATTGAAAAACAAAATAAAATATCTAGAAAAGAATTTAGCATAGACTCTTTATTAATATATATTTATAATAAATAAATCATATATTTTAAACTTTTAAATATGCATGGCTGCTAACTTTTAGTCATATTTTTAGGACCACACATAAAAGATGAGAGCATGATTAACATAAGGCAAATTCTAGTTAGACCTAATCAAATTTGTGAGTTTGATATATATCAAATATATATAAATATATCAAATAGTTTGAGTTATATCAAACTATTCTGTGTTTCAGTGAAAACCAATGACTTTCACCTGGGGGCATGGATGCTTCCTAAATTAATAATAATCTTGTGATAAAATATTAGTGTTGACTATCATAACAATAACAGATTATTGTTTTTGTCCATTATTCTGGTAATTGATCTAGAAACTCAACACATTTACTCCAAGTCCTACAGTCACACAAAATAGAATGGTTCTCACCTAAACTTTACCCACCAAAAAATTTAAGTAACATGTATTGTGTGAATTTTAATCCTAATTAGAATATATCTTTTATCAATAATTAATGAGAGAGAAGATGGGAGGATCTCCAAGGACCTAGGGGAGGAAAAACTGTAGCCAGAATATATTGTATGAAAAGAAATCTGTTTTTCATAAAGAATTTAGTAAATTCAAACAGAATAAGTAATAGAAACCTAGTACATTGGCATCTAGAACTCTTCTTTGAAAATGTTTATGACAGAGACATCGCATCATAATGTCTATGACATTATAAAGAACTGTGACCGAGTGCCTTGGCTTACTTTTATAAAATGCCTTTCTTATGAGAGCAGCTTTGGGGTAAGGATAAGCAGGATTTACTAAATGAAGTTAAGGCAAAATTCATTTACTAATTTCCCTTAAGAAACTCATGTATAGACATTTCTGTTTTTATTTCAAACTCTTCTCCACTCTAAATATCTGTCTTCAATATATTTATTTTTTCTCATGAAGTTTCACAAAACTAAAAGAAAAAGCTTACATTCCAATGGTGTTTTAAGTTTTAACAGTGATGTACAATATCCCCAGTAAGAACTTGTGTAATTTCTTTTTCTTTCATTTTGTTTCAGCCATGGGCAAACAACAGTTTACACTCACTGTATATGAGTTCTTCCCAGTCTCCCTGTTCTAGGACTGGAAAGATGCCTGGAATTAGTGGAGATGGGCATTAGCAGCTCCTCAGTGTTTGAAATATGTTCTTGTCATTTTTCTTTTATTTTGGAACTCATTATTGTAGTTTCATTAAGAGTTTGTATATTTCTGCCAGAAAATAAAGGGACATAGTTTACTTAAAAACTACTGAATGCATATAAATGAACTCATTACCACCTTAAACAAAATAAGTCCATTCAGAAGACAAATACTGTACGTTTTCTCTCACTTATAGACTCTGTGTCTTATGGCAAGGGGGAAGGAAGAAGAAAGAGAGGGTATAGAGACATAAATATGGTGAAAATACAAAATAGACCGAAAAGACTTTGTCATTCTGAAAGCTCCAATTATATATGTCAAATTATTTTAATTTATTTCCCAATTTTTGAGAATTTCACAGAGGAGTAACAGCGTTTACATCATTTCCACTTCATTCTTTCCCCTCCAACTCCTCCTGTACGCCCAATCACTGTCAAATTCATGATTTCTGAAATCATTGCTATTGCATAGGTGTATGTTTCCATGCGTCTGTATAAATATGGCCTTCTGCACCCATTTAGTGTTGCTCTTCCCATGTGTACGTGGTTAGGGCTGATCACTTAGGATTGCGTACCATCAGAGGATTCGTCCTTGGAGAAGGTAGATTCCCCATCTCTAGGGGCCATTAATTACCTGTAGCTCTTCATCTAAGGGGTGGGGCCTTATGCAATTTCACCATCCACAAAGGAATGTCAGCTGGTGTTATTACACAGGTCTTGTTTAGTTGGTCACTTTATTAAGATTTCATGAGTGCAGCTCCCCGGTTATGTACAGAAGCCAGCAGGCTTTTAGAGTCTTTCTGCCCCCTCTCCTTCTCCTTCAGTCTTCCATGAGCCTTAGGTGATGGGATTTTGTTGTCGGTGAACTTTTTAAGTTTGGCATCCCACAGTCACTGATTCTCTACATTTTGACCAGTTGGGGATTTATGTGATGGCCTCGGTCTGCGACAAAAAAAAACAAAATAAAAAAGAAAAGAAAAAAAAAGAAGCTCTTTTGATGAAAGATGAACACTACACTCTTCTGTGGCTAAATGAATGAGTATTTGGAATTCAGTAGGTAATTACACTGATTTGGGAAGGTAGCCACAGTAAGTTCTCTCTAGGATCCATGACCTTACCAACCACAGGGAGACAGCTAGGATAACAAAGAATAATGGGGTATGAGTTCTCTCCTGTTGAGTAGGCCTTAGTTCCAATCAGACTTCTGCTTCTGCTTACTCCTAAGACCTAAGTGCCACTACTGCGCCCTTGTGTCTTGTCAAGTTCGTCATTGTGTGCTTATAGGCTGTGCAATGGGTAGGATTGTTGTTGTCTTTGCTCCATTGGGAGTTTGCATAGCAACTTCGAATTCTATAGAAGCTGGTCCATAGGGAGGAGGCTTCCAGGTCACATCCAGTTCAAATCTTCCAAGTCTTGTGTCGAAAGTGCATGATGTCTTCAACAACTGGGTGTTACCTTTATGTTCTTGGAGGCAACCAAGGGCGATGGCCACATTCTTTATTGTTTTTAGAGATCTCTTGGACTACTTTGAGGTTTCCCCTGCAGGATACTAGTAGTCTGTGATCCTTGTGAGGGACAATGTGCATTATGACCACAATTGACTAATTTCACTTAGTGTGTGTGTGTGTGTGTGTGTGTGTGTGTGTGTGTGCATTTTTAAGTAAATAAAGTAATATTCCCTATGGCTTTTTAAATGTCCTTTTTGTACTTTATCAATTCTTCTTCTCTCACTCTCTGTATTTCTCTTCTTTATTCTCTCCAGATAGAGCCCCTCGAGGTTTTTCTATTTTCCACTCTATAGTGCCTGTATCCTGCCATCCCCTTCTCTAGACTTAAATGCGTGGGAGAAGGTGAGGTGGAAATGATGTGAAATACTCATGTATTAAATTCTCAAGAAATATATTAAAAGAAGAAAAAGCAAAAATTTTCTCTGATCCAGAAAAAAGAGAAAGAAAATTCTAAGCCAAGAAAATAGGTGCACCAATACTTTTCAAAGTCTTTTATATATTGCCAATCATTTAAGGTGATGTTTTGGAGTCTTTTATATGGAAATTAGCATCTGATTTGTATTTCTCAATTCATTTACTACGTTATTTTATTAGGCCTTTGAATTAAGAAGCTAGCAGTTGGCAAATTTTATTATGAGTGGGTGTTACCTATATAAAACAAAGAGGTGAGAATGAATGAATTTATTAAAAAAAAACAAAATTTGACATCTGCAAATAAAATTTTAAGTATTGTGTGGTAATGTTTTTCTACTAGTAAAGCGGGAGGGATTGAAGCTTGCTGGGCTGATGACTTCAGCCGTAGTGAATGGAAGTGTTTCTTAGCCCCCAGGAATCTAGGCTACCGAGTAGCTGCTGTGCGGGATTATTTATAAGACCATTTACTGGTAAGAGAAAGGGCTGAAACCTTAGACAGGCACTTAGATGTGACTAAGGCAGGTTTATTTCTGATTCCAGAGCACTGGAGGGGAAGTCACGCCGTGACTCAGAGCATTGTGATGGGCCAGCTGTTCACAGGCTCCTCTCCAGCGTGTGCTTGGACCTTGCCATGGCAGACAGAAGACTCACTAGAACATTATTCCGGTGAGTTCACTCTCTTGACACAGTTTCCACATCAGGGGTAGAGAGGACCGTGTGGTCACTCTGTCTTCAGTGATTCAACAGTCGTGTGTGCTGTGTCCCAAATGGCACGTGTATTCTTCCGCCATGTCTCCGTTCTCTTAGGGATATTTGGTGAGAGTCAAGACTATCTTGATAAGATACACATTAAAATGACAAGTCACGTTTCTCAGTGTGCCACATCACAGATAGGATCCTTGCTTCTGTCAGAGCCGCTGCTGTTTGTTTTGTTACCTTGAAACCTAGCCGAATTAAGACATAATTTAAGATGAGCAGACCCTAAATCTGGTGACATAAACGTATATCACAATATTTTGTATTAGTGTCTTTTTTTACTCAAATGCTCAGATGTTAGCAAGGGAAAGCATTACTTCAAAAGAAAATTAAAGGAATTTATGAAAAAAAAGTCCGTGTTCATCATTTTTCTAAACAACTGATTCCATTTCTCTTTTAAACTTTCATTTATATTTGGTAATACACAAGATTGCTCATATATACATAAGATACACATATATTTCATTCCCAAATTGATCTTAGTTATTCAAGATTATAGGTCCTGAAGGTACATTTTAGGTTGATCATAACTAGACCGGAGACTAAGTTTAATTGGTTTGCTTTTGCAGTTTTTTTTTGTGAAACAGTTATATTTGTTGAGTAATTCTTTTGTGTATCACCCCCATGCCCAGTAAGCCCTCTCATTTCCTGCCGGAATTAGGCCTTTTGCTTCTTTGTCTTTTCTTTGTCTAAGTTATTCCATTTTTCCTCTGAAATTATGCTGTCCTAGTGGCAGGAACTGTTAGGTCTTGGGCTCAGCATATAGAAAACAGCCAATAGGTGTTTGAAAGTGTGACACTAACAGTGTAAGTCTATTAATAGATGACGCGATAGCCTAATATATATATAAAAGCCGTATTGTATAACAAAATCAATGTAATCAGTTACTTCAATGGGTTCTCATTCAGGTCCCATCTGTGGACTATCACATGATTTAGTTCATGGCCAACAGATTTAAACTCTTGAGTTAGAACAATTAATTTCTCTTCTTTATTACATAAACCATGTGTATAAAATACACAAAAATATTCAATCTTCTTTTTTAAGTTATTTATTTTGTGAGTGCGCGCGCTTCCACGCGCACATACACACACACACACACACACACACACACACACACACACACACACACACACCACAGCACAGGCATGCAGGTCAGAGAACAAATGGAAGTTGGTACTCTCCTTCCACCGTGTGGGTCCGAGTGGTGGAACTCAGGTCTCCAGGCTTGGTGCCAGGTGCCGTTTCTGAGCCCCACCTCTGTCCTCCAGTTGTTCTTGATAATTAGATACCAAAAAAGGAAATCATCGGCATTATTTATTTCAATATTTGACTCCTACAACCGAGAACAGAAAGAGGGTGTATCATTTTATATGGAGAATGGAAAGTCAGGAGGCTTGCGAAACGTGATTTGGTTGCTTCCATGGAATATTGTCAGACCAATAGGAGCTGGCGAAGAACTTTTATGGACAGTATAAATAATTTGAGCCTTAGACATCATTACCAGTTGATATTTTCTTTCCTGAGGACCAGCTGTTCAAGAGTGCCCCGGAACGGAGCCAGGCACAGTTGAGACTCGGCTGGGGCTTGGCACCGCGGCAGATTCTTCTGCAGCAATGTCGGTATTAGAAGAAAGCCGGCCGTTTGCTCAACAGCTATCCAATGTCTATTTTACGATACTCTCCCTTTTCTGTTTTAAACTTTTTGTGAAAATCAGCCTTGCCATCCTTAGTCATTTCTACATCGTGAAAGGCAACCGAAAGGAGGCCGCCAGGATAGCAGCTGAATTTTATGGCGTAACCCAAGGACAAGGTACGTTTATGATCACAGGCTCCCGTTTCAAGTGCAGCTGAGCTATCATTTGATCTTCCATCCAAGAAAACATCACAGGTTCTCTTTATGGGATGTTTTGAAGACTTTACTGGGAGGAAGTTCTTGTACCTTAGTTTCATTGGCTTCATGAAAAAAATAGCTGTTTTTCAGTGTAAATGCTTGGGCAGTATGGGACTACAGTATTAAGTATAGATATCTTTGCCTCGTTATCACTTAAAAAACATTACATATTTCATTTTCCACATCGTTGTTTCAGAGAATAATGAAGAGATAACTAATTTGACTTCAATTGTCCTATAACGTTAAATTCAGCATTGTAATTTTTTAAAAGATATATTAAAGTCCAGTTGAGCCTGGTGGTGCAACGTGTATTTTTAGCAACTCAGGTGGTGGAGGCAGGAGGATTGTATTCGCTGGGCCTCACTGGGCTTTAGTGAGTTCAAGTACAGTCAAGATAGTGTACTGAGGTCCTGTCTCACAAAGAGAACTGAACGGAAGACTGTGGGTAGCTCAGTAGGAAAGCACCCTGTCATATGTGAAAGGCCATAGGCTCAAACCTCAGCACTAAACAATTAATTAAAGTAAAATGAAATAATTGGTATTAAACATAGAGGATTTCAGAATTGTTTATCGTACATTTTTTTAGAACTTTATTGTGGAATAAAACCCAGAAACTAGCATTTATGGACATATTTTCCTAAAGGGATTGATACTGCTTTGTTTGGATTGTGGAAATTGTTTATTACAAGACAGGATCATGAATAAGCAAATCTGATGTTTGTGCAGCCGGGCTCATCAGTGCGTTTTGGAAGAAATTGAAATGAGATGAAATAAAAAAGGGGTACCACCACTCACAGACTTTAAATTTTATAGGACCATTCTATGCTAGTGGAGTAATATCCTAGATAGTAAAAATGATTCACGTGTTGGGTGGAAAAGTGACGTTTTAATTTCTTGTAATCTTCCAGTTTATTTCTGATTTGGAATTAACCAAACCAATATTGTGTATGTGTCCTGATACCCCCTCCCCGGCAATTTAAATATTCAAAGTAAAAACTTTGCATCACATAATTAGAGAATGCAGCTTTTTCAAGCAAGAGCCTTTTAAGCTTCTGTGCTGAAACTGATTTTCCTGTATATTTTAATTTTTTATGTAATTCACTTTAAAGTCCACGCTACTGTCGGTGTGTGGGAATAGTGAATAAAGGTAAGGACTCTTAAGCGGTTTGTGGAGACACGACTGTCCCCTCAGGAAGGTCGCTTTTGTGTACACTGAGGACCTTGTTTAAAAACTAAGAGAGGAAAACCTATGGACCCAGATGTTCTCATAGAGAAAATAGAACCTAGATGAAATAGACCGCAACCCAGTCTCTACCAGCACTGATTCCGAAGTAGCATTAAAAAGCAGTGCCTTTACTTTATGATCCATGGAAAATGAAAATGTCATTTGGTAGAAGGAGTATTTGAGTACTAAATGAAAACATAAAAATAGCTTTTAAAACCTAAGTCATATTTCTAGATGTGGCTAAGCAAATTATGAGATTATAAGGTGTTAAAGTGTATCTTCACAGGAACCAAATAGCTCGTTATTTCAGAGACAGACCTTATCTCCATGTTATAAGAACAATCGTTCCTAAAGCAGTAAAACATTGACTGAAAAGAAGAAAGATATTTCTGCCTTCACAGAGGTGGCAGAGCAGACTATGGATACATCTTTCTTTGCATTTTGGCAAAGAAGAGAAGCAGGCATCCTCTTTTAGATCATAGTGTTCTTGTTCAGGCAATTCCTGGGCATATATGAAATGACTCTGATGTTTTACTATCTTATTAGAGTCTTTTCAAATATATTAGAATTGTAGGATTTTCCCCAGATAGTTGAACCACATCCCCTAAAAATATAAAATACAAAGTTTTGAAAAGCTTTACCATGTTTGTAACATTTGCTGTACTTAACAAAACTCCTTTTCAATACCATGCAGTACTCTCTCTATATTTAACACCAGAATCTTTTCTTGTAATTCTTATTAAAGGTGAGCATAATTCTGTCAAATTTTATTTCAACATTAGGAAAATAAATCAAACGCCTTGAAAAAAATTTTATTCTCCTGTTAAGAGAAAATAAAGAGAAAAAATATTATTTCTCTATTTTGTATAGCTTTATAAACTTTTAAATCTTAATATACTATTTAGGATTTGCGTATGTCTAATATTGACCATTCAGGTTTAATTATTGTTGTATAGTCAAGCAATTTCCTCCTCCCTTGGTAAGATTGTCACTGACATCCCGCTTTGAATTAGGTTCCTCATTCCCACTTTCAGGGCTTAGCCTGATTTGATTGCTCCCCCAAATTTCTGGAGTGCAGTTGTCAAATCCATAAAGTGAGGCTGATATGTGTATTTCATGTCTTTCACAACAATGGAGACCTTACTGACAACATGCTCCATGTCTTCCCAAGAGGTATGGTGCTTCAGTAAGAAACTAAAGACCCCGTTTGCTTACCGAACTGCTGTTCCAAGGCAGCTCATTGTGTTAGGCAGTGGAGACTGATTTCTTGTTTTTACTGCTGTTGTCATCAGCTGGTAAACCCTGTGCAATCGAACTTGAGATGAAGATCTGATTACAAACCAGAAACCTGACGCACTACATGGTGGATAAGCTAGTTTAAGATGTTTCCTCCTTGATCCCTGAACAACTCCGGTAAACTTCATATCACTGCCTTTTCTTCTCTGAAGACTTTTTGACCCTTCATCACACTGAAGGGACTCTTTCTTTGCTTAGCCTCTCTATTTTTAATATCATTGCTTCAGTTAAACACTCCAATTAGAGTGCCATTGTCTTTCATGGGATGACGTCAGTAATAAATGTTCACTCTACATTGAGGCTGACTGTGAGACTAAAGAATTGTGACTTATTTTCCTCTGTAATTCTAAATGGTGAAGAAAAATATAATATTGAAGGGTATCTTAATTTGATGAAATCATAGCACGGCTCTAGAAAAAGGCATTAAGTACCCATAAATATCTCAAGACTTGTCAAGAGCTCTCTCATATTAAGGGCAGTATTTGTCAAGTTCAATCGTAGACTAAGATTTACAGTAATTTTACCTTCAAGCAAAGGGAGTCAGTTCTAAACATCTGTTTCTTGAGTCCCTGTGATAGCAAGATAATAAAGACAGAAAATGTGTTGTTCTTTGGTGTGAGTACTTTTTACATGGACTGCTGAGCAAAGAATCACTTTCAGACATACTAATAAAGTGAAACTAAAGAATTAGAGGGCTTTTTTCACACTTGGACTGCCACAGAGATATTTTTCTCACAGGAGGCAGATGATTTCCTGATCTCAGGCATGACCAGAGGCATGGATTTCAGAATGCACAAGGGAGAACAGCACTCAATAAAGACTGTGTGTGTGAACTCTACAAATAAAAACTTAGGCCCAGATATGAAAGAATAAATATGAGACAAATAATTTTGATTTTTTGAAGGTAATAGGAATCATGAGAGTATATAGGAAGTTGGGGAGATAAAAGTGTTGTAAATAAAAACAATTTATTATAGATTTACATAGTAGTAATTGAAGTTGCACAGCAGGACATGTTTGCAATAAGTAGACCAGTTTGTATTTTGCCAGAAGAATAAGAAATGGTACTTAAATTTATACTTGTGTTTGTGTCTCTGTGAAAATATCACAGTGAAACACATTTTTGTATGTCAAATAAAAAATTAGGGTTAAAATTGTGGAGAGCTTGATTAGTTTGATAGTGATTATATGACTGGAAATGAAACAGGAACAAGAAGAAATAATACAAAAACAAATCGGTGAAGCCTTTGATGAACATATTAGCGTGTCGATCTGAGTGGGAATTGACCAGCCACACAGATCAATATGCATGTCATCATAAAGGGGACCCTTTGCTGCCTTGTGAATCTGGTAGGCCACCTAACTTCACTATGAAATGTCAAGAGAAATCAAGACATGGCAAAGCCAGAATCTGGTTCTCCTTTTGGGTTGCTTATTTAACATATGAACCCTCTTCGCTTATTTTAAAAATCACCGGGTAGCTTTCTGATTATGATTTGGTCCCTGCTGTAAGAACTGACTGGCTTTCCCTTCAGCGTGTTTTAGACTAACTGAGATTTTTAAGACTTACTTCAAAATAGTGTGTCTATCTTTTGATATCAATGTTCTTTATTTTGAGCTTTGAGGGTTGCAGACGCACCTTTGAAGTATTTGTTTGTTTCAAAATAGATTCGATTTCTGATCCTTGAAGGCCATGAACAGAATATTTGGCTGTGGAAATTTACTCAAAGAAATGTGTCCCCATGAGTCTGTGGGTTGATTTCTGAAAGTATCTGGGAACACTGAAGCTCACAAGGAAGTCCTTTTGTGGTCGAGACTTAGGAACTTAAGATGGATGAAAATTTATGTCTGTGATTCTGATTTCACACATCTCTGAACTTATGTTTGGCATCATGGTTACCATCAAACATACATTTTTGTCACATGTATCGTTGAGACTTGAAAGTAGTATATAATATAATATGCCATCTCCAGTCAAATGTCAAAACAAGTTGTCATTGAAGAATAATACAACCAAGATATAAAAAGAAGCTAGATTTATATCTAACTATACATGGTTGTTTATTTTTTTCGTGGTGCTAGGACTGAAGCCAAAATGTCACAAAGGCTTGGCATGTGATGTACAACTGAACTATACCCCAAGATACCTATCTCTTACTCTATATCAAAAAGCCTTGCTGTGTTGATATTTGCTTTAATAACTAAACTTAGTAGTAGCTTCCAGCAATATCAGAAATGTTATGCAGTCTACCATTTCTGAAGAATAATGTTTTGTGTGCTACTGTTTGATTATTTACGAGATCAGTTGTGGTAGGAACACCTCTTATGTCAACAATGAAAACCTTCAGGAGGCAGGTAGGGTGATGTCTTTAATGGTTTAAATTATATAAATGTGTAAGAACCACCATGAACATATTTTCTGAATTTAGATGAAATAGCTCTCTATAGGAATAACTGAAATCAACAGATGTGCTCTTAAGTGACAAAAGACATTACACTCAAAAGATATTTTAATTTGTCCAAGCTCTGTTCTGTTTTAGCATGCCAGAATATCTTTTGTAGAAGAGGCTATTTGTCTCTGGTGACACAAAAAAGAAATTTGAGAACAAGGTTTCAAGCTTAGAAATGACTGTCAGATTTCAATACATTTATAATCTCTCCTGCTGTGTTCGGTGAGAAATGCATTAATTCCGGAATTAGAGAACAAAACAAATCATGGTGTTTGACAGCATAAGTTTTCTTAGGAATATATTTCTTATGCATTTGTTCCCTTCTGCTGTTATAATTTTATCATTCTATATTTTTTTCTTACAAAGTCCACACTATTTACTTTCATTTGCCCAAAATCAAATATACCGTATTTGGCATTAAAATAGAATATACCAAAGCCCACAGTCTCCTGAATGTGTGGGGGTATTTTACAGAGTCAACCAATTGCTATGGGGGTATGAAAGGAGAGGACCCAGCCAGGAGTAGCCTTGCCTGAGACATGTCAGTTTCAAGCTGTACTAACAATATTCAGGTTCTCTTTTCCAACTGTGCACGTTTCTTTCAGAATTTTTCAGAATTTCAAGTTCTCCACTTCTATTCCTTATGTCTTGTTCATTTTTCAACTTGTCACATCTGAGTCATATATATCACACGTGCAGCTTTACTCCAATCATTTCACTGTTTAACATTTTTATTTCTAGGAAAGGCACATGCTGGTGTTCTCAGCTTTCCTAGGCTTTTGAAAGAAATGGCATTGTCAGTCTATAAACTCAAAAATTTTTTTGTCTATGCAGGAAGTAAAGACATAAAAATGAATTCTTAACTCATTTCCTGTATTACTGTTTCTTTTAGAAATTGGTAAGACATTCTTAAAATTGGCTATTTTTCTTATTTGTGGACATACTTAAGATAGTCCTCAGTCAACTTAGACCAACAAATATTGGATATCACTTTATTCCTGTCACAGTGTTGTATGTTGCATGCTCACAGTATATATAATGAGTATATATTCTATGTATAATATATATATTATACACAAAACACATTTGGAATATATGCAGATATACTTTCTAGATAGACTATTAAATTATAGCATTATGTGGTACAATATTTTTTACTTTTTTATCAAAAAAGGAGACAATATAATTAAGAGCCAAATGTTATACATGTAAAATAACCAAACAGCAAACAAGGCAGAATTTATAAAGTCCTAAAAGGAAAATGGCCACATTTAGAATTCAGTGAGGGGAAAAATATGGGTTTCACTCATAGAGATAGCATAATTTATGGTAGAAAATACATGTTTATGAAGAAGTATAAGTAAGATCAAGTTGCATGCAAAGAAAAAGAGGGCAAATTTAAAATTAGAAACATAAGAAGAATTGTTTTATTTTTACTAAAGACTGAAGTATGAATCTTAGAGCTAATGATAACTTGATTGAGTAGATGATGTACCTTTAATCAGATCGTGTATCCAGATGCCACAGTTCTGTTCAGAACTTTCTAACTGGATTAAGCATATGAAAGTGTCAAAGCTTATAGGAGGAATAATTACCACCATAAAGTACTTGGTGTAATGTCAAGTCCTTGCTGTAATGATTCAGTGTGTCATGGTCTACACTGTATGAACTGAATATCAGAGAAGGTGGATGGTCTCTTTGTTATAGACTTAGCAATGCACACCCTCACAGTGTCTCTTAGTCCTTGTTGAAATGAGTCAGTGTGCCACAGTATACACCATATGAACTTCATGTCGGAGAAGGTGGCTGGCCTCCTTGTTGTGGGCTTAGCAGGGTATGTTCTTGCTGTGTCTCCATGAATGTTTAATAAATACTGGCAAATATACTAAGCACATTTCTATATTGAAGAAAAATTTTTCTCAGTGTCCTTTTGTCCACCAACAATGTGATCTGAAAGATAATTATTTAGAATATTTATTCCTCCAAATTCACACTGAAGTGGAAGGAAAGATGAAGGAAGGATATGTATGTATGTATGTATGTGTACGTAGTTATGTAAATGTGTGTGTATGTATGTATGTATGAGCTGTGAGGGACATTTAGCATTTCTCCTTCACCAGCACAGGGAACAATTCTTCTTTCCAGCCTTTCTTTGTTAATATTGCAAAATGAACCATGGGCTTCTAGACTGGGAATGGTCAATTGCTTCAGATAGTGTCATGAGTAAGCAAGTCTGTGTTAAATTTAGAGACAAATTGAATGCTATATAACTTTTTGACCAGGCAAACCCCCATGAGTTTCTTTGAGAAAGAGTTTGAATGTCATGTTATTATATTTAAGGGGGTCTGGAAAAGGCTGAAAGACTACGAAGCTTGGGTGGTGTGGGGAGGATAGGTTTTCATGGCCTTTTTTCTCTCTTTAGCCGGAACAAGTTTATCTTCATGAGTCTTCCTAAGCTGGGCAGTAGACAAGGTTTGTTTGTTTGTTTTTTTCCAAAGAATAAGATAATATTTACAACCAAACCATCTCAGTTAGTAAGGTATTATTTAATAAGCCGTGTGCAGCATTGTAGAACCTGACAAGCCTATATGACCAATCACCAAGCAGCCCGTTCTACATTCTTCGCGGGGGATCAGAAGAACAGTTAACATTTCGGGCCCCTCAGGAATGTGCATAACCGTGAAGTGGTATGAGGGCAGCTTTTCTCCACCAGGGCAGCTGAAATATCCATGGCACCATCGCCTCCCGAGTAAAATAGAAACCTTCAGAAATCCACCAACTCTTTCCAGAAGGCTTATCGTCTTAAACTCCGGGCAGAAAACAAACAAACTGAAATGCAACACCGGAATGCCACTCATGTTCTTAAATAGAAGCACTGGCTCCCGGGAGCTGTCAAGTGTGCTGCTTGAGGCCGAGGGAAAATGGCAACCATTAAAATGAGCTTGATTCCCTGAAAAACATACTGTTCTCCATCCTAAGGTCACAAAGTCCCTCATTAGAGTGAGCCGGGGAGACTGCCCGAGGGTGGGCAGTTTGCAAAGACTTCATTTCAGTATAATAGTGCTTCAATCATGAGTGCAGAAGCAAGAAATCCTCTATTGCCCAACTCGGTACCAACTAAGCACATCCTGACTGACCACTGGTGAGAATTAAAAGCACTTATTTTTCTGGATTCTACCCTGTTACTAGGAAAGTAATAACTTCCCTTCAAGTGAGAGCAAAAAGGATTTTTTAGAATTATGTGGTCTGGCGAACATGTGACCGGATTTGGAAGCTGTTCATTGTCCCTTAAACTTGCTCCACAGTGGTAAACTTGGAAAATGAAGAAGTGTTAGTTCATTTTGAGTTCAAATACACAGAAGATCATGAATAGTGTCTTCATAGAGACTCTTCTAGCATTTCAAGTCCAGGAGTTGATTCTTTAATCCCAGCACTTGGGAGGCAGAGGGAATCCAATCCCTGTGAGTTCGAGGCCAGCCTAATCTGCAGAGTGAGCTCCAGGACAGAAAGAAAAATCAAACCTTTGATTCTTCTTTCACCTTTATCATTCCCACTTCACACAATTATGATGAAATGGCTCACTAAGTTTTTTTGGCTTTTTTTCTAGTTAAAAAAAAGTCAACAAACAGGACCAATTTAGGTTATAAGAATCTTCTGAACTTCAAGTCCTACAACAATATTTGTATTTCAAGAATATGGAAGATGGAAGAGTCTTTCAAGAGAGCTGAGCAAGTAGAATCTACTGAAATGGATTTTATTTTTAAAATTTCATTTATGAAGGTCAATTGGATTGAACAATGGAATTAATTAATTATTTAAAGGTCATTCATATTACTGTTAGGAATATTTTCCTAACACGAGCTCTCCGCTGACACAAAATTCCCCAATCAAGCCAAATCAAAGCAAGTCAAATTAAGAGATATCCAGGTTTAATGGGAGTTCTGCACTCTCGGGCAGCCCCGAGGGGGAACCAGGAAGTCGCACAAATGCGACCACTGGGAGGAAGAATAGGAGATCATGTGTTCCTCTTTTGGGAGTTCACTTAAATATTCTTGAGCATGGTTCTGACCTCCCGCCCCCAGGGGGGAGTCAGGACCTGGCCTGCTGGGATTTGGAGTCCAGAGTGCTTCTTCTCAGAGTCAGGGGGCAAGGATAGATGCAAAAGGCTGGGGCCTAAGCTCCCAACTTAATAATTACTATGTTATAGAACCACAGAATTTAATTCTATAGCGCTAATTCGAAATGTCTACAGAATCAAAATTGATATTTTCATTTAAAAAATATTTTTAAAAGACAAAATATTCAGGTGAAAAAGAAAAGTATACTTAGCACACATCTCCTTAACCCGAGATAACTACAACTCTTGTCAAGTAATTGAGTATAGAATAAATGATAACAATATGACAGCGGACATTTCAAGACCATTACTGTTCTGAAGAAGGGAATTATAGCTTGCTAGACAAGATGTCACTTGATCTTTGAAAGAACTGTTCATGGCACACAGGAAAAGCAGTGCCTTAGATATTGAAGAAAGTCAGTAAATATTTTTAGAATGAATAAAAGACCCTGAAAGAAAATGGGGATTAAAGTTGCATTACGCATGGCTCAGTAAATTAGTCAGACAGACACAGATCTATGACGGTTCTAGCTTGCTCTAGTTGTGTCATCCATGGAAAATAGCTTAGTGTCTGCAGGTCTCAGTTTCTTCCCCAGTAAAAGAAAACTAACTACCTGTACTCCCATGGATCAGTGTAAATTTTACATGAAAGAGAAGTTGTCTAAAATTACCAAAACCACTTCCTACTTTATCTGGCTTAGAACTTATACTGTGTAAATGTTAGCTTTTTACATAACATTGCTATTTCTAAAAAATGGTATATAGCTTGCCATAATTTAGTAGTGAAACTGCTGATAGGGTATCTGATCCTAAGTGGTCAGCCCTAAACATTCTTACATAATGATAACAATAATTGGATCTAGTTTGTTGTTGTTGGAGAGTGTGTGTATGTGTGTGTAACAGTAGTTATTCTAGAAGAAGTCACAAATTTGAGAGATGGTGAAGACATGGAAGTAGCTATAGGGGAAAAAAGGATGATTGAAATGATATAAACACCGCATATTCATGAATGAAATTCCAAAAGAATTAAAAATTAAAAAAAAACACTTCAGAATTCTAATAAGAAACAGTGTTGCCAAGAAGCACATAATCATGCCAGGCTGTGTCTACTAAGCATGTCTTATATGCCAACTGTGTTCATTCAATAGGTAAATAATTTCAGAACCCAAGTGTTTGATTTTATTTGTCAGTTTCATACTAATCGGTGGGGGCGTTCCAGTATTTAGTAAGTTGTTATATGTTCATTAAATACCTGGAAGTAAAACAGTTTCAAGTCAGGTTCTTCTGCTACTACCAGCCGCTACTTCTACTTCAGTCCTTGACGCTGACAAAAGAAGCCGAGAGGGAACAACAACATCATCCAAGCTTAGATTTGCATTCTCTGTCCCACCACTCTGCCTGCTCTCCCGGCTGGCCTCTTCCATATAGAAGGGTGAGTATCAGAGAATCGGAATTATTCAGATTATACAAAACAAAGTTGGCTAAAGACCCAAGCAAGATAAGCAGTGAATTTTATGTTAAATATTATGGATATCGTTGGTTGATACTGAGATATCCTTCGTGAAGATCAGCCGTCTTGAGCCATCACCTAGAACTGGAGCAAAGCAGTGCAAGTGATTGGCTGGTAGACCGGACCTAAGCAGAATTCTGTTTCGGCAGCCTAGCTCACACATGGGACTTTCCTCTATGATCTGTCCATATCAAAGGATTTTTCTTCACAGAAATGCTTTGAACAGAAATGACTCAGGTTTTAAAAATGTATTATCTGTCTTTTAAAATCTTGTCAAACATTGGTTCCTGCTAGACTTCAGGTATATAGAAAGCATGTGTGGTGATTCATCTAGCTTCCTGTGCAAATTCTAGGCAGCTCCACTGAAGATGTGTATGTCATCTTAATGTCATCTTAAGGACAGGGACGGAGAGAGCACCATCCTCGCCAGTGGGTTAGGCCTTCTGTTTGACAAAGACGGTGCATAAACAACACTCATGGCCGATCTGCCAAAGTGGACAAGCTTGGCATTTAATGTTAGAATAGAGGCCCATGTGATTGATGGCTTTCGATGTTTTCTGTTCATAAGGACTTTTGCAAATGCACTCAAATTTCATGTGAAAAAAAGTTCAACAAAGAAATCTGAAGAACTGCCAGAAACCAAACCTTCTATAAGTACGTTCTTAGTCATGGTAAAAATAAATAAATAAATAAATAGATAGATAAATAAATAAATAAATACATGGTGTGGCTAGAATTCTGTGGAGGAGAATGGTTATATGTAAAATATATTAAGTCCTTATCTATGGTGCATGTCATGTCTGTTTACTGAGCAGCTGTTATATTCAGACTAGAGAACACAAGTTGCTAAGTTTACTCCCTCTACAGGTTTGTGACCCTTCTAGGTTTGCAAGCTAGCAACTTCTAGAGATAGAAATGAATTTGAGCAAAGTATAGTTTGTAACAAAAATGCTATTTTATGAGATTAGTAAAGACTTTGTTCTTACACAAGTGCTGGAGGCTAGTCCAAAGATGTCCTTTATGAACTTCATTAGACAATGTTTCATGATATATGTGGTACTGGTTGTTAGATATGGTTTTTCCTTCCTTATTTTGTATTCACTGGTTCAAAATGTTATCCTGTAGTGCTGGGTAGCAAAACAGTATGCTGGAAAGGGCTTAAGGTGCAGGAGATACCCTGGGTTCCACTGTCATTTTGCTCTTAACCTTGGTGGAGATGTAGCCTAATACTATGCCTTTCTTAACATCAGTTTCATCAGCAAGATACGTTAGACGGGATCGGTTGTGTTTGAATCCCATCCACTCACCCCTAATCTCACTGACGCTCTGTTTTGAAATGATCTGGAAGCTCACTTCAGAAGTGGATGCCTTGGGCAATCCTATGTGTGAAGAGACCATCCTGCACATCCCAGTACCCTCAGGCAGTTCTATGGAGTGCCTAAGGCTTTTTGAGTCCCTGGAGTAGACAGTACCTAAGTCTGCTTTTAGTGCCAAAATGCTATATGTTCATATTTTGACATGTAGCTATTTCTGTGCCAGCGTAGAGAGCCCCAGTTATCTCTTGACATAGTTGTGCTGTTCTCAGCAAGTCTGCAAATGGCAGTTATTTTAGGGCTCTTCTGTTGGACTTGCAAATGATATACACTTCTATAACTTACTCCCTCTCAAGTATCTCCCATGCTGAGTTGGAGCACATTGTGGGTAAGGTTATCTTATATTTGCATTGGTTCTCATCGCCTCCACCAAGTACATTTAATGGACTTAGAAAATGCTGTTAGATCATATTTAGTGTCCTTTTTTACTCCATGAAAACAAGCACTTACTCCTTGTTGTACCTGGGGGAACCACTATTCTCTTATTATTCTTTCTCGTAGAGCAGGTATTCAGAAGATGTAGACAGTTGACAAGAGCGACCCAGTAATACTCAGCATGCAATAAAGGTCATCATAAAAGACACTTTGGTCTCTATTCTTAGAGCTGTATGATTTCTGATAACATCTTCCTCTACTTAAAAACCATTTTAGCTGTGGTTTTCTTCTTGGTGTGCCCGTTAATTGGCCACCTGTTGAGGTTTTGTGCTATGTCGACTTCATTATGTTAAAATTACTCTCATTTTTTTTTTCTGTATTGAATTGGCCAGACCAGAGACGTGAGTATAAGGTTTGTTAGCAGCATAACAAAGCGGCCAGTTTTACCCTGTGAAGTTAGCATGGGGCAGCCAGTATATGTTCTCCCTTTCTTGTTCCTCTTGTCCCTCTCTCCTCTCCCTTTTCTTCCTCTCACCCTCACCCGCGTGGTCCAGTACAGTCAACTACATTTTCTCCCTGCTGAGAATTCTTCCCGTTGCCTCCTTCGATCTACAATAAAAGCCTTCTCTTCAGTCACACCTTGGGGCAGTCACGACCTCATTTCTCTCAGGGGTAAGATGCATTGTTTAAGAGATGAGCCATTTCCACGTGAAAAAGATACTTTTAAAAACTAGGAATGAAGAAAGCAAAGATAACAAAAAATACAGAGCATGACCTGGAGAGAATGACAAGGTTACAGAAGAATGGGAAGCTGCGGGAAGGGAAGCTGGAAAGATTTAAGGGTGGGGTGTGGGATAAGAGCTGAGGGGAGACAGGATGCCAGTGGCCTCTGTAGCAGGTGCTGGCTGAGAGCGCCTAGAGGCAGCATGGGCATTAATACGCTAAAAGGTGACACAACCATTTGTCAGGAGTTTCTTTTGGTCCTGACAAGACCCTGCTTATTGTTTCTTAAATTGTACCCAGTTTGTGACGTTTAAAAGCCTTACTTATGTAGCATGTCTTCTCAAATTGTCTCCATTTTTACTGATGATATAATGTCCTTTGCGTCTTGCACTTAAGTGCTATTTTTTAGCTCTCCCGACCATCTGGAAGTATATGACTTTTCCTATGTCCTTTCCTACCTACTCTGCTCTAGTCAGGAGGGGAACCATCAGGAAGCACACAGAGTGTCAGCTGTAGGTTTCACTGACTTGTGAAACAAAGGCTAACTGTTAGCTAACAATCCCTGTGGACCTCCTGTTTGACTTGCCTCAGGCTTCACCCACCCTCATTTATTTACTGGACCAACAGACTTAGCTATGCATGTTCACATAGAATAGAATAAGAAGTAAAATGGAGCAAGAATGGGGTCTGAAGTATCTCCTAGTATTGTACGGACACATGGCCTTGTAAGGAAGCTCCAGCACGGCCTGTTGGGAGTGAGTGATGCTGCTCTGTAAGGAGGAACACCTGCCCCTGGGAGGTGAGGCTTCCTCAGGGGCTTTGTGATGCTATAAAGTGACGATCCGTCCTAGTCCTAGCCAACTCATCAGTGATTTGGACGGTTAAATAAACATCTGTTATGGGAGAGAACCGTACAGTTTAGAAAATGGAGTGAGGGCAAAGGGGCTGCTCAAAAGGAACAGGTGGCTGCTATGCAAGCCTGGCAAGCAGAGTTTAATCCTTGGAGTGGCCCATGTGGCGCGCGCGTGCGCGCGCACACACACACACACACACACACACACACACACATCCCATACAGACACAACAATAATAGAGTATAAAATATTTTCCCAATAATAAAGGATTTAAAGAGCATATAAATTAAAGTGCCCCTGTAGAAGCAAACTTATAAATCGAGCTCTAGGGGAAAGGAAAACTGTCAAGCCATTCCATAATAAAATTGCTGTTTTTTTCTTTGATAGAATATTGTGATTATAGTGAAAATGCTAGAGACAGATGGCTGAAATATTTATATATGGAATTATGAACTGAGATTTGTTGCCAAATGTCATGGATGCCTTTTTAGAATACAATGATGGTCATGTTGATGTATTTGCTCCATAAAACACTGGGAAAGGAGCCGACCTAGACTTGGGTAGGGGTTTGCTTGTTTATCCTATCTTTTTCTGACAGTGGAAGAAAAACTTGTTCTTGATTCAAGAGCCATCATTCAGAAATATAGTCTCAGAAATGTTAATCTTTGAATAATCATGGATTCAACCATATGCTACCTCTGAGAAGCAATAATCTATGTGAACTGGTAATACCAACTTAAAAAAGGTTAAATTTGTGCCTTGAAGTTAGATTTGTAAGTGGTCAGCAGGTAGGCCCTCTTTCTATTTTTTTTTCAGGTCATCCTTGCCTAATCCTGTCTTACATCCTTATATAGATTTCCGTCAGAATTCTTCTCAGGTTTTAGCTTTCTGGCTTGCAGTGTCTAGAAGGAAGAATCTTTCTCCTCCATAAAAAGTTCCATGTCTTAAGTGACTTCCGGTGCCTTTTTCTGAATCATTTCTAGTTTCACCATCTCACAGGGGACTAGTCACCACAGCAAAGTCTAAACACAGGAATGTGTTTAGACACATTGGCACTAAGGAAAATGGGAATAAAATAAGATCCTTTCATATTCCATCACTATTTTTTTAGCCTTTATGAGTAGAAATTACTGGGTCATCTCTGGTTCATAGTATGTTTTAGCTATTTTTCTCTAAGATTTAATAAATTAGAGAACATAGTCTTCTATGGAAAATGATTTTTCTTAGTTTTCCTAGTGTTTTGTCTGAGACTAGCTCCTCTACCTACTCATCATCTACTTACTATCATCTCTACCTACTTATCATCTAAGGTAACCTAATGATACCTTAGAATATATACAACTTGATTTTTTGCATTTATACTAGGAAAGATATTAGATTCTTCTATATAAGTAGTTAAGAGTACATAGATAACCAACATCTAAAGGGATCTACTTCAAATATTTAATTTACTGTGTTTTATTTTAATGAAATAATATAGCTAAAGAAAGCATGTATAAAATGAGCATGTTCTATTCAATAGTTTGTAGTTTTTTATTGAATGACCTATATCATATCCTTCAATCCATGAAATCACTTTTAAAAATTCCTTTCTTCTAAGTAATTTACAATATTAAAATGGAAAAAGTCTGCCTCAGTTTATTTGCAAGCCAAAACATAACTAAGTTAAGTGTATAGGTATGATCAAATCCAGTGTCTTCTTTTATAGATAGACAGAAAGACAGATAGATAATTATTAAAATATAATTGCATCACCCCTTTTCCTTTACTCCAGCCCTCCCAATTACTCTCACTCAAACTCATCCCATAACCTCCCTGAAGTTAATACATTTTTCTTTGACTATTATTGTCACACACACACATGTGTATGCATGTGTATGTACAATATTATATAACCTGTTTGAGCCTGATTTTGTTGGTAGTGTGCATGTACTTTCAAATCAAATACCAAAAAGGATTCCCATTTCTGATACAAGCTGATTCTTTTTCCCAGACGTCATTAGTTACCTGTAGTTCCTCGTCTAGGAGTGAGACCCCCATTATCCCCTTTTCATATTAACATGCCCACTAATGTTGCCATTCTTGTGGTCCTATTTATGCAGCCATATATAGGAGAGATGGAGTCACAGAAGACTTCCTGGTATTCTAGTTCTTACAGTCTTTCCTCCTTCTCTCCCATGATGTTTTCTGAGCCACAGATGCAGGAGCTGTGAGGTAGTTTTATTCACTGGGGCCATACTTCCCTAGACCTGTTGATCTCTTCATTCTGTTCCATTGTGTTTCTCTGTGGTGGTCTCCATCGACTGCAAAGCGAGACTTTTATGAGGAGCTAAAGCAACCTAATCTTTAGGAAGCAGTACGGATTATGCTGGCTATTTCCCCCCTTCACTGTACTGAGAATTTGATTGCATCACCCAAGGCTTAGAAAAACTTCTGAGGTGTCCTTAAGTTTCGTATTTGAGTTACTCTTTAAGATGGCATGCCATTTAAAAGATGGGCCAGGAAAATAACATAGTCACTCAGGCCTTGCACTCATACTACACAACTTAGGTGGAGCATCAGACACAGACAGCTTAATATAATACATCGTATCTAAGACTGTTTTAAGGACAATATTGTTCCAGTATTTGAAACTTCCCATATTTATTTTTTTCCACATTAACAAAAGCATGAAGCTAAACATCTTGAGCTTAAAACTGAAGTTTCTTTTAATATTTTTAAACAATAAAATACTATTTACTTTCATTGTAAGAATTCATACTATCTTGGTAAGTATAAACTATGCCACAAGAAGCCAGTGGTTAAGTATTATTGGCCCAAGCCAATACCAAAGGCTGAATAGGTCTTTCTAGTCTTTATTTCATCTGGGGAATGAGCCACCCAAACCAATTGGCCTAGCTGAGCTGTCTCTGAGCTTAAGTTTTACTGGGAATATCTAGGTCTTTTAGTGGCAATACATGGTGCCTAAAACTCATGTACTAATTTTTCTTTTGTGTGTGGCATAAAAACTGAATCAAAGACTCTTAGCGACAAAAGAGTATGATGACACCCACCCAGCCAATGTTTTAGAAAGTGAGGAAGGGGTATAGATAGATAGGTGACTTTTCCAGGTCAGAGCTTGAGATGAGCAAGGCATGTTTTGGGTATCCATTAGTGATTTATTGATGTAAGTAGCAGCACCGTAACGTGGCAGCAGATGTCAACAGGCAAAGCATGGAAAATCATTTCATTCAATGATTCGTTTTCCTCCTCCTTGACTTATTACAAGGGGACAGAGCTCCAATTAATTCCTTTCCTCTATGGACCAATAGCAGCTAGAGCCTTAAAGATGGTACTAAAGAAATGAAGGCAGATAATTGGCTCTGTCACCATTTTTCATCTGGGCAGATCTCAATATGTTAATGTCTTGTCATATGATGAGCAGCTCAGTTAATCCATGGAGTTCCATCACAGGTTACTTGTTCTTCTTCCTCCACCATGGATTGTTAACCCTGTTCAATCCTAGATGCCAGAAACAAACAAATAAATAAACAAAAGGCACATGTTTAGTTTTTCCTCTCATCTCTCCAACTTCTCCTTCCTTTACGTTTTAGGGTGAAAAATTCTCAGCCATACTTAAATCGCCTACTGATGCCTTTTGTTTTAGAAATGACCTCTGGAAAAAAAAATCACAGTAGTGAGCTGTGCTTATGGGAATAAGAAGTCTGTGATTTTTCAATTCTAAACTTAGATCCTTACAAAATTAAAACACAAGTTAGATACCAACTGATCCGTATGTACATATAATGCTTATTTCTCGTGATGCTGGGGTAAAGCCCAAGGAATCTTTGAGCCAGAGCCTTTTGACCAGGAAGTTCTGCCCAGCCTTTGTCAGTGGGAGTTTTACATTTTACATTAAAGCAACAGCAAGCGATTTTAGTGATATTTCACAATTCACATCACACAAACAGTTAAATATTTCTTGCTGCGAAGAGTCTCTGCTTTAAAAATAGAAAATGCTGCAGCCTTTCTGGCCCTTCCCCCACACTGCCTTTACCAGTCCCTTTCCAAGTATTTCTGAATAGAGCTCAATGCTGAAGCCTTTCTCCAGGCAGCACACAGGAACCTTTGTGAAAGTCGGAAGGGAAGGAAGAAGTAGGTAGAGAGCCAGATGCTAATATTTCTTCTGGGGTAGAGCACTTGTACTCATGACACCTGCTTGTTACAGACAAACACACCAACCAAAGTATGTCTGCAGACATTGCTGTGGAAGGGAACGCCATTAAGCAAATCCTCCCGAAAAGAAAACTAGCAAATATAGAGGAATGTTCTTCTAAGCGAAAAACTAGCTGGGGTATTCTGACCAGTCAAGGTTAGTATAGCAGCCATTTGCAGTAAACTACATTGACCTAGTTTGGCAAATACTAACTTTAAACTGTGGGCGCTTTCCAGAATGTAGATTCTGAGGTGGGAACATATGGCGTGGCAGAGGACTGCCCAGCAGTTCCATCCTTTAGTGTTTGAAAATGCATCTGCCGAGTCTCCACTGTGATTGGATATGAAAGACAATGATCAACTTTTAGATGCTGTGTTAATCCTCTTTTCATTTTAGCAGTGAACTCTACGTTGGCATAGAAATGGAAACAGGCAATTATGCAGGAAAAGGCTGTTTAGAAACAATATAAATTTTAAATCATGTATTTTAGACCATAAGCTAGAAGGGTGATTTAACTAGGAAAACGAGTGCAAGGCCTTTGTTGAAATGTCCTTACATTTTGTGAATTTTAATAATAGAAAATTGTGTTAAGTATGAAGAAGATTGAACACAGTAGTTCAAAGAGAGGTTCTGGGAGGGAACTTTATGGTAAAAGCAGAAAATACCTTAGCAAAGAACAGAACACCAATATAGTCCATAAAAGATTTAAATGCTGGAAATGTGGAATCGGAAACAAACTATCATCTCATCGTAACAATTATGTTTACTATATAATAGGGTTTGAAGATTGTTATTTATGAATTATTCATTCTCAAATAAGGCAGTTTTAAGCCAGACACATATTTTTAAAAGATTGAAACATGCAATTGGATTGTTTCTCCTCACTACAAACACATCTTCTTACTTAAGACTATCAATATGCTCAGCAATAAAATAGCCGAACAGCATGAACACAATTTGACTGAAAGAGAACAGGCAGAAAGGCAAAAGAATGAGCTGTCACTTTAAAACATGAAAGCCTAATTCAGTGACCTACAAACTGTTTTTCTCCTGTGTGTTTATTATGCGCTGGGAATAGTGACAGCTGTTGGAAAGCATCACCAAGTAGTTTCACGTGTCCTTCTAAGCCTTTACGTCCGCAGTGAATGCAGTGCTTTTGGTAGAAATGATGATCGTCCAGACTTTCGTTAAATGGAGAGAAAATTATCCCAGTGGTAGACCTCAAGAAGTGACCATGATAGATGTGTGAGAGATGACCAAAAAATTGTCTGAATTCACTTAGATGAGTCTCTGGCATCTTAGTCCTGATAAAGGCTCCATGGGAGGTTGAAAGTAAACTACAAAATTACGTTCAGAATCTAATTATGATAAATAACCTTTGACCTACTTTGAATATATTGAAATTATGGTAAATGGGAAACTCACTATATTTGGAGAGGGAAACAAGACATAGCAAACTTCTACTTGATTAAGCTTCAGGATTTTCCAACACTGCCTTATGAACAGGCCAGGCAGTGCCTTTAATCCTAGCACTCGGGAGGCAGAGGCAGGAGGATCTCTGTAAATTCAAGGCCAGCCTGGTCCACAGAATAAGTTCCAGGATAGTCAGGGTGACACAGAGAAACCTGTCTTGAAAAAAATCATAATAATAATAATAATAGAGTTATTAAAAGTGGATAAGTAGAATTGCCATTTACAGTAGGGGAGTTTTATGGGCTACAAATCAAGAATTCAATTTAAGTTGAAATTCCTATTTGCTCATCTAAAGGAAGAAGTTGGATAGCCAGCTGCAAATGAAGTGTAAAATTTAGAGAAGACTGAACTGGATAAAACAATTAGGATACCCAACCTGTGTTATTTAAATAACTATGGGACGGGTAAAGATCTCAAGAGCTAGTGGACAGAAAGACACAGTCCAACATAGAGGGGAGGCAATGAAAAGAGAACATCTGAGCCAGTAAGAGTTGACTCCTATCAAAGAAACACAGGGATGGTCAATGCGTACGAGGTTTTTGAACATCGTAGACTTAACTATAAGACTATGTTACTAAGGCCACTTGCTAGGATGGGAATTCCGTTTAAACCAGTGGAGAAGGAAAACAAAAAGTATCTGCTCTTTAAGGAAATGATGAATTTGCTTTTAAAAATCTTTTGAGAAGTCAGAACGTTATCTGGATGAATGCTCCAATGTGGGTGCTAAGATTTATTAGAGGAATCAGGCCGACCTCTAGCTGTGGGGTTACCCATTTATGTACCCATGATGACTGTCCCAGTACTGTGACCATTCCTTACCTACTCATCTGATTTATGATGATAGATGAAAAAGGGTTGATGATATAGAGCTCCATAATCGTAAATAAGTTATTCCTTCTTCAGTTCATTATAAGTAGCTAATGTGTTTCTGATAAAAGGCACTCACTTTGAGAACAATTAGGAGCCAGTATTCAAAACTGAAATACCATGAGAAAGCCATTTCTCTCTATATTTGCTTAGACATTTCCTGACATTTACTCATACAAAATAAGAAAAAGGAGCCAAAATGTTGAAGGGTGACCAATGGAAACCACAGGACGCTTCTAGTTTGCCTGATCCTAATCACTTAATAACGTATTTATTTGTTTATAAGCTCATTAACACCAAAAGTCTATGTCAAAGTATAACATTAAATAATTTTTTAACATGTATCTTAAGTGCATGGTTGGTGAGAGTTTTTCATGCATGTATGTATGTCTGGTGCCTGTGGAGATCAGAAGATGGAGTTTTATATTCTGGAGCCACAGTTATGGAAGCCTGTGAACCATCATGTGGGTGTTGAGAACCAAATCGGGTCTTCTGCAAGAACCAATGTGCTCAGCCACAGCGCTGTCTTACCAGCCCTCAAATAGACTCACGGTTTCTATATGCACTTTTGGCTTTGATATTTTCTGTCATACTAATAATTTTAGTTTGTTTGTATTTTGACTTTTTTTTGCTTTTTTGAGCTTTTTTTGTTTTTTTCTATCTTTCTGTCTTTAGAGGGGGAATGGAGAAAACATGAAATTAAGTAGGTGGGTAGGTGGGAAGCATCTGGGAAGAGTTGGGAGAGTGGGGAAGGGGAGTGACTATGATCAAAATATATTGTGTGAAATTTTTTTAATAAGAAGAGAAGATCAAAGTATAACATTGCTGTTTAGTTTTCAAATGAAATTCACTAATTCATTTAATTGGTTTTGCATGATATTATAATCAAGAATCATAAAAATGACCAGTAATGTCTACCAATGCTGATCAGACAGCTAGGAAGAAACCAGTAGGATCTATGATGGTTTGTAGGTATGGTCTAAAGATAAACTGACCTGAAGTTGGTTGAGTATAATCATGTGAATTTCTTTGATTCTAATAAACTCAATGGCTGAATCTTAACTGTTTTCTGTGAAAATTTTATTGCTTATATGGTCAAATATTTTTTCCTCTGTGAAAGATTTCAGAAACTGGGGAAATACTTTAACTTTTCTTTTAAAAAATGATATGAACCTAAAAGTTCTTGAGGAAAAACATAAAAATATTAAATTTATGGAAGTTTTATTCAAACAATCATAGCATTAGGCTAAGTTCTTTATTAATACTGACTTCAATCCCATGAGGAGGTGGAATTGCCTTCCTTTGTGACGTTAAGAAAACACTGTTTTCAGGTGCTGACTTCCAAAGGTCCCATGAGTTGTTATATATGTAGGCATAAGTTGTTATATATGTAGGCTTGATTTTGAAATCAAGAATTTCTCCTGGCAGCACCATTGATCTACAAGGGCAATTGATATGATTAGAGTATCTGCCTCAAACTAAAGCCTTCTTTTAGAAAAAATATTCAAATTCATTTCTCTTGCTTTGGGATATATTTAGAAGAAACTGATCAGTAAAGATGCTGTAAACTTCATTCAATTCCCTAAGATAAACTATGACATGCATTTTGTTTGTCATATTTGCTTAGCTTTTCTATTTCTGTTCAAGCCCATAAGCAGAGTCTTACAAGATAATGAATGGCTCATAAGGAAAAATAAAAGCTAATCAGAATAAGTTGCATCTCCATGTAATTCAGTATATTCTTCTATAACCATGGAGAGTCCAGCTATGGCTGTGCTAATATTATTATAAGAAAATTTTCATAGTGGTGATAGGAACAGAAAGACAAGGTCAGTCTCTGTTCCTGAAGACACTAGTTTTGATGGCACATTATTTACATTTTACTGAACATGTCCTCAAGAATTTCTGTTAATCTGGTTGTTTGTATTTACAAAATAGCTCGTTACATGCCTGGTAATTTATTTGTAAACTTGTGCGAGAGGGACCAAAAAATCTTGGGCCTGGAGCTTACACGTTTGGGGGTGTCTTTACATTCTCAAGTTACAGAGTTTTACAAAGGATTCTTGTCAGTTATAGTCCTAAACTTAAGTTGCCTTGGATTCATAGTGAATCTGCATCTATTAAAAAGAAGACGGTTGATTTAATATCTTATAACTAAGGGAACTATAAAATGCCTCAACATTCTCCATAAAAATGAAAAGGTTACATGAAAAATGTCACTGTTTTTTTCTCATGATTACAATTTCTTCTTTGAGGTAAGTGTGATGCAATTGATATTTAGGAAAATATTTTTTTAAAAAAAAAAAAAGCCAGAGTACCCAAACACCCAAGTCGTCCGCATCATTGCTAAGTCAGCTAAGTCAGCTCTTTAGTTGCCACGATATTGATGGGGCTAAGAACTGGAGCAGGCAAAGACTATCTAAATAACAACATGATGTCACCATAGCCAGGGACAGAAGTAAAAGAAAAATGCTTTTGTTTCATGACAGGATCCATGATCTCAAGGATGAAAATAATTTAGGGTTACTATTCTTCAAAGAAGGCAATCAACTAGAAAAAGAAAATTTTGAAGGTAATTCAGATGTCTAAACATCAAGTCATCATATTACAAGGAGCTTTCAGCTCCTTAAAATGGCTGAGCACAGCTCATAAATGACAAGGGATTTTTTTCTCATGCTGCTAAAAAAAGATGAGCCGAATATACCTCAGCAGCGGCTGCCTTGAGGTGCCATGGGGAGACGGTGACTTAGGTATGGTATAGATCTTTATGAAACTGTGTGTATATATAGATACAGATATAGATATGAAATCATGAATCTCTTTGCTCTTGCAATGTGATATTTAAGAGCAGGCTCTTACTCTGTAATAATAAACCAGATGTCTGGGAACTAGTGCTATTTCTAAATATAGACAGTCACCCCTGCATAGCTCCACACACCGTAGCAGTATGAATTTGATTAGCATGGTGAAAGTTACATTTTGTAAAAAAATAAATTCCATACTGATAATTTATCTGGATGAGTAAGGCTGAACATTTTTCAAAGGATTTTCCCCTTTATCCTAGATACACAAAGTGTAAAAATTCGAAATACTACAAAATAGATATATAGTAAGATATTTTTATCTTGTTTAGCCTTGAAAAAAATAATATAAGCATGTCCATATGGGGAAGTATGATATTTAACATTGAATATATTCAAATAGATATTTGTAGTTGCTAAATTTCTGATACTCACAGAAAAAAGCAGGAATGGGTGAAGACATTTTAAAACAGAACTTAGAATATCATCTAATATTCTTTGATTCTCGTGTTACCAAGATTAATAACAGAAATTCTCCTAAGAAATTCGAGGAAGCAAGTAACGTGAGGTTGATTGGCAGCTAGTCAAGTAAAATTTAAAACCAATAATTTTTGTATAAGGTGATGTGTATATTTGTAGATAATTTCTTTAATAGATTGATTCATTTGTTGATTAATTAATTGATGAACTCACAAAGAAAAAGTGTAATGCAATTACTTATTGTGCTCAAGCTGGAACCAGTTACTGTGAACATCAGTACAGTCAAAAAGATGAATCCATCATTAGAATGCAGAAGACAGTTTGCTGGAAGGACTGTGGAGGATCCTTCTGCTGTAAACCTTGTTAGCTTTGTTGATTCTTAAAGGCCTTCACAATGCTGGGAAGGCCTGGGCCTAAAATAAACTTCAAAGATCATTTTTCGAGACCTTTGTCAGTCTTAACATTCAGAAGTCTTACATAGCAACAGTTGGAAAATGTGTAGTCATAATGAAGTAGAATCACATTATTTAGTGTCTGTTGTTAGAATAAATAAAAAATGCTGAGCTTTATTACATCATTAATAGGAACTAAAAAACTGGCATTGTAAATATTATGATTGAATTCAATCATATATCTAAGCATTGTTTATTTGAGACTCAGTGATTCCCTACCTCTCTGTTGATGAAACTGAATGTAGTGGCAATCTATTTTGAAAGGTAACAATTTTCATATTTTCTTGCTTGAATATTCACAGTGAGGACTAATCTACATTTGAAGTGCTCCGGTACTTCATTTTGCGTTAAATTTTCAGCGACAGAATAAACCAATGTGGATGATTTGTTAGGCATCATGTTTCACCCTGGAATCTTGGTCACAGCACACATTGTGGAGGTCAGATGACAGTTAGGGGGAGTTGGTTGTCCCCTTCAACCTTTTGGGTTCCAGGGATCCAACTCAAGCTGACAAAGCACTCTTACCCTGATGGGCACCTCGCCAGCCCTTTCTTTCTTTTTGTGAAAGGTGCATGTGCCTGGGTGTGCGTTAGTTTGTGTGTATGTGGGTGCTCACACAGGTAAAGTGTTTAGACAGCAGGTAAAGGGCTTAGACTAGGGCCATACACACAGTGCACCTCTTTAACATTAACTATGACCACTATGATTTGCAGGTAAACAGGAAAGAAAAAAGGCACTCTTGCCCCCTCTACCTTAGTATTTCCATTTTCAGTAAAATACTCTTATGCCATTAGATGTAAAGATTCTGCTGCGTGGCCAGTGACCTCAGTACTCTGTGTCAGGCTCGTGTGCTTACTTATTTTTCCTTGTCCTGTGTACCCAGACTGTATTCAGTGGAATTATTTAGGTGTCATTTACAGGGTTCTGGTCAGTTTGTGGAAAGATTATCATACTGATTCACAGGTAGAATCAAGAGGGCTTTTGAATTTTCTAAATGGTGGAAATAATGAAGTCATTTCTAAAATACAGAATTCTACTGTACTTATACCACTAATAATTTCATTATATAAAGTTTAGATAGAAATTTCATAAAATGAATTGTTGACTAATATTCAACGGACTATATTAATTTATGAAGAAAAATTAATCGGTGGCCTTAAAATGTGTGTTTATTCTATCCTATGGATTTAACAAGGAAGAGAAGTAGATGGAAGACAGATATTAGTATTCATAATTATACTATGTTATGAATATTTTTAGTCAGGTTTGGTTTTGTTTCTTAAATTTTATTTAAATAAATGTTTTCTGACATGGATAGCCTCCTTATTTAATCACTTTAAATCGTATATTATTATCTTTACTATCCAGTAAATTAAACCAATAGAGACAGAACTGGGGCTCTTTTAACTGCAGGAATCATGTTGAACCAGTCCAGCCTACTTTCTAACTGCTTGACTGAACACAAGGAGAGAAAGAAGCAGTTGATGTGTCTCTTGCAAAGAGGGAGAGGACAGTTCATGCACAAAGACCTCTTTTCCTAATGGGTGGGATACAAGAGGCACCTGAGAAGAGGAAATGGAGGGGCATGACATCTAGACTGGAAGATAAATGCCCTGGCTTACTCACAGCTAATACACAGAGAATGTGTGATCTACCAGTGGGCCTTTGACAATATTAGCACCATTTCCAAAATAGTTGACTCTGTGTCCCCTTTGACAACACCTTTCTGGGACCTATCTAGGTTATGCCATGACCCAGACTTGGGGCTCACCTACTTGACCTTCTTAGCAACAAGTTGAAGCTCATACACATCAGGACCAGGAGAATCTGAAGCCTGGGGTGAGGAGAGATAATGCGGCAGACTCAGAGTGTGAAGCCATGGGTTTGGCTGTTAGCGCTACTAAAAATCCAATAAGCACATCATTTCTGCTTATATACAAAAAAGCAAGTAGTCCAAACTCTGAACTTTTTGTGTGCCCCATCCTTTTTGGTTGATAACTTAGTAGATACTGTAAGTCTGATGTAAGTCAATTCTAAACAAATACAGCCATCTGCATTTACAAACTCACTAGTGGGATACTTCAGCTAAAGATCAAGTTTTCTAAAATATGGGATCAGTAACTGGATCACTTTGCTAAATGCTGGATGTGAATAATTTACATTGAACCTAACAGAGTTTATGTTGACCCACAGGATCTTGTAATTCTTTTTTGACAGGCTCCTGGGCAGATCGATCACCACTGCATGAAGCTGCAAGTCAAGGTCGACTTCTTGCTCTGAGGACACTATTATCACAAGTAAACTACTACATTATACTTCAAAATAAATAATCTCCCTTCCCATGAGCACAGATCACTGTCAAAGCAAATCCATTTGAAATAAACTTTTTTTTCCTTTTTTTAAAAATTTATTTATTTATTTATTTATAAAAATTTCCACTTTCTCCCCTACTCCCAATCCCCTACCACTCCCCCACTCCCTCTTCTCCTCCCTCTCCAGTCCTAAGAGCAGTCAGGGTTTCCTGCCCTGTGGGAAGTTCAAGGTCCTCCCCCTTCCCTCCAGGTCTAGGAAGGTGAGCACCCAAACAGACTAGGATCCCAAAAAGCCAGTACATGCAGACGAAACAAGACCCAGTGCCATTGTCAATGGCTTCTCAGTCAGCCCCCATGTCAGCCACATTCAGAGAATCCAGTTTGATCACATGCTCGTTCAGTCCCTGTCCAGCTGACCTTGGTGAGCTCTCATTAGATAAGTTCCAATGTATCAGTACTCCTCGCAGTCCTGACATCCTTTTTCATGTTCTCCCTTCTTCTGCTCCTCTTTTGGACCTTGAGGGCTCAGTCCAGTGCTCCAATGTGGGTTTCCGTCTCTATCTCCATCCATCGTCGGATGAGGGTTTCCTCTGCTCCTGCCTTCCTTGCTCACGTTCTCCCTCCATCTGCTTCTCATTTGGACTTAGGGAGTTAAGTCCAGTGTT
Source organism: Myodes glareolus (assembly GCF_982192425.1). NCBI lineage: Eukaryota > Metazoa > Chordata > Mammalia > Rodentia > Cricetidae > Myodes > Myodes glareolus. The sequence goes on along the minus strand of NC_142048.1, from coordinate 20,088,135 downwards.
CCAATATGTGTCTGTCTCTATCCATCCATCGCCAGATGAAGGTTCTATGGTGATATGCAAAATATTCATCAGTATGGTTATGGACCAAGGCCAGCTCAGGCACCCTCTCCTCTGCTGCCCAGGGAACAATCTGGGGACCTCTCCTTGGGCCTGGGAACCCCTCCAGAATCAAGTCTCATGCAAACCCTAAAATGGCTCCCTTAGTTGAGATATATACCTCCCTGCTCCCATAATCATCCTTCCTCCCTCCCCCCATGCCACTCCCCCATGCTATCCCCAATCCTCCCCCTCTCTCTTCTCTCTATCCCTCTCCCCTTAATTCCACCCCTCCATCCCCCATGCACCCAAGTTTGCCTGGCAATCTTGTCTACTTCCAATATCCAGGAGGATAACTATATGATTTTCTTCAGGTTCACCTTCTTATTTAGCTTCTCTAGGATCACGAATTATAGGCTCAAAGACCTTTAATTAAGGCTAGAATCCACTTATGAGTGAGTACATACCATATTCCTCTTTTTGGGTCTGGGTTACCTCACTCAGTAAAGTGTTTTCTATTTCCATCCATTTGCATGCAAAATTCAAGATGTCATTGTTTTTTACCGCTGATTAAAACTCTAATGTGTATATGTTCCACACCTTCTTTAACCATTCTTCTATTGAGGGGCACCTAGGTTGTTTCCAGATTCTGGCTATTACAAATAGTGCAGCAATGAACATAGTTGAACAAATGCTTTTGTAGTATGATAGGGCATCTCTTGGGTATATTCCCAAGAGTGGAATTGCTGGGTCCTGAGGGACGTTGACTCCCAGTTTCCTGAGAAACCGCCACACTGATTTCTACAGTGGCTGCACAAGTTTGAATTCCCACCAGCAATGGATGAGTGTTCCCCTCACTCCACATCCTCTCCAGCAAAAGCTATCATTGGTGTTTTTGAGTTTAGCTATTCTGACAGGTATAAGATGGTATCTCAAAGTTGTTTTGATTTTTATTTCCCTGATCGCTAAGAAGGTTGAGCATGACCTTAAGTGTCTTTTGGCCATTCAAAGTTCATCTGTTGTGAATTCTCTGTTCAGATCAGTACCCCATTTTTTAATTGGGTTAAGTAGAGTTTTAGTGTCTAGTTTCTTGAGTTCTTTGTATATTTTGGAGATCAGACCTTTGTCTGATGAAGCGTTGGTGAAGATCTTCTCCCAGTCTGAAGGTAGCCTTTTTGACTTATTGACAGTGTCCTTTGCTTTACAAAAGCTTCTCAGTTTCAGGAGGTCCCATTTATTCATTGATTCTCTTATTGTCTGTGCTACTGGGGTTCTACTTAGGAAGTGGTCTCCTGTGCCTATGTCTTGTAGACTACTTCCCACTTTCTCTTCTATCAGGTTCAAAGTGGTCAGATTAATGTTGATGTCTTTAATCCATTTGGACTTGAGTTTTGTGCATGGTGAGTGATATGGATCTACTTTCATTCTTCTACAGGTTGACATCCAGTTATGCCAGCACCATTTGTTAAAGATGCTTTCCTCCTTCCATTGTATACCTTTAGCTTCCTTGTCGAAAATCAGGTGTTCATAGGTTTGTGGGTTAATATCCGGGTCTTCTATTCAATTCCATAGATCGACTTCTCTGTTCTTATGCCAATACCAAGCTGTTTTCAATACTGTAGCTCTGTAATAGAGTTTGAAGTCAGGGATGGTAATGCCTCCAGAAGTTCTTTTATTGTATAAGATTGTTTTGGCTATTCTGGGTTTTTTGTTTTGCCATATAAACTTGATTATTGTTCTCTCAAGGTCTGTGAAGAAGTTTGATGGGATTTTGATGGGATTGCATTGAATCTATAGATTGTTTTGGTAAAATTGCCCTTTTTACTATGTTGATTCTCCCAATCCAAGAACAGGGGAAATCTTTCCATTTTCTTGTATCTTCCTCAATTTCTTTCTTCAAAGACTTAAAGTTCTCGTCAAATACGTCTTTCACTTCCTTGGTCAGATTTATCCCAAGATATTTTATGCTATTTGTGGCTATCGTGAAAGGTGAAGTTTCTCTGATTTCCCTCCCTGCTTCTTTATCCTTTGTGTATAGGAAAGCAACTGATTTTTTGGAGTTGATCTTATATCCTGCCACATTATTAAAGGTGTATATCAGCTGTAGGAGTTCCTTGGTAGAGTTCTTTTGGTAGAGTTTATGTACACTATCATATCATCTGCAAATAACGAAAGTTTAACTTCATCCTTTCCAATTCGAATCCCCTTGATCTCCTTATGTTGTCTTATTGCTATTGCTAGAACTTCAAGCACTATATTGAAGAGGTATGGAGAGAGTGTACAGTCTTGTCGTGTTCCTGATTTTAGTGGAATGGCTTTGAGTTTCTCTCCATTCAATTTGATGTTAGCTGTTGGCTTGCTGTAAATAGCTTTTATTATATTTAGGTATGATCCTTGTATCCCATATTGCTCCAACACCTTTATCATAAAGGGGTGTTGAATTGTGTCAAATCCTTATTCAGCATCCAATGAAATGATCATATGGTTTTTTTTTTCTTTCAGTTTATTTATATGATGGATTACATTGATAGATTTGCGTATGTTGAACCAGCCCTGCATTTCTGGGATGAAGCCTACTTGATCATAATGGATAATTTTTCTAATGTGCTCTTGGATTTGGTTTGCCAGTATTTTATTGAGAATTTTCACTTCGATTTCATGAGTGAGATTAGCCTGTAATTTTCTTTCTTGGTTGTGTCTTTGTGTGGTTTTGCTATCAGAGTAACTGTAGCTTCATAAAAGGAGTTTGGCAATGATTCTTCTGTTTCTATATTGTGGAATACATTAAGGAGTATAGGTATTACCTCTTCCTGGAAGTTCTGGCAGAATTCTGAATTGAAACCATCTGGTCCTGGGCTTTTTTGGTAGGGAGATTTTTGATAACAGCTTCTAATTCTTCACGACTAACATGTCTATTTAGATTGTTCACCTGTTCTTGGTTCAACTTTGGTATATGGTACTTATCTTTAAAAAAATGTCCATTTCTTTTATATTTTCCAATTTTGTGGCATACAGGCTTTTGTAGTATGATCTAATGATTCTCTGAATTTTCTCTGTGTCTGTAGTTATGTCCCCCTTTTCATTTCTGATCTTATTAATTTGCATATTCTCTCTGTGTCGTTTGATTAGTTTGGATAGGGGTTTGTCGATCTTGTTGATTTTCTCCAAGAACCAGCTTTTTGTTTCATTGATTCTTTGGATTGTTTTCTGTGTTTCTATTTTGTTGATTTCAGCCCTCAGTCTGATTATTTCCAGTCTTCTGCTCCTCCTGGGTGAATTTGCTTCTTTTTTTTTCTAGAGCTTTCAAGTGTGCTGTTAAGTCTCCAATGTGTGCTTTCTCCGTTTTCTTTAATTGGGCACTTAGTGCTATGAACTTTCCTCTTAGCACTGCTTTCATAGTGTCCCATAGGTTTAAGTATGTTGTGTCTTCATTTTTATTAAATTTAAGGAAGACTTTAATTTCTTCCTTTATTTCTTCCTTGACCCTGTGGTGATTTAGTAGTTGACTGTTCAGCTTCCATGAGTTTGTTGGCTTCCTGGGGGTAGCACTGTTGTTGAATTCTAACTTTAATCCATGGTGATCTGACAAGACACAGGTGGTTACTAATATTTTTTTGTATCTGTGGAAGTTTGCTTTGTTACCGAGTATGTGGTCAATTTTCAAGAAGGTTCCATGAACTGCAGAGAAGAAGGTATATTCTTTCCTATTTGGGTGGAATGTTCTATAGATGTCTGTTAAGTCCATTTGATTCAATACCTCTATTAATTCTCTTATTTCTCTGTTAGGTTTCTGTCTGATTGACCTGTCCATTGGTGAGAGAGGTGTGTTGAAGTCTCCTACTATTAGTGTGTGTGGTTTGATGATTGCCTTAAGTTCTAGAAGTGTTTCTTTTACATAAGTGGGTGCCTTTATATTAGGGGCATATATATTCAGGATTGAGACTTCTTCCTGATGAATTGTTCCTGTTATGAGTATGAAATGTCCATCTCCAACTTTTCTGATTGATTTCAGTTTGAAGTCAATTTTGTTAGATATTAGAATGGCCACACCCGCTTGTTACTTAGGACCATTTGCTTGGAAAACCTTTTCCCAACCCTTTACTCTGAGTAGGTGTCTGTCTTTGTGGTTGAGGTGTGTTTCTTGTAAACAGCAGAATGTTGGATCCTGTTTTCGTATCCAATCTCTTAGTCTGTGCCTCTTTATAGGTGAATTGAGTCCATTGATATTAAGTGATAATAATGACCAGTGGTTGTTGTCTCCGGTTATTTTCTCTCTCTTTTGTTTTTTTTTTTTTTTTTTGGTGGGGGTAGTAGAGTGTATTTGTTTCCTTTCTTTTAGTTTTGCTTGTGAAGAGTCACTAGATGTCTGAGTTATTGTAGGCAGTATTGGCAATGTTGGATTCCTTGGGTTGTGATTTGCCTTCTAATACTTTCTGCAAGGCTGGATTTTTGGCTACGTATTGTTTAAATTTGTTTTTATCCTGAAATATTTTGTTTTCTCCGTTGATAGTGAATGATAGCTTGGCTGGGTATAGTAGTCTGGGCTTGCATCCATGGTCTCTTAGTTTCTGCAGTACCTCTTTCCAGGACCTTCTGGCTTTCATGGTTTCCATAGAGATGTCTGGTGTAAGTCTGATAGGTTTACGTTTATAAGTTACTTGACCTTTATCCTTTGCAGCTCTTAATATTCTTTCTTTAATCTGAATGTTTTATATTTTAATTATTATATGTCGAGGGGATTTTTTTTGATCCAGTTTATTCGGTGTTCTGTATACTTCTTGAACCTTCATAGGGATATCGTTCTTTAGGTTGGGGAAGTTTTCTTCTACAATTTTGTTGAATTATTTTCTGGGCCTTTGATCTGCAATTCTTCTCCTTCTTCTATCCCTATTATTCTTAGATTTGGTTTTTTTATTGTGTCCCACATTTCCTGAATGTGTTGTGATGAGAATTTGTTGGATTTGCTGTTTTCTTTGGTCAGAGCGTTTATTTTCTCTATGGTGTCTTCAGAGTCTGAGATTCGTTCTTCTATCTCTTGTATTTTATTGGTTATGCTTGTTTCTGAAGTCTGTGTTCGTTTACCTAGATTTTCCATAGCCAGCTGGCACTCGGTTTGAAATAAACTTTCTTAATTGCTACTACTGCTCCTTCTTTATAACTTGTATCAGATAAGACATTAGTTCCTGTTTTACATTTGAAATTCTTTTTTGAGTACTTTGTCATAAAGCTATGTCTTCCTATTTCAAATTTCTCTTGCAGTATAGTTGAATACTAATATGGATTTTAGAAATTAGTTATTGCATTTATGTGTTATTTATTAAGCACTCTAAATATGTGTACTTTTATGTAGTATGTGCAGTTAACTATAGACTTAGTTCAGTCATATGACTCTAAAGAGGTAGCCAGTCCAGATGTTTAAACAGCATATTTTACATTATGGTAATTTATGGTGAACTGCCTGTGAAGTCAGTAGAATGCTCATTTCTATACCTGCTTACTTCATCAGAGGGAGCAGAGGGAGAAAGAAAAGCATAGATTCCTCTTGCAAACAGAAAGTGAACTAAGCTTGAATCAGTGCATTACATATTATCAGCTTCTAGTCTGACTGTAATGTATACTCAGGGCGTTAGTGATTCCCGGTGTCACAAAGAAAGGAATTTCTCAGATGGTTATGAGAAAGAACGGTTTCTAACAACATAGTTGGAACAACACCTGACACTTGATGCAGCCACAGCCTCCCCAAGTTTCAGTTTCTCACCTGTAACATGAAGATGTGTCCAAGGTGTTCCCTTGGAGTGTCTGGTCCTGTGACAGCCATGTGACTGTTTTACTCATCACTTCATGGTGGAGGAAGGACCTGTGTAAAAAGGTCAGTGGTTTCAAAGGCTAATCCCCTGGAGAGGGTCACATAATGCTTTCAGAGGACGGCAGTCCCAGTGTTTCTCAATGTGCCTCCTCCCCACAGATGATGCCAACCCTGAGGAGGGAGAGGCTGCCGCAGCACCCTCTCACATGCTTCCATCATCAGGTCACACTAGGATGTGGCCACATCTCCTCAAACCAGACTGGTTACTAGGAACTTGAAATCTTGAAAATGATAAGGATAGGACTGATAGAAATTCGACTTTCTAGCAACAAAAATACACTGTGATTGTCTGTCTGTGCCTCCATGTGTTCCCCTGAGACGGTGTATGACACTCTATGCTAAGATCTTGCCTTGAAACTTCATATAAAGTTCTTAGTAAAATTATCAATAGTAAACCATGAATTATTAATGATCTCCAGGAGGCAAAGAATCTTACATCCTAATAATTTTATATGATTTAGTCTGATATTATAAGCTTAATTAGAGCATGATGCTTATTAAGCTAGAGAATTAAATGAAATCTCTTATTTCCCACTCAGTGGGAACAGTAATAATTGTCATAAAAGTATTATCCCATTTAAATCTCATGACCACCCTAAATTTAGAATGCAAAATATTTGTTCCAATTATCATGATTATTGTGAGTCATGCTTTAAACACAAATCTAATTTTTAGCTCAGAGTTCTCAACCTTACTGTATAACTCAATCATATCTATTAAATGAATAGCTATTTTCATGACACATTCATAAATCAATTTACAAGCATTTATTTGTCCAGTCTGGATTGACCATTGAGTTTATGATTTTTTAAAAAAGTCTTTGATTCTATAAAATAAAGAATAGAGAACCAATATCCCTCCAAAGGTCTTAAGAAAATGAACTTTAAAGAAAATGTGCCAGAATCTATTAGCAAAGTACTTAGCAATATTAGGTGATACTGCTATAGTAATGGCAGTGTTCTTAACCCTCAAATGTGTCATAAATGGGACACATTACAATGATTACATATTTACAGGCACAGTGTAGTAAAATGTGTATAAAATGTGTAATGACCAAACCAACGTAGCTAATTTTTTCCATCTCATAATTTTACTAACACTTAATAATTGTGCATATTTATTGAGTATAGTATGACATTCCAACACATGTATTCACTGTTGCTGGGCAAAATAGAATAATTCATTTATAGTAGTTACTCTTCTCATTACTGAGACTAATTATCCTACAAGAAGGCACTGTGGGGACAGGTTTGTTCAGATTCACGCTGTCACGTAGGGGAGGCTGGTTGTCTGGGGCTCCAGCAGGAGCGAGGCGACAGCTGACCACATAGTTTGTTATATTTCCACAAGAAAGAAACAGAGCAGACTGATCAGAAGCAGCAGGAATATAACCATAAACTCATCCTGCACCAAAGTGGTCTACTTCAGTCAGTTCGGCTTGTCCTCACACAAGTTCTAGGACAGAACCATAAGTAAGAATTTGATACGGAGTATTAAGTAGGCAGTTGGCACAGAAAGACAAACACCACATATAGATAAGGATTAAAATGTTGACTTGAAGACAGAATAATGACGAACTGAAATTAAAGAGCTCCGAACATGGTCAGATGAGGTTATAGTGACTTAACATGCATACTGTGTATAACAGGAAGAGGACTAAAGAGTCTCAACAGCTGACTCAGCTGCTACACTGGTCAGATCCTTTCCTCTTTAAACAATCTCCGTGACATTGACAAGGATGGCGGGATGACATTGTATACCTTCTTGTCTCACTGTAGGGTTATAATGTAAATGCAGTAACCATAGACAACATCACCCCCCTCCACGAGGCCTGCCTGGGAGATCATGCGGCATGTGCAAGGACTCTTCTGGAAGCTGGAGCTAATGTAAGTAGTAACAGGAAGTCAAGAACGTAACATCTACTGACCCAGAGCACAAAACTTCTCATTTTATTTTCCTTTCCTTCTGTCTTAGCAGTAAGTATTGAAGACACAACAATACAAACAATGCCCTAGGACTCCCTCAGCCTACTCAAGAAACCTGCAGAGGAATCCCAGTCATTGTGTAGAGTGGTGTTTTGATGATCTTTAGACTTTCTGTTTTCGGGAATCAAAATAACAACAGATGACCATCTGTATCTTGTATCCTTGCTTGTTTTCTTAACAAGTTTCCAGAAAAATTCTCAGGAATAATAGCTATGGTACATACTTGTATTCCTGGATCTTTGGAAGCAGGGTAATGAGCAGTTATATAGTAAGTTGGAGGAAACCAGAGATCCTCTCAAAATACATACATACATACATTTATACATACAAATTTCAGAATAAAATCAATACCACATTGAAATATCCACTAGTAAAGTGACCTTGTCATTTCCTTCACTGTTACTACTTGCTGCTTCCTTTTTTGAGTTGTTGATTTTGTGTGAGTTCTATATCTGAATATTGACTTTTCAATGAACAATATCAGGGTGCCCATTCCTGTGACTGTTCTCCCACCTCATGTTTCTGCTTATTTCCTGAAGGTGTGAAGCTTGTCTCATTGATGAGTATGAAGTAAATACACACTGTCATATTTACAGTGCACACTTCCCAATTAGCGAGTCACGTAGCTTTGACCAATGCATCAACAAGTTCCTTAGTCCTGCATGATTTATGAATCATCTCATTCTCCGATTTCGGGTTCTGTTTAGGCAAATGCAATCACGGTAGACGGCGTGACTCCCTTGTTCAATGCATGCTCACAAGGCAGTGCAAGCTGTGTAGAACTTCTTTTGGAATATGGTGCCAAAGCCCAACCGGAGTCCTGTTTACCATCCCCAACACATGAGGCTGCGAGTAAAGGTTAGTTACGTGGTTAAGTTAAAAAGGGAAACTATCCCCAGATGTGCATACTCCTATGTGTCTCTCAATGACTTATACTTCTGTAGAAAACACGAGTCGAGGTACAAGTTCAAGAGAGAACATTAACAAAAAGTGAAACTGTCTTTTCTTGTGTTGGCAGGGCACCATGAATGTCTCGACGTTCTGATAGCCTGGGGCATCGATGTTGACCAACACATTCATCACCTGGGAACTCCTCTTTATGTAGCGTGTATGTCACAGCAGTACCACTGCGTCTGGAAGCTTCTTTATGCTGGTACTTTTTCATTCTCTCCATGTTTGTAGATAATTAATTGTTCATCTAGCTAAGCTTCTTTCTAAGATTCTCCAGACTGAATATGATGTTGCTAAGTATGTAAAGAAACCCCACAAAAACTTAGGGGCTCTGAGTACTTGGATAACCCTATTGCCTACCATAGAAAAACCCATAGACTGTCCCAGACTTTGGACTTTCTGTCCTGTTGCTTGAAAAAGCTTACTGCCTTTCCATCTAAGTTCCTCAAAGCTCAGTGTTTGCTCCGTGAGAAACAACCCTAATCCATTCAGAATTTGGTGGTCACTCTCACATTAGAGCTGGAAACTCCTTGGAGATGGTTTGTGCCCTGCCCCCCACTGCCATTATCTATTTTCTCTATCAGGGTGCCACTTTGTTGTGTGGTAGCTACTTAGGATATACATGAATGAGACACTAGAGTTTTGTGTTGTTTGTTTTGTTTGTGACTAAAATACACTATTTACTTCTGGCATATTCAGACATATAATTTTATCAACCCCTTAATATATTACTCACAGTGTCTTACCTGACCTATACATGTCTTATGAGCAGGACGTCACACCCCCTATTTTATTTCACATTGCACATAGAACTGCGAAAATGAATTCTGTTAATATTGATAAATTATTTCCTAGATAAATTGATCATACATTTGGTATAACCAATACAATATATGCTTTATCACCCATTTTTCCCACCAAACACTTTAGTATATGTTAAAGAACATTAGAAATTATTGTTAGCAATCGTTGATAGGTTGCTATTTTCAGGCTCCTTTCCTCTCTTAAAGTTGATAATCCCAATGAAGTTTGTGATTTCTTTATGGAAATTTGGCCAAGAGACATTTCTCGACTACGTATTTCATATTTATTTAAAAATAGTGAAAGCAATTATTTCTACTGAAAGCTAAAAGCATAAGGGAGCTATGAAGAAACTTAATACGAACTGATTCTTGTGGGTGTGGGTAATTTTACAAACTATCAAAAGGCTGACTCAGAAAGCACGTATGACTTTTGACAGTTATTTCTTGGTTTCTAACCATTTGTATACTAGCCAATAGTATTACTAAACTTTTATAGTGTTAAATACTAGAGTCATTGAATGACCCTTGTGAGCCAGACTTGGGCTAAGATGAATAACCAAGCAGTAGAAAATTTTGTATATAGGCTTATGTTTTTCAATGCGAACATGTTCAAGTTTGAGGTTTTATGCAGATATCATTGAAGTGTTTTTCCACTACAGAGGCTTTTAGTCTTTGTGTGTTTACTGACTGAAATTACGCAAGTGAAAATCGGCAGGCTAATTTATATACATTTTACCTAAATGATTCACATATTGATATTCATGAATTTTCAAAGAAACCAATAAGTTTTCTTGCCTTAAATGAAAATAACGAAAACAATATTATTCCAAATAACTTTAAGAGCTATTATCTATGATAAAAGTATGTATGTGCAAACTTAACAATGCTTTTAGGCTGGTGAGATGGCTCAGTGTGCAAGGACACTTGCCTTGCAAGTCTGATGATCTGAATTCAATCCCTGGAGACCATGTGAAGATGGAAGAAGAGAACTGAATCCTTGAAGCTGCCCTGCGATCAAAACATGCACACTAAGGCATACAGACCTACACACACATCTCAAGTGTGCATGTGTGTGTGCATGTGCACGTGCAAGTGTGCGCGCACATGCACACACAAACACACACACACACACACAGGAATAATAATTAAGAACCTTTTCAAAATTAAAAGGCTCTTTCTCCTGACATCGTTTCAGATGTCAATAAAAAATACCCAGAAAAGTATTTGAAAATAATATGACTAATGTGTATACCTCCATATCCAGAGGTAGCAAATTTAAGATTTTCTGTAACAGCTCATCACCAATAAATATCCTTTATGTAAATATCCTTTATGTACCCTTCCCCGAGTTGTCTTCCTCCCTTTTACCTGCAAAGGTAACTACTCATGTAATAATTGCTTTTTAAAAATCATTCCTGTCTCCTTCCGTACAGGTGCTGATGTCCACAGAGGCAGGTATTGGGACACGCCACTCCATGCTGCTGCTCAGAAGCCCAGTACTGAAATTGTGAACTTGCTGCTAGAATTCGGAGCAGACATCAATGCCAAGAACACAGACCTTCTGCGGCCAGTTGATATGGCTACATCTAACAGTGCTGTAGAGAGACTACTTCTTCAACATGAAGGTAGGGAGAATGTATGGGGGTGTTTATAAATGCAAACATATGAAACAGATGAAAACAGATGAAACAAAAGGATGAAAGTGAAAGTGCTTTATTACTCTATGAAGTAGCAATGACATAAAGTTTCAAGTGTTTGTTGTGAGAACCAAAAAATTCAACGTGGGCTCTATGGAAGGAAAATATAATGATTTTAAGATTTTTATTGAATCTAAACTTTTATTTTCCTTTAGTAAAATATGTTGAACTTGTTTCAACAATAAATCATATGCCATTTTCTGATGCAATATCTATTTAGATGCACTATTTTTAAAAATATTTGAGCACATGGCATGGTGGCATAGGCCTTTACTCCCAGCACTCGGGAGGCAGAGACAGGCAGATCTCTGTTCATGTTCAAAAAATAACAACGATCCTGAGAACTGGGTATTTGAGCCTTAGATCTAGCAAAAAAGCGCAGCAGCAAATACTAGGCTAGTTCTCTACCAATGAGTCACATTTCCAAGCACCCAAATCCCCCAGATCCCTTCTGGCTCCCCTGTAACTTTGGGGGGTTTTGTTGTTGTTTTGGGCACGGTTTTCTGTATCTTGTGCTGGCCTTGAACTCATAGATAGCTAAGGATGACCTTAAAAATTAATTCTCTGACTGTGCCTCTCAAGTGCTAGGATTATAGACATGTCCCACTAAGCCTAGTTCATGTATTGCTGTGGAGCAAACTGAAACTCCATGTGTTCTAGGCAAGCAGTCTGCAACTGAGCTCTATCCCCAACCCATTCAAGCCCCATTTTATAAGGTGTGGTTCATGTTCTCTAGTGTGTTGTAGATACATACTAAGAAAAGAGGTTTTTTTTTAACCTTTAAGTCTTTTTTCAAGCAACTTTTATAAAGGTTAGTTCAGAATATAATTTTAATTTTAAAGTTTGCCTTTATGATCTATATCTTGGTTCTTGAGTTAAATCTCCTTTAAAGATAAGAATTTGTTCTGAAAATTCTATGAAGCAAGAATTTTAATAATCTACAAGATAATTATGTATGTTATTATGTATTTGTATTTTGTATGTGTGAGTGTTTTGCCAGCTTGCATGTTAGTGCACTGCATTCCTGGTGTCTCCAAGAGCCAGAGAGTGTACCAGATGGCCTGGAATGGGAGTTAAGGATCTTTTGTCAGCCATTGCATGCTGTGGGTGCTGGGAAGTGAACTCAAGTCCTCTGTAGGAGGAGCAAGTGCTCTTAGCTGCTGAGCCACCTCTCCAGCAATTTGAAGACTGTAATGATTTAAAGAACATGTATGGTACATTCAATCATGAGACATATCTCAAGATCTCTAAAGTAAAGGCAATATAAATAATGAAAAACGTTTGTCATTAGCCAAATAAATTTACTGATTTATGCTTTTATTTAATATAGCTTTTCACATATAAAAATTCATTTTTTAATAAATATGTCGATGTCTTCTTGTAGCTACCCCAAGTTCTCTTTGCCAACTCTGTCGACTCTGTATCCGCAACTACATAGGAAGACAAAGGTTGCACCTTATCTCCCAGCTCCAGCTACCAACGTTGCTGCAGAATTTCATACAGTATCGATAACACAGTAAATAGTTTTACATTCTTTGAAAATCAAAACTTTATATTTCGTTTTCATTTTAAAATATAGATTGATATGGGTGAGGGCAAGTATAGTTCACCTAGGGAAGCTTTGAAATCTCAACAGAGTTTCATTGAAGAATACTCACTAGTACTGTTTATGAATTTTTATGGTCTTTTGAACTGTAATACGTTTAAAATATCTATACTATCTTAGCAATCTCAGTATACCTTCTTGACTTAGGGGAATATGAGAATTTACTCATTTTATGTTTTTTATTATAGAGCAGAAAGTTGCATACTTTTACTAAATTTTTAATTCAATTATAAATTTCATACTGTGTTACATTTTGAAGAATCTGTATTCTTCAAATAATGGGCTAACTGTAATTTCAGCTACTACCATTGGCTATCTCTGTATTTTTAATATTGACAAAAATTTTAGAGCAACTAATATGCTTTTTGAAATAAAGATGAATTATACACTTGGCTGTTGTAATGTCTTTCCTCCTCTGTACAGAGCTCAAATTTGCTTTCACATAGATAGTCTTGTGGTAGACTAAATTACCGAAGGACTGACAGTCCTGCCTAGGCAACAGATGTGGGAGGTTCAGCACCTGTGAGGGCTATTTATAGACCTTCTCAAGAGATGTTTCACAAGGTCTGACGTCAATGCTTCCAGATGTTACCGTACTCTGAAAATAATGGACCTTATGCCTCCGTGACGAAGTCATGAGTTACATTCACACAGTGAATGAGTTCTGCGATAACTGTCCCAGAAGAGTAGGTACCAGGGCTCCCTAACTCCTTAGGGTCTACACTTTAAGTGACTGGGTCACTCTATTGATACGTGAATCCCTTGGTTTCGGTCTTTGAAATAGGGTCAATGATCAAGGAAGCAGATGAATTCATTCTATATATATCCTGTTTCTTTTGTTTGACATTAAGATGAAGGGGACTGTCTTACTATAAAGAATTACACATAACCCTACAGCAGGGATTCTCAACTTGTGGATAATGACCCCTTACGGGGGTCAAATTGACCCTTTCATGCGGGTCCCAAAGCAGATATCCTGACTATCAGATATCTATATTAAAATTCATAATAAGAACAAAATTACAGTTATGAAGTAGCAATGAAAATAATTTTATGGTTTGAGGTCACCACAACATGAGGAACTGTGCTAAAGGGTCGCAGATTTAGGAAGGCAGAAAGCTGCTGCTCTAGCAGGAGGTTAGAAGACGCATGTTAATATTCCTTAAGAGGAAGATGATACACATGTGTCTTTGGTAAGGGGAGACATGTGACTTTGATACAATACAACCTACAGAAAACTCACATCAGAAAAGACAATCAACAAAGGATTGTCCCTTAGTGTGAACACAGGTGGGCACAGGGCTCTAAAGATAATCACACCCACAATCCTACTGAAAGCTTTAATTATTCTTGAAAGAGTAATGTTTTTAGTTAGTTGTCATGGAAATGTAGTTTTAAGATAAGATGCTTTAGATGTGTTCTCAGCAGAGGGCAGAACAGCAACGTGATGACTTGACGTCTATTTTCTGTCTCTTGTATGGTGAACCTTCTTTGATGTAAAGATCTTTCTGACAAGAACACATCCCAGCCCCCATAACATTTTTATAACATCTGCTTTCTTGACACATTCAAGACTTGCAGAGGTAAACACAAATACTGAGAACGAATTTCACAGACATCTTCTCAAAGTTAGATGTCCTCCCTGGAAAAAGTGGAGTGAGAGAGGAGTTTACCAAGGAAAGTTAGAGATTACTGAATTGGCTGAGTTTGGTCAAATTTCACTTGGGAAAGGGAAGCTTGAGGTAACAAAAGTAAATAAGTTCTATTCTGAGTAGACTTTTTGCAAACAGCATGTAGTTTTTTCCAGTTTTCACTCCCAATATGTGGTTTTCATAGGCTAAAATTACTTTGACCCCAATATTACTTGTAAAAATATTTAGTAAGGGCCTAGATGATAAAATCTCTTGCCATACAGAGGATTTGGTTCAACCCCCCCAGAACCCATGTAAATGTTGAGAACTATTTGATTTGAAATACTTTGATTCTACACACACACACACACACACACACACACACACACACACACACACAAAGATACTGAGCTAGATTCTCTTGCAAACTGAATAGTCAGAGGGGGTCCCATGCTGACTTATCAATCAGATAATAACATTGTAACAATCTTCAAGTTTTTGAATGATACCAAGAATTTTTTTGTTTCTACTGTCCAGAAACTACATAGACAACTTTGTTCTTCTCTGCAGATATTCACACACCAATGACTAACAGCCAGCTGGTAGAAGTCTTCCTTTCTTAGCCAGGGGGGAATTTCTCAGATAATTCCCTGAATTTAAGAGTACAAGGGGAAATAGCCCTAGACTGATTAATTTTTGTCAAAATGATACAAACTAGAGTCACCTTGTAACAACAGCCCGAAAGTCCAGCTCTTCAAGGCCACCTACAGAGTTCAAGGAAGAAGTCCCCAGTGGAGCAAAACCGAGCTTGGAAGTTTTCTGTCTGAGGGATTATGGAATAAATTCACCCACATGCTGTTTGAGTCATGTTCTTTATCCTTCTGTATATTTTTCTGTTCTCTAATTTTCTTCTAAGTACTAATTTTTTCTGGTTCTTTGTTTCAATGCCCCGTTTCAACTCTCCCTTGTTTCTGAGTTTATCTACCTTAAACACATTTTTTTCTGGAGACTTGAGACAATAAGAAAAAGAGTTATAAGACTAGCATCTCATTGGTCATAGCACATCCCTTGAGTAAATGGTAAGGAGCTGGGCCATTTACCATGGCAACGCAAGGTTTCAAGGTTCCAGGTGTGAGACTGTGACCAGAGGCTGGGGCACAGTGCCCAGCTGAGACAAGCTGCAGAGAGATCTTCACAGAGTCAGGTCTTTTCAATCACACTTGGCAAGCGAAGAATTGGCCTGGTGTTTTAGGTTGCTTTGTATTAATAACCTTGGTTAGACATCTACAACTATGGCCTTATGCATAACTGTAAAATACTTTATAATTTGTTTACATCAACATTCAGTCTAGTTAGAACTGCTCTGACATGAAAATGAACTGTGTGTAGTTTGAGTAAAAAGGACAATGTCTTACAGCCCTCATGGGACAATAGATCTAGTTATAAAGCATATCCTAATATATTTTCTGTATATCAAAATTATATAGATCAATGAGGAGTCATCTTTCTGACAACCCATGGATATATGTGCCCAGAAGATTGAGATGCAACATGAGATTACATATGCACTTCATAAGAAATTACATATTACAGTGCAGGTAATGGGAAGACAACATAGCTGCTTTTGCACATGTGAAATTACAGACAGAAGCAACACTTGCCTGTCAGTGGTCCTACAGGTACTGTCTGGATGGAATTCTTCTCCTTCAGAGAAACATTCCTCTTATAGGTTGACATCTGAACACTAGTTATCACCTGCTGCATACTTTCTACGGCCCTGGACAACCTGGCAAGAGGGAATGTCAATTTGGAAATTTTCTCCATTAGGGTGACATGTGGAACATTTCCCTTTTTGTTTGTTTATTTTTAATATTGCCTCTCATTTAATTTCAACATTTCTCCATTCTGTTTTCTTTCTCCAAACCTTTCTTTATATCCCTCCTTGCTCTCCTTCAAATTCAGGCCTCTTTTTTCATCCATTGGTATTGTACGGATATCATTTTCTTAACTGTTAATTGATATAGGAAGGCCCAGTTCACTGTGGGCAGTACTATGCCTAGGAAACTGAGTCTATGCTGTATAAGAAATGCAGACCACAAAACCAGAAGGGAAAAGCCAGTAAGCACTATTCTTCTGTGGTTGCTGCTTCAGTTCCTGCTTTGGGGTTCCTGTTTGATCCTCCTGTTCTGGTTCCTCTCATGATGAACTCTAATCTGCAAGATATAATGAACCTTGTTCTGCCCAAGTGGTTTTTGGTTAGCATTTTTATCAATACCCAAGACAAAAAACAGATAAACTTTTTACCTTGGGAAATGTCAACTGCCCTCTATGCTCTTAAATCAGTGATTCTCAACCTGTGGGTCACAATCACTGTGGATTGTTGAATGACCCTTTCACAGAGTCACCTAGGACCAATAGAAAGCACAGATATTTACATTACAATTGATAATAGTAGCAAAATTACAGTTATAAAGTAGAAACGAAAATAATTTTACAGTTGGCAGTCACCATCCTATGTGAAACTGTATTAAAGCGTCATAACATTAGGAAGGTTTAGAACCACTGTCTCAAATCATTACTGGGAAAATTACCTAGGGAAAATAAAATTATACTGAATTTAGTAAGCAAAGGGGAACTGGACACATCTTTGCCTTGTGACTCTTTCTTTCTGCGCTCAAGAAGTAGACTCTGCTCCTGTGACTCAGGTTTGGATGGGTCCTATTTCTTGCCATGCTTAAGAAATGGAATAAATGCATTAAGAGACTATGTTTGACTTGGGCCTCTGAAAAGTTCTGTTTTCATGTGAAAGACTGTAGTCACCAGGGAAAGAAGTCTAGGTTGGCCTACTAGACGGTGAGAAAATGTGGAAAGAGGACTTTGTAACCCAGTACTAAGAACCAACCCCATGAGTGCAATCTATTAGTTACTTTTCAGTCTTTGATCAAACTCGATGACCTATTCAGCTAACAGAAGAAAGGCTTTGCTTGGGCTTAGATCTAGGACACTGGTTCTCAACCTTCCTAATAATGAGACCCTTTCATACAGTTCTTCATTTGTGGTGAAGGCCCCCAACCATAAAAATTATTTTTGTTGCTATTTCATAACTGTCATTTTCATCTATTATAGATGGTAATGGAAATGTTTTTTGGAGATGGAGGATTGCCAAAGGGGTTGTGAAACATAGGTTGCAGCACTTACATATTAATAGCCAATACATACCTTCAATATTTTTATATTATTTTTACCATGACCACATGACCCAGAGGCTCCTTCTGCACCTTCCTGAATCCCTGTACTTAGCTACATGTACATCAACTTAATACATGCTAAAGTCATTCGGGAAGAGGAAACTCCAATTGAGAAAATGGCTCCCCAAATTGGTCTGTGAGCAAAGTTGTGCGTATGTTCTTGATTGATGCTTGATGTGAGAGGGCCAAGCTCATTGCTGACTATGTCACTCTCAGGGATGGTAGTCCTGGTTCTATAACAAAACAGGATGAGCAAGCCATGAAGAGCAAGCCAGTAAGCTGCACTCCTCCATGACCTCTGTATGGGCTCCTGCCTCCTTGATCCTGTCCTGTTGAGTTCTGCTCTGACTTCAGTTAGTAATGGACTGTGGTGTTGAACTGTAAATTGTTGTAAAAGAAGTGGCAGGCTCCTTCCTGCCGCCCGAGAGAAGCACAAGCCCTTTGTTCCGTCCCACCCGGCTAGCTTACCTGAAATAATTACACAGAAACTGTATTCATTTAAACACTGCCTGACCCATTATATATAGCCTCTTCTTGGCTAACTCTCATATCTTAATTAACCCATTTCTAATCATCTGTATCGCCACTTGACTGTGGCTTATCGGGATGAGTCTAAGCTACGTCCATCTTGGAGAGAAGAGCCATGGCATCTGCTTGACTCTGCTTTCTTTCTCCCAGCATTCTGTTTGGTTTACTCCGCCTATCTAAGCTGCTGTCCTATCAAAAGGCCAAGGCATTTTCTGTATTTGACCAATGAAAGTAACACATAGACAGAAGGCCCTCCTACTCCAGCAAATTGATATAGACACTTTCCTATCCAAGTTGCTTTTGGTCGTGGTGTTTTATCACAGCAATAGGAATCTAAAAACAAACAAACAAAAATCAGTCCCCACATGTGGAAACTGCTTCTTACACCATGACACAAAGCACAAACAAAATGCCCTTATCAAGCCACCAAGATTTTTTAGTTTGTGAATCTTATTTAGTATCATACCTCTTAATAAACTAATTTTCTTACAACCTTAGGTAATCACAGTATAAGATCCAACAGTTTGTGTTTTGTCACTCTGTACTCTTGATTCATTTTTCTGAAAGCACAGTTGGGTACTCTGTATAGTATTCCCACTGGAGTTTCTATTTGTAAAGTAAAAGACATAACTCATAATAGTTGTTTTTTGTTTCATTTGTAACTTATTTGCCATTGGGCAATGTTATCCATCATTTCATCTATGTAGATAAAGGCAGAAATGAATTATCAGCATGTTATTGTAGTTGATACTTCTGGTATATATTAAGCCTGGTTGAGAGACAGTAACTCAAACTATGAGTACACAAACAACAAAGAGTTGATGTGGGATTTCCCTCTGTATGGTGTGATTACCATTAATGAATAAAGAAACTGCTTTGGACCTATGGCAGGGCAGAACTTAGGCAGGTAGGGAAAACTAAGTTAAATGCTGGGAGAAAGAAGGAGGCACAAAGAGAAAGAAGCTGTGGAGCCGCTGGCAGAGACACTAGTAACTTTACCCGGTAAGCCACAGCCACATGGCAATATACAGATTAATGGAGATGGGTTAAATTAATATGTAAAATTTAGCCAATAAGAAGCTAGAGCTAATGGGCCAAGCAGTGATTTAATTAATACAGTATCTGTGTGGTTATTTTGGAGCTAAGTGACCAAAAACCAACAAGCAGCCTCCTCTATACTACAGAGTTTCTAGACATATTAGCTTCAAAATAACTCAAATTAATATTAAAGGGATCAAAATATTTAAGCGAATGATTAAATCTTACAACCAATTTTTAGAAGTTTATTCTAATATTAGAAATATTTAATTAGCAACATGGCAAGTGGATATATTCCAGAGCTTGAAATTCTAATTATTTAAATAATTAGATATTTATTTAATTTAATTAATTAAATAACTAAATAATTTTTCTAATCCATTGTTTAATTATTTCATTTTATGGTTGCACCTTTCAAATTAAAATGATTTCAAGGGGTGCTGTAACTGTTTAAAAGTCTCTTCTCCATGCTAGTTACCTTAAAAACGGACCTAACATTTCAGTAAAACCTTTTCTGAAAATTGGGCCTTGCTTGCGACATTACAAAATAGCACTGGGATGAGATTCCCAGGGAAGGAAAGTCTTAAAACAGACAGATGGCTTAGTGCTGCAGCCTGTGGATGCTGAAGAGCAGAAAATAGAAATGCTGCTGGCATTCTACTTCGCTATCCACATCTGCTGTCGTGTCTGTGTATTTTATAGATGCTGTGTTCTGAATAATCCTTCTGAAGATCTTTCTAGAGTGAGCATAGTTAGAAGACTAGTGAGAAAATTTACGTTCACAGGCAGAGCAGAAGTTCACTTGGTTATAATTCTCTCTAGTCAAGAGCAAATATTCAGTGGGTGTTCTTGTATAGACCATTCTATAAGACTGGGGTTTCCCAGAGTCAGGCACCCCTGGCTATGATGTGCCCACTTTACATTCAAACTTGCCATTGGCACAGTTTTTGGTTTCCTGTGAGCTGTGAAAGACAAGAGCAGTGTGGCCTGAAATCTGAGTTCTTACTGCTTCCTATGCTGATATATCAAGTTCTTTACTTTTCTTCCCAGATTCTTCCACAGGATGAAACAGATAGGGTAACTCTCTTCAGGGTGGTCTCTACAGAAAATAGAAAGCAAACAGAAACTCCCTAAACAGAAACAAAACCCTTGTACCTCTCACAATTCTTAACAGCATTGCCTCTAAACTTCATTGTGATGTGCAAGTAAACTATTCTCAGTGGTTCACTACTAGATCTTGGAAGGGGTTCAGTAATTATACCCCATTTCTTGACAAAATTCAAACAACTGCATAGAGATATTTGCTCCCTGCTTCTAAGATCAGCAGAGATCTGTGGGGTCTTAACATCTCATAGCCAGTCATACTACCCCTACATAGATTACTACAAAAACTGAACCCAGTGAACAAGAAGCAGCTAGTTCCTTAGATTGCCTTTGTAAGAGGTGGGTGAGCTAGCATTAGGGGAAAAATTTTCTTCAGTTATTAGTCAGCATCTTGTCATAAAAGAGAAGTTGCTCTGGGTACCCATCACTGAGAACTTAATGTTAGAAACTTGTTAAATAGATGCTCAAAAACGGAGCAACTAAAACAGGAACATCGAATTGCTGCTGCCACTGATGCTTCTGGCAGCAATAATCAACCCCATTGCAGATGTCGAGGTTGTAAACAACTGGGATTTGGAGGCACAGCTCTATAAACTTGTGAGCAGAAGATGTCCACAGCTAGTGTGCTTCATTTCAAGAACTCCAGAGGACCATCCCAGGAGAACATCTGGGTCTAAAACTTCTAAGGAGGACAACCTGTGGGTGGCTGCAAAACTCTACCCCTGTGAGAGCATGGAAATACAAACAAGATTGAAAAAATTAAAAGAAAACAATGAAACATTGGATTAGATACTAGAACCAAATGCCAGTACCAGGGGAGGTCTTGTTGTTATGGTAATGTGGAAAGGAATAACAAGCAAACTGGGAACGGCAAATCCTGCCTTTCTTCCCCTAGTCTCCTGGGTTCTTCGGTCTCCTTTGCTGTCAGAGTTTACCAGATGTGTAGCAAATGAAAAGTCAGACTCCAGAATCCCAGTTCAGAAGTATGGAGAGTATGTTGTACCAGAGATACAAGTACTCAACACCGAACACATTACACAAGTAAAATTCTAGCGTAAGAGTAAGACTCCAGAATTAAATCCCGGTAGCTTGCTCATTTGCCTCTGTGAGTCGTAGCAAGTAAGTCTTGGGTTAGTCTTCATGCACAAACACTTTCCGTAATCCCAATGGGTAACTCCTTTCCTGAGGAAACATTCACGGACATGCTAACATGAAAGGGTGAAAATTTCATGAGGTCCCACACCTTGACAAAGAACTACAGGAAATTTCTGACCGCTCAGAGAAGGAGAGTTAGCTTCCACCAGGGGTGAGCCCCTAATTGGCTGTCCAATGCAGAGTGGCCAGTTTTCAGATCATAGATACGCCAACAAGCAGAACAGACTCAGCAGTGTGTGTGAGTGTGTGTTTTTCTGTATTCCCTGAATTTGTTTACATTAACTTAATCCAATGAACAGTAGAAAGTTAGTTGAGCTAGCAGCAGGGAAATTTTTACATTGTGTGTGTGTGTGTGTGTGTGTGTGTGTGTGTGCATACACATACATATAGATATGTGTTTATAACAATAACAAAGAAAGAGAGGATATTAACTTAAGAGGGCAGATATGGGAACATAGCAAGGGAGGCTGGCTGGGAGGGGCAGGGGTGAGGAAAGGGGGAAGCGATGAAATTTTATTTTCATTACAAACATGTTGTTAAAAACCATTTCTCTACCCCTTTATTCACACTAGTGATTCCATGTGGAACTGCCATCTCTTCTATGAGGAAACTTATTTCCAGAGTCATAAAAATGATCATTCACACTGAGGACAAAGTACTACCTGCGACTTCTGTTGCTCTAGACTATATAGTTGAGGTCTTTATTTAATCCTCAGAAACCATATAAGTTTTATCCCATTTTCATATTTTATAAATAAGCCTGGTTAAATAGCTTGTTCAAAGCCACATAGCTAATGAGAAGTCGAACCAGTTCCTTAAAGCTTATGTCTTAAATATATTTAGTTATATGGATATGTCTGTGTGTGGGTATGTTCATGTGAGTACAGGCTCTCCATAGGGGCCAGCGGTTCCCCTAGAGCTGGAGTAATAAGGGTTGTGAGATGCCTGACATGGTGCTGGGAACCGAACTCTTAACCCCTGAGTCATTTTTCCAGGCTCTGAAACTGCTTCTCAATCAACTCAGAATACTGCCTTCTGAAATCGAAATCAAAGATCAGTTTCCTCTGTGAGCACTTCCTAGATTACCTCAGGCCAAATTACCTATTCCATTGTTGGATACACAAACACACACACACACACACACACACACACACACACACACACCACTTACCATCTTGTCAGTTTATGTGATTTTGTACTCACATAAATACATCTGTACCTCATAAGAAGTTCCCACAGTGGTGAAGCCTGTATCAGTGTTTTCTAGTACGATAGAGAGAGCCACATATGGGTATTGGACAGATGAAAGGTAGCCAGTGCTACTGAATTTATTATATGAAATTGATTTCACTACAACTACAAACATCCATATGTGACTAAGGGCTACAATAGCAGACAGTTAAGCTCCACTTAATAGCTTCAAGGTAGTTTCTTAAAAACAGTCATTAAATGAATGAATCATTGATATGACATATTATTGAGCAAGGAGAAAACAATGGTACTTCATTTCTCTCTTTCATTTTTATTCTTTAAGGATTAAATTATTTTAGTATGTATATTTGTGTGGGAACTCATGCATATGCCACAAGTGCATATGATGTCAAAATACAACTTGAGGGGCTCAAGTCTGAAGCTTTAGCAGCAAGTGCCTTAACCATCTGAGCTATCTCTTCAGCCCTTTATTTAACTACATACAAATTCACATTCGTTGACATTACTAATGATCACACATACAAATACAAATAAACATTGAATAAAATATTATATAGTACCACCAAGAAGATCCAGTCCATGTTTTACATTATGGAATATGTATTCATATTTGACATTAAATATATTCTTGCTTTAAAGACTTTAAGGCGTTTCCATAATCTTTTCTACATAGCTACTTAATTTATAATTACCTATGACCACTTTGCAATAACTTTTTATTTTCTCCATCACTCGCTAATGAATTACAAATGTCTAGATTACAGACAAGGAAGGACTTTGTTCTTCAACAAATATTTTGTTGAATAAATATTTACATCCCAGGACATTTTGAAGTATAAAAATGTAATCAATAAATTGTTTTAAAATACGTGACTTTAGTGGATATTTGACGTAATCATTAAGGAAATTGGTATGATAAATTTTAAAGTTATTTTTCTTTTTGAAACAAAATTCCTGCGGCTTCCAGTTCTATCCTCCACTTCCCCCCTCACGCCCCCCCCCAAAAAAAAACTTTCACTGCATTCTAGAGCTTTCTCACATCTTTATTCAAAATGCTTTATTGAATACTGGCCTTTGCTGACAGGCCATAATATGCACAATATAAAAATGTGTGAGCCCGGATTATTAAAAAAAAAAATCTCTCAACGTATTGCAAATGAAACCAACTTACACTTGAAGCTCTGTCTAAGGTTTAAGTTCCTCAGACTGTTACGTTCCAATGGGCCCAGAGATACCGGAACCCAGAATATAGCTTCAGTTTCTAAACTACCGAAAACTTTCCAAATGTCCGAGGCAACCACTGATGCAGATTCAACGTCCAGACCGAAGCCCCGCCCCTTGACGCTCAGCATCCCACTCCCGCCCCCACCCACGCACAGCTTCCCCGTTGTCATAGAAACTCAGAAAGCGCTATGGCTGCCGCCGGCCAGGCAGATGAGAGTTTACCACTGCCGGCGGCAGCCCCATGCGAGCCAGCCTCACCTTCTTTACCGCCAGCGGTTCCCGCCCGAAAGAAGACTAAGAAATGTGTGGTGTATCCGCACCCCCCGAGGAGCTCCCGCCTGTCGCGTTCGGTCCTGCGCTGGCTCCAGGGGCTGGATCTCAGCTTCTTCCCTAGGAACATCACCAGGTGCAGAAGCCAGCCAGGCCCCAGGGAAGAGCGGCAGGTCTCAGCCTCCCCTGGGTCACCTGCTGCGCTTCAGCTCAGTCTGGCTCTTGCTCCTAATGGAAACACCCTCCCCGCTTGCTCGCTCACCCCACAAGGCATACACATCACAAAAGGATGCTCAAGAAAAACGTGAAACATTTTTTTTGCATTGATTTTATTCCATTGATCATTACATTGTTGATTTTGACTTACGCTGATGTGGAATGCTTTGATGATAACTACAAAAGCCAAGGGCTCTTTGTATTAATAATAAGCAGAATTAGTTTACCCTCCTTTAGAAATAGCATCTGGTTTGAGTGTTACCTGAGATTTAAAAAACCTCTGATTATCTGAAATTGTACTGAAAGTAACTGGTCGTTACTATGGAATATGAACAAAATTCCGTAAAAATGAAGACCATGGTTCTTTCGCAAAATAACTCAGTTTACTAATTTCAATAGTGGGTTTTTCAAACAAACAGCTGTGGAAATCTCAATGAGCATTTGAATTACTAGGAAATATTGTTAAAGCTAATAATTTGAATTCATTAAAAGAACTCCAAAGTTGTAGACAATAATTTTAACAAACTGCTTTCCCAATGAGAGTCCTCAGAAAAATGAACCAATACAAGTTTTTCTAGATGTTTCGTCATTATGAAGTATTAGACAGCCATTAATTACAAATTATGTAAATTATATTAACTATACTTTTTCTTTTCCTTGTTATGCACCAGGGATTTTTCAAATGGCTACTTAGTTGCAGAGATATTCTGTATATATTACCCCTGGGACCTTAGATTATCATCCTTTGAAAATGGAACCTCCTTAAAAGTCAAGTTGGATAACTGGGCACAGATAGAGAAGGTAAATTAATAAATTAACAACAGTTTACTGTGAAAGTTGTTTTAGAAAACGACACTCTTTACACTGTTGATATCTGTGTGTGAGGAAAAACAGAAAGGCCAGAATGTGTTGTCTAGGAAGCAACCGAAGTTTGTCACATTCCAATTGTTTACAATACAAAATTATAAATGACCTGTGAAATTTAACATATATCCATTAGCGTGGTACATAATAGTAGCTTTCTTGAAAAACAATAATGAATATTGGTAACCAACCAAAAAATTAGTTCAAAGGGGAAATGGGTTGGTTAAAGTAAATTCATAGCACTTGGTTATTTTTCTAGAACTTATGATGACAAAGTTTTTTTCTAATATTAAAGTTTCTAGCAAAGAAAAAATTTAAACTACCTAAAGAACTAATCCATGGAACAATTCACTGTAAAGCTGGGGTGCCCGAAATCCTGATCCAGGAGGTGTACACTTTACTAACACATCGAGAGTAAGTAGTTTGAGAGTTTCTAACTATATAATTGAGTGTAAATGTGTCATGATATAAGGCTCATTAGTAAGACACGGGGTGCCAACAATATTTTGTTTCTTCTTTCCAGAATTAAATGTGTCCAGGATGACTACGCCAATTTCACAGACTATAGCTATCAAATGCGTTTGCCACTTGTTCCCAGGTCTACTGTTTCAAAGTCGATTAAAGACAACATTAGGTTATCGGAGTTACTGAGCAATCCTAATATGCTCAGCAATGAACTCAAGATCGAATTCCTCTTCCTTTTACAAATGTTGCAAAGAAAATTAAGCAGAAAATTGAACCCAGGTAAGCTTTCCCTAGAGACAGGTGAGTTCTAAAATCAGCACGGCTGTTCTTCAGCTCCGATGAGAGAAAATCAGGTGGTAAGGTAAAATGAGTTGTTATCACTGGAGTGGATTCTTTCTCAGTCCGTTCCTTTCTATGGAAGCACACGTTACATAAGGATAGATGCCCCATTTTTAGAAACATGTTTGTCAGTCTATTAACTACACTTCTGTGGGAAATAAGTTCACCTACCAACCATAACTCAAGAGAGCAGGAACATTTGACTCAAGCCATCCTTAAGTTTTTGGGAAGAGCTAAGATTATGATTCAGTCTCAGTGCTGTGTAGGAGAATACGGTCAGAGATATATTCTCTATATACAGTACAGTTATTGGTATGTGGGTGGAAGGGCAGCTTTCCAAAAGCTTACCAAAATGATTGTTAAGTCACCTTGAGTTCTTGCCATACATCCCATCAGTTGTCCCAGGCAGGTGACAAAGTAAGCGAAAGTGGTATTCTATCCGTATCACTAGCTTTGTTTTTTGGTCTCTGGCTTTATCTTTCTCATATCTATGTCTTATCCACTGCCTAGGTTTCACACATAAAAAACTGATAGTTTCTGTAGCAAACTAACTCTTCAGTAAATATGTACGTCATTAGGGTGTTTCTTCCCTTTGGACTATATTTACCGAAGGAAAGAACCATTTTCTCTCCAGTCTCTGGAAGGTGGAAGACTGCAGCTTAAATACTTCTCCACATTTGGGCTATTTGTATAGCTCCCCCCCGCCATACGAGAACTGTTTGCCTTTTGTCCTCCCTTACTATGTTCATTTTTATATATTATAAAACTTTATAAAAATGTATATATTAAAACTCCTATATTGTTTCTCTTGCTTGAGCTGCTATGACCTCTGGATCTGCTCATTTATTTGTGAACAAAGAAATAAAATATTAATCATTTTGCAGGATTTTATATTTAAGATGTGTGTGTCTTAAACGTTAGAGTTAAACATTACAATTTTGCTGCAAAATGCACTGCACACTCATGTGTATATAATACATGAGCAGTTTAAGAAGCTGCAGATCATGGCAAACAATTGTGCATCTTTATGCAGCTTAAGAAATGAAATATTAACACCTCCTCGATTGAACTCACCACACTATCTCACAGGGAAACCACTGTCTTCCTGCTTGTGCCAATAATTTCCTAGATTAAAATAAAGTTAAGCTATATTACTACAATAATATTCTCAGTTTTAGCCACACACATATACACACTTGTGTTTGCATGTTGTGTATGAGTTATATTAGTTATTGAATCAAGGGCCTCATGCATGCTAGGCAGGTTCTCTACTATTTAGTTATACCCCCCCCACACACACACTTTTTTTCAGGCAGGGTTTCTCTGTGTAGCAGATGACCTGGCTGTCCTGTAACTTGCTTTTTAGATCAGGTTGGACTTGTATCCACAGAAATCTACCTGCTTCTGTCTCCCAAGTGCTAGGATCAAAGGCCTGTTTCACTATGTCCAGCTATATCTCCATGTTTTATATTCTTTTTAAAGTGGGCTTCTTTAATGTTACTTATTTTTATTGCTTTTGTTATTTTGCAAAATTGTCTTTTTATTTTATTGAAAATCTATTTTTTTAAAGATGTATTTATTTATTTTGTATACAACATTCTTCCTCCATGTATGTCTGCAGGCTGCAAGAGGGCACTAGATCTCATTACAGATGGCTGTGAGCCACCATGTGGTTGCTGGGAATTGAACTCAGAACCTCTGGAAGAGCAGCCAGTGCTCTTAACCTCTGAGCCATCTCTCCAGCCCCCAAAATCATTTGTTTTCACATGATGTATTCTAATTGCAGTTTTCTCTCCCCCAACTCCTCCCCATCTTCCCTCCCACTTTATAGAAAAGAAAGTGAGCTTCATACAATATACTCTGATTACAGTTTTGTCCTCATTTCTTCCTGGATGCTCCCCGACTCTTCCAACTCCACACTTACTTTCTCTCTCTCTCTCTTAAAAAAACAGGCAAATAAAAAAACAAATAAATATAACAAACTAAACAAAAAAAGAAAAAATAAACTAATAGCACGGAAAGCACACACAACAGAGACACAAACAAAACCCTTATCAATACATCCAAACTTCTGTGGATTTTATTGGACTTTGTAATGTGCAGAACACGTCTTTGAGAAGTATATTTATTACATTACATTGCAAAGAGTCTTTTGAAGATACAACCAAAGCTTGGAATTTAAAATAGGACATAGACGATGGATGAATCAGGTGGACCATCACATGAGCCCTTATAGGCAAAGATTGTTAAGTAGAAAAATGCAGCAATAGGAGAAATTGCTGCCTGGGGAACATATAAAATATGAGAAAGAATGTGGCCCAGTGTCTAGTACAGAACAAACCAAACAAAACAAAAACAACAAACTATGTCTGCTTGATGGGTAGGAAAGGAAAAGCACTCAGACCCACAAGTGCAAAGACTGACTTCATGCAGAAATGAGCTTGCACTAGCAGGCTAATTCATCCCTAGAGCTTCCAGGAAGAAACACAGCCAGCCAAGCTGATACTTAAAGTTCATAATTGGAAGACTCCACATAGAGGACCCAGGCTTCCAGACTTCCAAACAGAGATTAAAATGGCAATTATAATTCAAAATGTATGTTAGTGTGAAAATAAAGAAAAAAGCAGTAATTTATTCTGTGTCCCCAATACCATTCTTATTTAAAGTGATTAAGTGGAGCCTTTTGCTTTTAAGATCTTAAGTCAGCTCAATTTGCTTTGAGGAGTGGCTTATTTTAGCCCCATTTTTGGAATGCTTTCTTGTCTTTTCCCTAACTTATATGTCCATTCACATTCCACCTACCATGTACCTATTTCTTGAGTTCTCTTTCACTTAGTCACCCGCCTCAACATCGAGATTGTCTGAACAACTATTGCTTTATAAGTAAGTGCTGATATATCTCAAAGCCTCTAATTTTGTCTGCTATGAAGTGTCTTACTGAGTGGACCAAGGTTATTTGTTTTATATCAACTTTCAATTTAGATCACCAATTTGCCTATAGTCATGTTTGTATTCAGATCTATCATCACTGTTTAAACTTTTAATCTATCTTGTTCTGTAGCATCTCTTCTTTACTTTTCTGTTGGTCTGAATTCTTTCAGAACATTCATTGTTATCAATTTTGAAAACTTCAAATTTTTACCCTTTAATGCTACATAAGAAATTTTAGCATGTACTTTATTGTGTTCTAAAATTAATGTCTGCCCCCATCTCCCTTAGGCTATAAGAAACTTGGACTATAGAGACGAAAATCTGCCACATCCACATTCACTTAAACCTTTTATCTAGCATTTTACTCTGGCTGGTTACATTTTGTGGTTGCTGTTCTGCTTTTGCTGCTTACTTTGTTATAGCTTTTGGAAAGTGTCACGTGGGCTATCGTAGAACTCACTCAGTGGCCCAAACTGGTCTGAAAACCATGATCCTCCTCCCTCAGCTACAAGGTCCTTTGATTTCAGATATGAGACTCCACAATCCAGTTAGGTTACTTTTAAAGCAACCAGACATTACTGAATGTTTTATTTCATTTAAAGTTTTGTTCCTTATATTGTTTTCTTTTGAGCATAGTTTATATGGCTGTGGTCCCTTTTTTCATTCTTTAAACAATGCTCAGTCTTCTATGGTGATTTGTATTTTTAAATTTTATTTATTTGTTTGGTTGTTGTTGTTGTTGTTTTGTGTGTGTGTGTGTGTGTGTGTGTGTGTGTGTGCATATGAGGTGTGTGCAAGCACCCTTACCACAGCACACATGGTCCTAGAACAACTCTGGAATTAGTTCTCACATCTTTACCTTTTATCCTGCTGGGCCATTTTACTCTTCTTGATTCTTGGTACTTTTAATTATAAGAATTTTTATTGTAATCTATTCCAAAGCAGTTAGTAGAGATGTTATAGTTATGGGAATGCTGCTTGTGGGTGTTTCTTTTACCCTCAGACAGCATGAGTGATGAGTAAACAACCTTGGTGTGAGATTAGCTACAAGGATGGAAATTGCCTTTAAGTATAAAAAGACAATGCTCAAAAATAGGATTAGTTTAAAAGAAATTTGAGAACTTTGAAAGCAATTATGTCACTAAAGTAAATACATGTTTGCAAAATAAAAATAGATGCCGTGATTTATTTACATGAATTACAGAACTAAGCAGAACACTTACTTAAATCGACAGTTGTCAATATCCTTGTAGGATACCATGGGCCACAGTGGAAGGCTTGGGGTACTGGCATTAAAGGATTTTTTTTGAGCTGTATAATGATGCCTCAAGGTGAATAGAAGCAGTTCATTGGAATTCATTCTCAATGAATAGAAGCAGTTCATTGGAATGAATTAAATTTATAATCTATCTTTTTATGTAACATCTTGAATAAAGCCAACTAAAGCAGAAGGGGCCACCTGCAAGTCTCAGTGGAAAAAAAGTGTCACAAGCCTGATGACCTGCATTTGATCCCCACAACCCACCTGGTAGGAGAGAACCAACTCCTTCAAGCCATGACACTCATGCATCACCTCCCTCTTCACACAAACACTACGAGCAACAAAATTAAAAAAAATTACAGGAACATAAAGATACTATCTTTAAAGTAATAATTTCAAGTACAGTGACTACTTTGTTCATCAAAAATGACCATTGGGGATGAAAGTATTAAATAATAGAATATGATAAAAACAATAATGTCCTCAATTATTAAAACCCAATGTCTTCTTTCAATAATTTTCATGTGGATTTAAAAAATAACTGGTGTTTATATCTTATAGGGTGGTTTAACGTCAAACCAACTGTGGGAGAAATTACAATTGATCATCTTCCTGCGCAGGGCTTTGGGCGCAGATATAAACCAAAGGTTATGAAGGAAAAACCTGTGTCTGCTTTACGTAAGTCTTGCTTTTAGTCAGATAACTGGATTTTTAAAAAATGTTTCCTTAGAGTTTTGGAATAAGTTAAAATGTTAGTCTGAACTTCACCCTAAAACCAGGTATTGACTTAGCGGTGTTCTGTGTCTCAACAAGAAGAGTGACGTAGCCAAAGGTCTTCTTCCCCAAACCACACTATACTGACCATCTGAGTTCTCATTTATCTTCAAGTGCATCTGCCAGAAATAAGAGAAGCCTCTCTCAGAGCTCAAAACTCAGTCCCTCCATAGCTGGGGTTGGGGGATGAGCTGGATTTCCCAGAAGAAAATGACAAGAGTACACTTTTCATTGTAAACCTCGACAACACAGAAAGCATCTGAATTACAGCAAGCCACAGACCATGGGAAGAAGGACAACCCATTCAGCTGTTGGTTGTGTAGCTCATCAGTTAAGAAAGCATTTTTCCCCCAATTTTTGATGACTGGAAAAATCAAAGCAGCATTTCCAGACATGAGAATATGTAATGAAATTCAAGGTTTTGTGTTGATAAACTACACAGGATGTACCATCCAGCCTGTTTTCTGCCTGGTTGTGAACTTACTCTACAGTTTCAGGGTGACATAGTTGCCCAAGAAATTTTATGGCTCACAAACTGGAGTTGTCAGAAATAGATGGTAAGAATCAAGGTTCTTTTTAAATTTTTTGAATTTTAAAATTCTTTTTAAATTTGTTTCTATTTTGAGACAGCATCTTGTTTTATAGCCCAAGCAATCTTCCTGCCTCAGTCTTCTGAATGTTGGGGTTATAGACATTTCCTGCCATACATGGCTATGGTTATTTACAATGAATAACATATTTACTTTAGTATACATTTTCACTTAAAAGACAATACTTATCTTGAATATATATTTACTAGATGTTGACAGATGTTTCTGTCCTGCCTGATCCTGCAGCTGATCATCCCAAAGGAATACACAATGGCTTACATTAATTATAAACTGGTAAACTATTGGCCCAGGCTTTTTATTGGTTATTTTTTACATCTTAAGCTAGCCCTTATTCTTGTCTGTTAGCTACCTGGCTTGGTACCTTTATCAGCGAGGCTTTCTCATCTTGTTTCCTCTGTGTTTGGGTGATGACTGCAGACGGACTGTTTCCTCTTCCCAGAATTCTCCTGTTCTCCTTGCCCTGTTTCTATTTCCTGCCTGGATGCCCCACTTATACTTCCTGCCTGGCTACTGGCCAATCAGTGTTTTGTTAAAATACAAGTGATAAATTTTTACAAAGGACAAGACCATTGTCCTACAACAACTAGATACTATGCATTTTATTTGACAGTTCTAAAATACTATCAAGTTCTTTATAGAGCATACTTGTTCATGTTGGAATGTTTGTTTTCATGCTAAATTTTAATTGGCAGGTGGTATTTTTTGTTTCCATCAGATATGATAGAGCAATCTCAGTAGATTCATTACAAATGAATTATGGGGGCCATAATATATATATATATATATATGCATAATTATTTTTTAAAATGTTTTTATTCTTTTTAAAAAAATCATAAATTACTTTTATCTACTTTTGCTTTGTTCAATGGCCTTGTTGAACAAGTGTTCTTCAGAGCCCAGGTTGTAGGTTTTAATATCCACACATGAAACTGCCCATTAAAACCCCTTAACTCATCATCTTGCTGAGACATGTACAAGGCTTAGTATTTTAGAATCCAATAGGTATGACTTACAATGCATATATGAAAAACATCCAGAATCTCTTTTCAGATTCTAGGAATACATCCTGTCTTTGAACTTCTGTTGTAGAATATCATTTTAGGTGTGTTGTATTTGTTTATGCTCCAGAACATTTGTTTAACAATGTAAAGATTTGTTGCTTTTGTTTTTGTTGCATTTGTTTAACTCTGTGAAGCTGTGATTCCTTGCCTCTCTAAAACACCTGCTGGTTTAATAAAGAGCTGAACAGCCAATAGCGAGGCAGAAGCAAGGACAGGCGGGGCTGGCAGGCACAGAATATAAGTAGAAGGAACACTATGGAAGAAGAGAGGAAGGGGCAAGATAAAACAAGGGGAGAAGGACTTAAGGGGCCATCCACCCAGCCACTCAATCAGCCGTGGAGGAAGAGTTAAAGTAAGAAAAGAAAAGACCCTGAGGCCAAAGGTAGTCAGGAATCTTTTGAGTTTAGAAACACTGGCTAAAAACAAACCCAGCTAAGGCTGAGCATTCATAACTAATAATAAGCCTCTATGTGTAATTTATTTGAGAGCTTGATGGTGGGCCCACCAAAGAGTAAAGAGTAGGAAAAGAAAAAGACAACATTTTGGCATTCCAACGAAAAGTGAGAGGAAAAGAAAATAAAGCAAACTTCCATAAGCCTTTTTCTACAAGTGAGATTGGTAATAAAGGCTCCGGCTTGGTGCGACTGTCAGGAGAAACAGTATGGAATCGACCATGGTGGGAAGACCACAGGGCGTTTGCTCCATCTTCATCTCCTTGCTTCTTTTTCCTTATGGCTGTTGGATCTAATTAGGGATGGAAAATGGTCTGAGCATGGTTTCCTTCCTGTGTAAGAAAGAGAGGCAAAAAACGTACAAAATCCTGGACCTTCACACTCACGCAAAGAGAGTCAATTAATTAACTAAAAAAGAATTTAGAACAGGGCCTGTGTGCTGGCTCTATCAACTTGTCAAAAGCTGAGTCATCAAAAGTCTGAGTCATCAGAGAGGAGGGACCCTAAATTGAGAACACGCATCATGAGAATGGGCTTTAGTCAAGCCTGGAGGGCATTTTCTTTATTAATGATTTATGCGGGATGACCCAGCCAGCTGGGTGGTGCCATCCTTGGGTTGGAGGACCTGAGTTCTATAAGAAAGCTGTCTGAGGATGCTATGCGAAGCAAGCCAGTAAACAGCACCCATCCATGGCCTTTGCATCAGCTCCTGCCTCCACGTTCCTGCCCTGCTTGAGTTCCTGTCCTTACTATTTTTGATAGTGAACTGTTAAATAGAACTGTGAATGAAATAAACCTTGTTAAAGTCCAGAATGCTTAAATGAATTGCAAAAAGACTTTTCTAATTGTGGTTATTTAATTTGGGAAGCTCTAAAACCCCACACAGGTCTTTAGAAAAACTGACCGCCAAACTACTAGACAAAGTCATGTTTGTGTGTGTTTAAGTCCTCCATCATTTGTTAGGCTGGGGCAGGAGTTGAAGTCTTAGACCAGCTTGGATTACATAGTGGAATGCTGTGTCTAAACAACTAGATAAGAAAGTAAAGCGAAAGAAACAAAGAATGAAAACAGCTTGCTCTCATTACTTAAGGAAGAACTTCAAATAGAATGAATGTTTGCGTTAAACATTTGAAAAAAATACACTACTGTGTAAACACTTCCTCCTTCATAGTGTTCTTTCAGCATTCCTGTTAGTGACCCTCTGGATGGCCCTTTAAGATCTGTGATTCTCTTCTTTTTTCCAAATGGCTGATATATTTGAGGGAGGATATCCTTTGGATGGGATGCTGGACACACATTATAGCTCTGTATTTCTCTCAGTCCTGTTCTATCCACTTAGATTCTTGAGTCACACAAAGAATAGAGGAATGGTGTGAGTTTGATTTGGGTAATTAATATGTGAAAAGTATTTAAAAATCTTTATTCAAGTAATAAAGGTCAGCTTTTTGATGAAAAGATACAATGATTACTTCAAGTCAGCTTTTATGAAGTGAAAGCTAATAAAAGGAGAAAGAAGTACTACACTCTAAGGATTCTGCTGTTTGTGTGTGGTCAGAATCTCACTAAATTGCAGGCTGTTCTCTGGAATACAAAATTTCAATTAGAAGTAAAACAAGTTATCATTTCAAAACTTATACTCTTAAGTTTCTATATTCATTTGCCCAAATCTTGTGTCTCAGGGGACAACAAAGGCAGATTTCTTAATTGTCACTGGCCCATCATATTAGAACTGAATGATCTGTAGTCTGGTATCCAGAATGGATGACAGAGTAATGGGAGTTCTATAAACTGTGTTATGACCCATGCATATCTGCTAAAGCTAAGTACAAAATAACGTCTCTGTTTGTTCAGCTGCTTTCTGAAGCAATATCTAAAAATACTGAGTTATATCAAATGTACCAAAATAAACCCTGGATATTTTTAGGCATTGCTGACAAGTTTTGGAGGAGGTAATGCATTCATATATTATATTATACATATGATTTAAATATTTTGTTTAGTCAGTATAACTAGTGCTGAATATATTTGATGTATTAGAGAGATACTGAGAGGCCTATAGATATTTTTTAACCATGATTAATTCTTTGTTACTTTAAATATACCAGAAAAATCAAGCAATGATGAAAGTATACATAGAGAAATTCAGGTGAAGCAAAGTGGAAAACCTTCTTGTGAGTCTATTACAAAAGCCATGAGAAATGTGGAAGAGACAACAATGGACACATGAAGTACCTTTGAAGAAGTAATGTCACTAACATCTATTACAATATGAGAACATAATGACCCAGTTGTGGAAGTATTTAATTAATAAACAAATTGGTGTCTTAGCTGTAATTGAGCTAAAAAACATTTATTTGTTTTATGTGATTCAATAAATAACTTGTAAGTATCGTCAGAACATGGTTGAACCCATGGTGACCTATGGTGAACCCATGGTGACCCATGGTGAACAAGGCCTTGGGGAACTGAGAGAGAGGCTCCAGGAAAAAATGCAGAGAGCTTTACCTCAGGTGAATTTTGTTCCCTGGATTGCCCTTGGATGCGATTTCATGCCTCCTGCAACAAACATTCAATTTATAAGACATGTTTATTCTTGTTGGATGTTGGAACATAACTAGAGAACCCCATCTGGTGAAAGGGTGTGCTGAGCTTTATCCTCTAAATCTGGGTATGGTCTTCTGCTTCGATTTCATGATTTCCCAGATATAATCTATAGTACATGTCGGGTAATTGTGTTTAAAAATGGTCTGCCTTGAGGAAGTTCTGAAAAATGGATGTTTTCTTAATATTTGGTATATGCTTATTGGCATTTATTTACATGTTTTTCTGATAATGTTTTTTTTTCCTGAACTCAAACAACTCAAGAAACCTTGCTTTCTTTGTTTCATTTATATATAAAGGTATGATGAAATTAAGGTAAAATTGTCTACACCATTAGGCTATATTTCACCCTATTCTTTAAGGTCTTCAAATCCCAGGTCTTGCAGACAGATATACACAGGTCAGTGAAAGTTGACAAGTAGATGCATCAAGAAACCACTGAACACAACCAAACTCTTGGGACAAGAAATAGCAGCACCTAGCTGGGAAAGTATATTGGGTTATATAGGGGCACTGGTGGGAGGGGGGCTCAAACACTGGAATATCCAGGTGGGTAACCATGGGAACACTGAAGATACACTTCATTTGTGGTCAGAAGCATTCATGTGCCAACTGACATGGTCAGGAGTGTGCAAGCATGGCTGCTCTGGTCAGCAATGCTCAGGTAGCCATCAGGGATTTTCTGAGAATACTTCACCTTTTTCTTTCTCAGCAAAACCAAGTCTTCTAGCAAAGCTGGTAGGGCCTGGGCCAGCACTCTAAAAATATTGACATCAGCTCTACCAAGTTGGTGGCCCCGTCCTGGGGACTTAACTTTTCAGTCCTTTGTCGGTAATAAGGGACAAGAGTAGTTAGCCACTCACAGCTGAGTAGAAATATTGGGAAAATGAAGACTTGGAATTCTAGTCATAGGCAGGGCCTCGAACTGACAGATAGTGATAGGAGTCCTGAGGAAATTCTGTCAGGATCATCTGGTTCACTAATCATGGGGTCAGCTCGTTATTTCCTGAAAAAAAATGTATGAAGAGACTGGGTCATCATTACTATGAGGAGAATGTAGATGGGAGGCCGAGGAGAGGCACCAACCTAGAGGCCACAGGAGAACACAGTGAGGGGCTTGTATTGGAATCAATCCCTGGGGCTCAGAGTCTGCATGCCAGGTTCTGTAGGGTTTTAATTATTTGCTCTTCTACCTGGCCAGACTGCTTTACATAGCAGCAGAATCCTTCTTGAGAATGAAACAAAAAGCCCTTCTTCCTTAGCTGCCAGTGAGTCGTAGGGGCCTTTGATCTTGCAGTGCCACTGAGGCCAGAAAGCTGAGGTGAACTTTTTTTTTTTTTGCAGTTCGGTTGAAGTAGAATGGTCAGTGATGTGTGTTGTTTGGATGGGGATCTGTTGAGATACAGACTATGACACATCCCACTGCCACCAAGTCCAAGACATCCACCGAGATTACCAAGTTTTCTCCAATCAAAAGTGGATGGGCTACTGCATCCCCGTCCCTATGGGAGGGTTAGAGAAGATTACAGACTTCCCCCTCAACATATAGAGCAGCTAACAAAGTTGGGAGCAAAGACCAGGGTAGATGCATCTTTGCATTTATAGAGCTTAGAGTGACACCAGAAGAGGGTCCCTCTGGGGATAGTAAGGGTTTTGAAACTATGCTAGCCTTATGAGCAGATGAACTCAGGATTGAATGGAGTAGATGTCAGGGATACCTTGGAGAGGGGAATGGCACCACAAGAGACTGTAGCAAGAAAGCAGAGAGGAAACGAGATTGTGTTGAGGGACTGCATGTCTCTATTTAAGGAAAGTCATTTAAGATATGCTGGGGGACAATGCTCTTGAACACTGCCAAGATTTATCACTCGAAATGTTTAATAAAACACTGATTGATCAGTAGTCAAGCACGAAATACACAGGTGGGCAAACAGACTATGAGAATTCTGGGAGGAGGAAGGGTGGGGTTAGGAGTCACAACTAGGCACAGAGGAAGGAAGATGAGAGAATGCTGCGCTGAGAACAGGTACCAAGCCACGTGGCTAAACCTAGATAGGAATTATGAGTTAATTTAAGAATAAAAGCTGGTTAGTAATAAAAACAAGCTACCAGCCAAACATTTATAATTATTATAAGTCTCCTGTATAGTAATTTGGGAAGCAGCTGTGGAATGAGGCAGGACAGAATCTCACCTCCAATTACAAAGATGGTTGTCCATGATGCACGGTTGAAAAAGTTTAAGTTTATAGAATTCTGAGTCTAGGATTGATACTGATTGTTAATGGCCTTGCCTGCAGTGCCAGTAGGGGTAGAAGAGGCCTCCTTTAAGGACCCTCCTTCTGTGAACTCAGACAGCTTCTCTCACACTGTGATCCCTGTCAGTCCACCTTTTGTCTTCAGGGTTTGGGATGGTGAAAGTAGCCATACCATGTGCAAGCAAGTGAAGTTGTTGTGGCTGCATGCCTCACCCTGGCACAGAGTAATAATTTCTACATCCTCGGTTGTGATGTACTGTAACATGAGGGCCGGCTTGTTGGGGTTTCTGTCTTGCCCAGTACCCCACAGCCGGCAAGTTCCAAAGAAAATCACACATAGTCTACATTAGGTTATAAACTGATTGGCCCATTAGCTCAGGCTACTTATTAGCTCTTATGACATATGTTACCCCATTATCCTCATCTACATTAGCCATATGGCTTGGTACCTTTTTCAGCTGTCAGCTTCTTTGGTGGTCTGGGCAGGTGTCACATGTTGCTTCTTTGATGGTCTGGACAGGAATGGCAGAGGGAGCTTCCTGCTTCCCAGAATACTCCCGTTCTCTTTGCTCCACCTCTACTTCCTGTCTTGTTTTCCCATCTATACTTCCTGTCTGGCCAATCAGCATTTATTTAAAATATAATTGACAGAATACAGACAATTCTCCTGCACCAGTATACATCCCAGGAAGAGTCAGCCAGAGAGTCCTTACCTGGTTGATCATAAGGAAAACAGAATATTTGGGGTTATTGTGAAATGTGGAGGCAGGGGATCTTTGATGGCTCGTGCAGGTAGGAAAGATATCACAGATCTGAGAGCAGGCTGCATGAGAGCCAAAGGTCAGCTGGCTCTCTGAGTTGCAACCAGGGAGAGAATAGAAGGTGGCACTGATGATGAATGTTGTTTGGGCAGAGTATATTTGAAATTTCCATGTCAGTCACCATGCCTGAGAGATCAGGAGGACAGAGAAAATTCCCAGCGAAAGAGGGAAGAAAGAGTCCATTTTGGATGGTCTCAAGGACAGGAGGTTAGTCAGGATTCTCCAGAGGAGCAGAGCTGATAGAATGAATACAGATGATAGATAGATCAATTGATCGATCCATCAATCGATAGATAGATGGGGGATTTATTAGGCTTAAAGCGATAGGGGATTTATTAGGCTTATAGGCTGTCAATTGGGATTAAAATGGATCTTCCCATTTCAAATCAGTTAATTAAGAAAAACCCTTCAAAAGTACATCCAACCACTTGTGTTTTAGTTCATTGCAGATGTGGACCAAGTTGACAACCATCATAAACAGCCATTATAGTAGGCAAGCAAGAAATTCCTAGTTTTAGTGATCCCATCTACTGACAGGAGTAGTTATCTTAGAGCAGGGGTCAGGGGCCTGTTTGAGCTCTAACAGAAGTCAAGACTCCCTGAAGCTAAGGCACTGTTGGGGTGGTGAGGGTGACCTAATGTGGGAAAGTCTGTGGATGAGAGGCTGTCAAGGAAACCCACTTCCGTGGTAGGGTGATATGGGTGGCGGGTCAGCTGAGTATGGACACAAGCAGCATGTCCATTGAGAAGGTGTCTCAAGAGACTAACTGAAGGGAAATAGTCATAGAGTGCGCCGGGTTCCAGAGGAGGTAAATGCCCTGGAGGAATAGGAGAGCGGTACATTAATGAACTCAAATGGGCTGAGGGAGGATGGGACTGGGGCCTGTCCT
The DNA here is from genome assembly GCF_982192425.1 of Myodes glareolus. NCBI lineage: Eukaryota > Metazoa > Chordata > Mammalia > Rodentia > Cricetidae > Myodes > Myodes glareolus. The sequence continues at coordinate 20,048,240 of NC_142048.1, read as the reverse complement.
GAATGTGAGTTAGGCTGAGAGGTAAGAGTTGATTCCAATGAAGGTCAAGTTCAGAAGGCAATTTTGGTCAGTGAGTTTTAGTAAGTATATTAGCTCTCTACCTTTCCCGAGGATCTAGAATGGTACAGAATATGAAGATGCCAGAGCTCTTGACACTAGCAGGGTGACTTGGGAGATGAATGCCAGGCCTTTATCTGACTGGATAGATCTAGGAAGTTCAAATATGAGCAAAATCTTCATGAGGTGGAAACACGCCACTTCTGCAGTCTTAGCCATAGTAGGGAAAGCTTCTACCCATCCTGAGAAAGTATCTACCAGAGTAAGAAGTTATTTATGTTTTTTTGTTAGGAGGCATATGTGTGAAATCTGCCTGCCAGTTTTCCCCAGGATGACTGCTTCAAAACAGTATCGATTAAAGAAAGAGGGGATCACAAAGCTCCTTCTGGGGAAGTTTGGGTATGGGTGCAGGGGGTGGGGTGTCCCTGTGTGATAGCTTTATGAAGATGAGAAAAGCTGAGGTGGAAGAAGAGCAGTTGGAGGAAGCAGTGAAGAGATGGAGATCCAACATGAAAGGACTTTTGGATATCTGTCAGGAAGGGCTTTGCCTGAGTATCAGGGAGAAGTGTCTGTCTTGTAAAAGAAGTCGGCCCTACAGGCCTGAAGTCAATTAAAACGTCTCTGCAAAAATAATGTCATTTATCAATGAGATACATTATTTTTTCCTTTGGAATTATATAAATATTTTATTTTTGGAATTAATAAAATTTAATATTATTCCTTCATATCTTCCAATCACCAACCCACTTCCCAAAGTATTATTCTTGAACAACCAAAATGAGGGTTATAAATACCCCAAATTTCCTTTTTACAAAAACTACTAATTACAGAGAAAAAAAAATCTTCAGTCAAAATGGATTGAGTCGTATTCCAGTTCCTAAAGGTGAGAATGGATTCACCTTTGCCCACATCAGGGCATCGTTCAAAGAAACAGCAGATTTCCCATCTTCCAGGAAATACACAGGGCCCTGTGCAGAGTTGAGAAAGAGAAAATGAATCTGGACGTTTGCAGCATTGGCTTGAAGTTTCAGAGGCATTCACCTCTAACTGTAGAAACATCTTCAAACACTTCATTCAAGTACCACCATTTTGTGATGGCTGTTAAAACAGCTTAATGCGATAATTTTAATTCTTTGGATATAACAGTACTATAAATGACAATAAGTGCTGTTAGTTTATTAATTGCCCCAAAGTTAACTTATGTTATGAAAGCCCACTGTCAATAACAGACTGGTATATACTTGGTTATGTTAGTTAATGTAGCTGATGTCAGCATGGCTGGGAGGTGACTGAAACCAGAAGCTTGCATCCCTCTCTACGCAAGAGAAGAGAGCCATGGCTCTACATGTGTGTGCTTTAAAATTACACTCTGTCACATGACTTGAGAGACTATTTGTCGTTCAGTCCCATCAGTTATTAGCACAGTCTGAGTAGTTCTGAAAAGCCTTTCAATCTGTCTCACTCTGCTCTGAGGAGGAAAAGCATGATGTAAAAAAAAAATAAATCATAAGACAGTACAATTTTAGTTTTTTGATCTATCAAGTTCTGGTTATAATAGTAAATACCCGTTTTATGGTCTGCAAATTATTTTTAGAGTTGGAAAAGTTAATCATTAGTCAACTTCACATTAGTAAGTACTTGAGATTCATGAAACACAAACATAGTAATTATAAGTTAAAAATCCTCTAGAAAAATTATTACTTATTCTATATTAGTTATATATGCATTCGGATAATTTGTATATCTTATTGTGGGTGTGGTCCTGTGTAAAGAAAAAAATCAGATTTACTGGTAAGTTACTGGGTTCACTGTTTTTTTTAAATCTCTAAACACAAGTGAATGATGCCAGTGAACAAAGTCGTGTGTCCTATGCTTTTGGAGATTATTGGTGTATTCTCAAGAGTCTGGCTTACAATTGGTGAACTAAGCTGTAGGCAGGGATTGTGTTAATGGGTAGCTATTCCACTTATTTTGACTATCTAGATCACTCATTGGCCTGCCGTGTCATGACAATGAACATGATTTTACTATTTCATCGGGACTAAAAGGACATGCCCATTAATGTGTCTAACACTGGCAACTGGAACACTCTGTGACAGATTGTGATAATTCACTTTGCAGAATTTGGCATTGTTTTCTGCTCAGGGACTTCTACTCTAAGATAATGAAGACTTCTCTTACAACAGTCTCTTCGGGCTCCACTCAGAGCTCTAAGCATTGTTCACCATTCATTTGTCTGTATGTTAAAGAATGCTCTTCTGAAATCAGTCATCCTCCATGATGAGTCACAGTGAACTTTAATTTTTTTAAAGTTCAGTGAAATAATGTAAGATCAGTGATATACATCTATTGGTTTTATTTTATTGTGCTTATGCAACACAATTGTTGATAAAGCTGTGATAAAATCATGTGTAATTGTCGATTATCTCACTGGCTTACTTGCTTTAAGATATAAAGTATATTTTTTAAAAATCTTTGTTTCTATATAGGCAATAAGCTGCTGCTAAATGTATGCATTATACAACTGCTTCAGTGATAATAGCTCAGTGATCACATCTCTGGGGTTTATCTTAAGGGAAAAGAGACATCCTGTATTATCATGGAAGCACAAAGGGCAATATTTTAATACTGAAATCTATACATTTGTCAAGTTTACTGAGCTTATATTTGTTTGAGGATAACATGTAAAACACATTGATAGAAACATAAAGTTGATGTCTGATATTAGTCTATACCTGAATTTTTAGTCCAGTAAGACAAGAGATGTGAATGTCTGAATGGCTTGGGAGATTTGACCCAGTCACATAATCTGGTCCAACAATTTCCGTGAGTGGCTCTTCTTTCAGTCTCTTTAATAAAGTTTCGTAAATGGTTCGTTGTGAATCAGAAGGGGGTGTGCATGGAGACTCTTCCGATGATCTGCGTTTTAAACAAACGTTCATATTTCATATTTTAATGTTGTGGAAAAATATATTTTTGTTCACTCTGAAGATGCGTCTCTTTGGTTGGTTTAATAAAAAAAAACCTGAATGGTCAAGAGCTAAGCAGGATTTTTAGGTACAGAGGATGCCAGGAGGAAGAAGCAGGAAAGCAGGATGAACAGTATGCAGATGAGGTAAATGATCCTTAAGGCAGCGCATGGATTAATAGAAATGGGCTAATATAAGTTATACGAGCTAGAAACTAAGCCTAACCTATCAACTGAGCTTTCATTATTAATAATGAGTTTCTGTGTTGTGATTTGAAAGCTGCCTGGCTGGACAGAGAAAGACTCTTTTTCTGCGAATTAGTTCATTATCTTATATAGATAGAGACAAATAAATTAAGTTATTGAAAAACAACTTCAAAAAGGCAAGGATTAACATCACAATAAATTGCTATTAAATATATGCTTAAAAATTGACAAATTATTTTCCTAAAACTGATTTAAAAATAAACATGTGCATCCAAACACTTTTGTCTGTAACACTGAATTCCTTCTGCATTTGAATGCTATATTGTATTCACTCACTTGTTGGCAGACTGTGTGCAAGCTCTCCACGCATTCAATTCCTCAGAGAGATGTTCTATTTTTAAAGGTACCGACACCACTCGGCGTTTTAATAGCTGACTGAAACATAAAAAAAAAGCATCTGGCATAACAAAAAAACATCAGACAAAACAAATGAACTTTAATAACTGAAATTTTATCTATATCAATTGTTCAACAGTGTGTATGCACATACAATTATGTATACATAGGCATATATGTTTTCACCTATATGTTTATCACTTAAGTCCCTGGTAAGTCTAAAACGCTCAAGAAACATGGCTGGAGGAGTGATTGCAGCTAATTATGCGTAGCCTATGGAGCATGGTGAGACAAGACAAGCAATGCTGAAGGCAGATAGAACACCTAATCAGAACCTTGACTTAATTCTGGATAATAGGAATATAAAAACACAATTAGAAAAGGAAAAGGACTCAATTTGAGAAGCTTGTTTTACTTGAGAACACACTGAGTTTAAGGCTGGAGTGTGGTGGAGACCCCTAGACTCACACAGCAGGTAAAGCTCAGAAACAAGGTTTCGGTGCTAATTATGCAAGCCTGGCAACCTGAGTTTGAGTCACAGGATCCACGTAAAGGTGGAAAGAGAGAATCAGCTCCACAGGGTTTTCCAATGCCTGCTGATATATGCCTTAGAATAGGCATGAATACTCCACCCCATCACATGTACATGCAAGCATGCACACACAGATACACACATGCACATATGCACACACACACACACTTTGCAAATGAACCTTCTGTAGAACAAATAATAGCACAGGGAGAGGAGAAGTGTGAAAATATGAGTGTTTAGGGAATGGGGAAGCTGGGAAGAAAAGAAGTGGAAACGAAACCGACAAGACAATGGGGAATTGGAGATTTAGCACAGCATGAAAATAAAACCTGGCTTCAGGACATAATCATAAAAAATGATCTGTAACGGAGACTTCTTAATGTTCTCTTTCTTAGTCATCATGTTTTCCATAACCTAGAAATATTCTATGACATTTCTCTTGCCTTGCACATAATAACTTTTGCTTTTATTCTTTGTTCGATTCCCAATTTCTGAGGCAGCCTGATTCTATATGCAGGCTTATGTGGAACTCTCCATATAGCCCAGGCTGGCTTTGAACCAGTGGGAATCCTTTGACCTCAACTTCCTATGATGAGATTGCCGATATGAGTCGCCACTCCCTTCTTCCATCTTTTTATTATTAATACTAATTTAAGAGACTGTTTATCTCTCCCTTGTCATCAGTGAAGTCACACATAGCTGAACAGATCCAGCATGATTTTAATGAAACCCCCTATTGATCCTATATTTTAAGGTTGAAAGTAGGTTTTGACATTTGGTTTGTTGCCTGCACCTAAATAAGTTTTCTTTGAGCATCCTGATGGTCTTAGTCTATCTTATCACTTAGCTTGTACTAGGTAGCAGTGGCTGCTTCTCCAACAGAGTTATTAGGAATAAAAAAAAATTTCCATTTGCTTCACAGTCTCCTACCTTCTGTAAAAGGTACTCAGAAAAACATGTTCCCCTAGATTATAAGCATCAAAAATCAAAAGGTTACACCCTGTACCATTTAGCAAGTTGATGGACTTGTAAATTAATTTTCTGGAAACTCTCTGTGAATTTGGTTGCTCCTTGAATCACACTCATACAATGAGATGTGTCTTGTTAAGCAGTGGGATGGATTAGAAATGAAGAACCTTTGCTTCAGCCTTGTATCTTATTTTTGAAAGAAGGAAGTTTTAAGTCTAATGGACAATGACTGAAGTTTAGCAAGCTATTAGAAAATGTAGATGGTTGACTGACAGGGCTATAAAATACAATCTATTATGAATATAAAATATTTGCTTATTTGCTACTTAAAAATGTCCTTTTTCTTGAATTTTTCTGCCACGAAGATTGGAAACTAATATATGTGGCTTACTGTATTTTAACAATGGTGTTTTGAAATGATGGAAGTGAAATGCAGGCATGAATATGGATGGGAGACTTTCTAGAAACAAATGAAGAAGTCTGGCCTGCAGACATCCTTTAAAATCCACTTCTCCCGCCTCTGTGTTCTCCCTAGATCACAGAAATGACATGTAGAAGGCTAGCATGGCTCTTCTAACCTTGGGAAACTCACACAGAAGGAAAGAGGCTAAGAGTTTCAGAGTAGAAAAAGTAGGAAAGATACAGGTCTTTGTTGGAATTGCTGGGTCATTTTATGAATTCTGGGACACCTCTCTGAAGCGTCCTGATAGGCAGACATCAACAAATCCTAGAGCGCACACCAAGAGAACAAGTGAATGCAAGAGAGCAGTATAATACATTCAGTTCCTGTGATCTACTTAGAGGCTATGTACCTTAGTACAAAGGATTTCTCTAAAAAATGTTTTTATTTTTACCTTGTGTACTCATAAAGAGCTGGAACAATGCTTTGATACTGTCTCCTGATAGCCAGTAAGGCACCAACGTAGCCACATAATATGAGTAATTCATTTCGAGCGCTGAAAGAGAATATATTTATTTTTAACTTTTACAATTTGAAGCATAGGGCACTACTCGCTTACATCATTCAAACACATCTGTTTATATTCTGACAAATGATACTTATAAAATACAAATGGGGACTAATGAGATGGTTCAGTTGCTGCTCTTCCAGAGGTTCAACTCAGTTTCCCGGGTACCACATGGTGGCTCACAGCCATCTATAATGGGATCTGATGCCCTCTCCTGGCAGGCAGGTGCACATGCAGACAGAGCATTCATAAATAAAAATAAATTAAATTAAGAAACCAAAATTATGAAAAATACGTTTAGGGAATTTTGTAAAATTGGAGAAAATGATTTATTCATTAGATAAAAATTAATACAGATTTTTTTCCAAAATAAATGCTATGAAATAAATTATAATTTAAAACAAGTATCTTTAAACAGCATTTCGTTCTTATCTGCTTATTTTATATATTTAACCATTTTGTGTTTTCATGCTGGTACCTGAACTAGAGTCCTCAAACACAGCAAGTGCCCTATTGTTCTAGTTGATTTGTACGCTGAGGCCTCTCCTGCTTCTCTCTCTTCATGTCATTGATCTCTAAGTAATTCCTTTTATCAGATTTAGGAACTTAATGGCCCATTATGTCTACCCTAGGAAAGAACCAGCAAAATCAGTTTCATTTACCATAGGGTTATGGGGTTAACTTGACAGTTTCCCAGAATGTTTCATTGAAAATCTCTCTTACAAATTATCCTCAAATCTCTGAGGACTTTAGTTATATATTAAAAAAAAAATTCCTGGGTGGTCCTTGAGTTTGAGAATGTTGTCATTTTCTGTTTGCTAGCACTGTATCTCTCTCTTTTAGGCTTAGTATGAGGGTTTACACACAATAGATATTGAAAAATATGACCTTTAGTTTCTTAAGAATTCCATGCCAACAACTTGTTCAATTAGCCTTCTTTGAACAAGTATATATAAGTGAAACTACAAACATGTTCAAATACATAAAGTATACACATACTAGCTATTGTTATAGTAACTATTCAAGTTCACAATATTGTCCTGTCTTGTTATTGTTGTCATAACAACAATGGTAATAACAAAAAGCATCATTTGTCCTAAAACCTCAGCTACTTAAGTTGATTCTATTTTTTGATTTGAACACCAAACACATCAGTGCCATTTAAAATATTATGATGATTGTTTTTATTTCTGGAACGAAAGTACTTACTCAGTGCATGTATGCAAGAGTAATTTCTCAGTACGAATGAAACTTAATAGATCAAGCACAGGGTAAACAGTATCCACAGACCAGTCTGAGCGGCTGATACATCCTGTCAAAATAAAACCAAATGAAATGCATTTTAAATTACAGTATTAAGTCTTATTCATCCAATTTTTAAAATTGTATAATCAGTCCTTGTCAGTCCTTGAAGCACGAATGATAAAAACCGAGAGACAGAAATTGAGGCTCAACCTGAAGGTCAGAGAAACAAAACAGTCAGTCACTGGTTCTTACCTTTACATCAGTCAAAATGGCGATTCTGCCTCCAGGAACCTCAGAATGAGACTGTGTCCCTGAGCTGTCTCCTCCTATCTTATATTCCTCTCTAGGGCTGGGATTAAAGGTGTGCACCGCCCGGTTTCTATGACAAACTAGTGTAGCTACTGTGATTAAACGTGTGTATTACTACTGCCTGGTCTGTAAGGCTGACCAGTAGGACTGCTTTACTCTGTAATCTTCAGGCAGCTTTATTTGTTAAAATACAAATAATATACCACTATAAATCCTAATTCTGTAGTTTGTAGAGAAAATATTATTCCTTTCACTACCTCTAGGCCCTCCCATACCATAAAATCAGGAGAGATACTGTATTTTATATCAGTAATCTCTCTCCTTGTGAAATGGGTGGTGAGTAGTACTTGATTATCAGGCTGATTATCAATTAGTGAAAATATCAATGGAAAAAATAGACCTAAAAATCAACCGCCAATTAGAAACTTACCTTTGACAAAGTCAATACCAATAGGAAGAGCCTTTTCAGGTTCCTGGCTTAGTAAATAATACTTTATGGTTTCAAATACACTGCCGTCTGTATGGGCCTTCTCAGCTAACAGAATACATTCTTCTACTGGAGGTAGATTGCACTAGGAAATAAATTATTGAAAGACAATATTACTAAGATTTGTAGGGTTAAAAGCTATAGTAGAAACATTAATTATTGCCACAATAAGCTCTGTTTGTTTCACTTTTTAAAGTTGCCCAAAATATATTTAAATTAAATTGTTTATAAATGAAATTATTTATGAAGATACTTTTAAGACAAAAGAATGCACGTGAACAAATTAATGAACAAATTAATGGCTGTTCACCACAAATGCCTAATAAAGATGTAGAACTAAATTTTTCTGATCAGTAATGTGGGATTCCCCTCTGTATGCTGTGAATAACATTGGTTAATAAAGAAACTGGCTTGGCCTGATAGGGTAGAACAGAGCTAGGAGGAGAAAACTAAATTGAATGCTGGGAGAAAGGAGGCAGAGTCAGAGAGAAGCTATGGAGCTCTGCTAGAGACAGACACCAGTCAGAATCTTGCTGGTAAGCCACAGCCACATGGCAATACATAGATTTCTAGAAATGGGTTACATTAAGATGTAAGAGTTAGCTAATAAGAAGTAAGAGCTAATGGGTCAAGCAGTGACTTAATAAAATACAGTTTCTGTGTGGTTATTTCGGTTCTGGGCAGCCGGGATGAACAACTGGCCCGTTACAACAGATCAGAATGCTGTAATTAATATTTACCAATGCAGTTCACAAAAGTGAGCAATATAATCCCCATCTGAAGTCATCCATTTTAGAGTAAACATATAATACAGACATTGTCAAAGCTACATTAAATGTAACAAGTACAACGCCACACTATCACATATTCCTTTGCACTAGAATTGAATTTAGTCTTTGAGGCCAAACAACCCTATTTCTAAGACAATAAACATATTTAACGTGTAAAACTTTACAGTTTAAAATGCACACCGATTGTAAAGTTTGGATCCCCAAAATTCCATCATTACCAAAAGAAAAATAATGTCCCTTAATATTAAACACAGACCTTTCTGTGGAAATGGAAATTATGGTCTCTCAATCAAAATGTTTCACTTTCATTGTAAGAATAGAATTAATTACCACTTATAGCATTTTAAATATATGTAAAATATATTGTTCAAAATGAAAATGAAATCATTTTTGAGCCAATGTCAACAATATTGCTACCAAAACAAGAGCCAAACAATTCCAACAACAACTGGCATGCCAATATAGGTGGGGAAATTTCCCAGGGCCCTACCCCTAAGATAAAGTGGTTAAAGGAGAGAAGGCTGTGCATTTGGGAAGGAAACATACATGGGATGGTTAGGAGAGGGGAAGTGATGTAATTATATTTTAAACAAACTTTAAGAATGCTAAAGCTTACTCCTAAGCAACATAATAGATATATTAATGCAGTTGCTATAGTATCACATTTCTTGTTGCTTAAAAGCTAAGTAGCCTAAATAGTTTAGGTATCTCCTTCTCCTCTCAAAAAAAAATCACAATAAACCTTGTTAAGAAGTGTGTGTGTGTGTATCCCATATATATTTATGGAATATATATATATAAGTCATACATAGGGTTTATATATATATAAGTCATATATAAACAATCACTAATACATATATTATATTTGGCTGTTATTATTGCATTTCCATCATTATTATAACTCACTGAAAACTTTAAAAAGGTAGGTATTATACCTGAATTAAAAATTAGGCTTTAAAATAATAAGAAGTAATTGTCACTGAAGTTTCAGAATCTAGAGGACAAGATTAGTTATTGTCCTATCATTAAATTTCTCAAATAGAAATTTAATTTGACTTTGGTTTTTATTATCACCTCAGACATGATTTATTAACAACTTTACAATCACTGGTTGTCTGCAGAACAAATAATAAGTTCTGTTTAAAGCCTCTGATCACATCCTTTAGCATGTGTAATGAATATTAGCCGAGGCTGCTCCTGCCGCTATTATTCCAACAAGAAAAGGAGATGCTAAACCATACTCCCCACAGCTCAGAATCACAGACAAGAGGAGTTTTAAGTTCTGTTCTGCCGCATAGCATGGTGATTGCATTTGATAGTAGTGTATCTTTCAAAACACTTTGAAGAAAGGATTTTAGGTGTTTTATGTCAGATACTAATAAATATTTGAGGTGGTGGGTGTGGAAGTTGCTCTGACTTAATTATAATGCATATGTATGTGTGTGTGTATACATACATACATTCATACAATATGTTTATAGTGCGACCTGAGACCCTTTTTCAAACAAACAAGCAAATAAATGAAAGTAGTTTCTTATGTGTTAGAACAATATGCACATTACTGGCTATTTTCAAAATGAAACCATACACATGTTCTTTATTGACATATACTTACATTATTAAAATCAGTCTCATGATTTTTTAAATAAAGAAACATACTCTAATCTCTATAAATAATCTCTTCGATTAAATACTTTGGTTCTTCTTATATGCTTATATATTGGTAATTAGATTCTGGCAGTCTTTGAATCAATAGTTTTTAAGTCACATTTGAATACTACGTATGAAACTTACTGATTTTTTAAAGAAAAGCTATTAATAGGGTGGTGCGATACCTCAGTCAATAAAGCACATGACTTGTAGTCATGAGGTCCCAAGTTTGGCTCTCCAGGACCTGTACGAAAGCCCAGCAAATCAGTCTTGTTTTTAACATCAGCACTGAAGAAGTGGGGACAGGAAGGTTCCTGGAGTTCACTGGTCAAACAGTCTAGACAACCAGTGAGATCTATGCCCCATGAATGAGTTCCTAAAAACAAAAAGGTGGGAGCAATAGAGGAAAGCATCTGACATTGTCCTGTGACCCCCTGATGTGTATGTGTATAAACACACACACAAACAAAGACGTTAAAATACGGTCTTAACTTGTAAACACAATTTCAGATACAAAGTGGTACCGTAGAAAGGACTATGTGATAGTTAGACTTTTTGGAGTTGAGATTCTCAATCCATCTTCAATTAATTTGGGCAGATTCTTTACTTCTGTGAGTTCCCTTTCTTTGTAATATATATATACCCAAACCATATGCAAATTTATTCCAAGCCATGAATAGAAGTCAATAAATGTTCTTTCTTTTGGTTATTGTTTTTGTCAAGTTAATAGGTATCCCAAAGTGATCATGTCATTTAATTTTTGGCACAAATTTCTATTTGAACCAAAAGTTACTAATCGTAGCATATCATTCCAGACTAGATTCATTAACATATCATCAGCTACCTTCTTGTGAAGATCATTTATCTCTTCATTGCACCCTGGGTAGAAGGCACACAGTTTTACTAACTGTACTTCGTTATCAGGAGTCATCAGGAGAAGGTCAGCTGCCAAGTTCCTGTTTGTGTAACAACAGAGAAAGCTCCATTGAGGAAATGATCCAAAAATAGAGCCACAAGTGTTTCAACAGGAGACTCATACAACATACCACCTTGCTTATCTATCTATGCAATGTTTATTTCATTATTTATAACAAACTGTCTCAAATACAGATTACAGAAAACACTATGGATGAGTGCATTATCAAAAGTTTTCAAAATGCCAATTTGAATAAACTAAATTCTTAAACTATAGCACTCCATTTTATTATTAGAGAAGAATTCTCTACCAGACTACAGAGTTGTAGATAGGACTTTGGAGAAAATCATTAAGTCAAGAGAAAGCTAACTTGTTTCCACTCTTTATCATTCCTGTCAACAATGGGAAGTTCTATTAGCCTATGCTCTGATGCCAGGAAAATAGAAATCTTAGCTCTTTGACTTCTATTGTTCTGCATGCTTTTTAAGGGTTATAAGAAAATCAAAGAAAGAAATATAGTTTTAAGGTATTTTAAAAGATTTCTACTAGTGTAATAAATTTCTTACAAGGATAAAATGATATGGACTTAACATTGTAATAAGATATCTCCTTTGAGAAGTTTGCCTCAAAGCAGTAAGCAAGAAAATTTTTGTTTCATGTATTATAATTAAGAAAATACCAAATTTCCAGTGGCTCAAGATAATATTTAACTTTTAATAATGGCATACACACAATACACGAGTGCTTTTCTATATAACTTTTAATTATAAAATTATATATTTAAGTATGAAAATATTCTTATTGTTCTATAACTAGGATATATATATAACTTATATATATAAATTGGAATACTATAAAACCAAATAGTATGGAGGTAGTCTTAAATATTTAAAATTGTGTGAATTTTTAAAATAACATGCTAATAAGAACAAAACTAAATAGTACCTGTATGCAACTGATGGGAAGCTGGAGAGAAGATAATGAATATAAATATCAGAAAACATAAATACCAGGAGACAAACAAAACTGCATTGGTAAATGTAAAATATACAAACTGATTTGATTTATGGAATTATAACTAGCTACCTTAAACCAAATAATTATATTTTGTTGATCTTTAATATGTAGAAATCTAATAGCTATGTATGCATTACTCATGAAAATTATCATCTTAAGCATGATATTTTCAAGAATTTGAACCTTATCCTGCTTTCTGGTCCCAGATTATGAAAAGGAAGAACACCTGGTGTGTGGGGGTTCACCAGGGAATGGAGGTTTGACCTTTGTAGAAGGAAGTATGACAGATATCAACTCAATGGAAGAGTTCCTAACACCAGAATAAAATAATAACAAATTTATCAGTTAGCAACCATTTTATCTTTTTTCAAATGTATAACATATTTTTATTTTTAGAAATCAGAATTACATCATTTGCACCATTGCCTCAATCCAAACCTCTCATGTACCCTTTCCCTCACTCAAATCCATGCCCCCTTCTTCTTTGTTGTTACAATATACATATATAAGCCTAAACTTCTGAATACAACTGCTCACTCAATATAATGTTACCTGTGTGTGTGTGTATGTATATGTGTGTGTGTGTATGTATATGTATATTCTTTTAAGAACACTTAATTTAAATTAGATGTCATTAATGTGAATTAAATGTCAGTCATATTTGGAAATAAATGATTTATGTTAGATTTCAAACGTTTTGATTGGCCTCAGTCCATGTAGTAGACTACATGTTGAATTGTTACAGGCTTTTGACAGGGATGGGGTCAGTTGAAACTCTCAGCGCACAGTGGTGTTGGAGACATTTGAGTCTATCACAAGGTACCACTATATTTTGGTAGTGGAGAGTGCTCTTAAGTCACTATAAGACTTGAGTAAGCTCTGAGTAATGATGATCTCCTTAGTTTACTATCCAAGGTCAAGATAAAAGGAAAAGAAAAAAGTAGAAAGCTTCTTTTCAATGAGACAGCAATATATTCTGGAAGTTAAGGGCACAAGCTTTTTATCTAGCTATTACTTTTGATCATGATTCATTGAGTTCTCTGGCAAATCAGTGTCTTCTTTGTAGAACAGTGTAGTTCATGACATGTAAACTATTTAAACTACTGCTTGGTACAAAGTAAAAAGTTCAAACATGTTAGCTGGGCCTGAGTCATCCCATCATAATCATCCCTTCATCATCATCATCATCATCATCATCATCATCATCATTATCAGCAGTAGCATAAGCATGGCTTGATAATTATGGTCATCAACAAATCTTACCAGCTTGCTCACATGAAGTGTGGGCTAGGAAGAAGTGAAAGTCCTCATTTAAAGCTTGTTTAGAAACTTTCCATAGGTATTTTTGGAGAAAGATAAAGTAAAATTCTGAAGAGTTATACTTAGCTTAGTTTTTGGTGAGTATTTGTGTTTGAATATAAGTTGTGTACCAGTGTGTACAGGTGCCCACAGGGACCAAAAGGAGGTACTTTAACTGGAGTTAGGGGTGCTTGTAAGCTGTTTGACATGGGTACTGGGAACTGAACTTGGGTGCTCTGTAAGAACAGTAAGTACTTTTAAGGGCTAGGCTATCTTTCCAACCTCAAACATACAACTTTTATCTTTACTCAGGACTTACCCATTGAATGACAGCATCCTATATTTTCTATAAGGGCCTATGTAATGACTGGTTGTCTGACCTAAGAAGAGGGTGATGCAAATTGAATGAGAATGATTTAGGTCCAGATTTCCATGTAACCCCTGGAAAGATCTACCTCTTGAAAGCACAGAGTTTGGACAAGGACTGCTCTATTATTTTACACAAACCAACCTTGTTTCTCAGCCATAAAGTAAATCACAAAGACAGGACAAGAATAGGAGTAGATGTGAAATTTTTTAATAGTGGGAATTGGGACCCTAATAATGTTGAAAAAACATATACTTGTCTCATGATATTATATCACCTGAAGTATTACAAAATTATAACTGGGCTACCTCTAAAAGGGTCATGATGGATTTAACTACCCTGCCACACTTTCTTTCACAATGATATCTCAAATCAATCAATCAATCTATCTATCTATCTATCTATCTATCTATCTATCTATCTATCTTCCTATCTATCTATCTAGATGGATATTACAGATAGATAAACAGATATAACCACACATAATATATTCTTCACATTATCTTCTCAAAATCAGTTTACAATTTTCTAAAATGCATGCCACAACTGCAAAATTACTCTTTCAATTAGAAGTTTCTTACCACATTGGAGTCATCATGCATTTTCTTGCCAGTAACTGCAGGGCATAATGGGTTGCTGGGGCTGCAGATTCTCCTAGGACAGTGCCCACTGAGACTGCCAGCTCTAGTTCATTCCCACGGATCAGGTATGCCATAGCAAGCTTATTTGTAGGAAAACAGTTCTTTCAGTTGCACAGATGCTTGTTGGAATGGTTATTTTCATCCAAGCTCATAAGCAGATAAATTAATATTAGCCTAGATACTAATTGTCTTAGATATATTGAATATAATATTTCTATAAAGTTCCTATGTGATAATAACTCAGATTTTCATGTGGGAGAAATAAAGCTGAACGTGAGAAATACAGCTTATTTTCCAACTTAGAATTTAAAATGTTATAATTCATTTTTTGCAATGCTAGTGATAGAACCCAAGGCTTCATAAATTCTAGGCAAGTGTTGTGTCAATGAGCTATGATTCCTGTCTCTTTTGCTCTTATAATATTGTCAGTATCTTGAACATGTCATCTGTCTTCATCAGAAGAGAACATGAAATCTTAAAAGCTTCTCTTAGATTATGCAACAATACTAAATTATTGCCTAGGTTGTTACAAATATTTATCTGGTAAGCAAAATAATTAAAGCAAGAAAGCACATAGTGTATAGTATGTACATGTTATTTCATCATGAGACTTGGAAGCATGCAACACCAGATGCCATCTGGTTTTCCCCACTTCCAGCACCATAGCAAACTTGAGAGCTATTCATCCATATCAGTAGTCCTCAACTTACCTAATGTTGCGACCCTTTAATACAGTTCCTCATGTTATGGTGACTACCAACCATAAAATTATTTCATTGTTACTTCATAATTATAATTTTGCTTCTGTTATGAATTGTAATGTAAATGTCTGAGTTTTCTGATGGTCTTAGGTGAACCACATGAAAAGGTCAGTTAGTCCCCATCCAAGAAGTCACTGACCGACAGGTTGAGAACCTCTGAGCTACATGTATCACTTAGAACTATTGTACCTCAATATCATCTACAGCAAGATGGCAGCACGCAGCCAACACTGCTCGGCCATCCTGAAAATACCATTCTGCCAGCTCATTAATGACCTTGTGTAGGAGCCTAGAAAGAAAAAAAAAAGTAATCGGTATTAACTTAGAAATTCTATCACAAATGTGAATTCATGTCCTCTAAGGCAATTAAGAGAACAGATAGTTCAGTTTACATCCTTGATTTAGACTTAACCCTGATTTAAGATTTAAGTCAGGAAATCAGTCTTTCAGAAAGTGTGATATAAAGCTCTTCCCAGTCTTGATTCCTACAAGTGCCAACAGGAAGGCTTGGGGAGTCAAGACATGATTGCATTGTCTACCATTCTGCATTGAATAATTTGTAAGAGCTATAGGCTGACTTTAGAAAAATCAAGGCTGAAGTGACATTTTTTAAAAATTTTAGTTAATATCAATGATGTGACATGTACATATCATTAATATGCCAAGTTTAGAAGAAAGAAAACAAAGTAAAGCAGCTAAGACACAAAAAGAAACACTTGTTTAACATTTCACCATTGGGACTGAAGAGATAGCTCAGCTGTAAAGAAGTCATTTCCAAAGTGCACTTCCCAGCAACCACATAGTGGCTCACAACCATCTGTAATGAGATACGGTTCCCTCTTCTAGCCTGCAGGCAAACATGCAGGCAGAGCACTGTAGACAAAGATAAAGATTTTACAATTGTTTGCTACATGGTCAAAAGCCTAAAAAAATAAGTACAATATTGTTCTGGAAAATAATAGGAGCCATTAGAAAGATCATAGGGAAGACAGATAAGCAAATCAATTAAAGAAAAAGGTTGAAAGTCTACAAAATGTTAAGTCATAACTTTTTACAAGGATTTCTTCTTAGAAAGAAGAATAAATTATATTCTAGACACTAACACAGGCAAATGTGGTTACCGTGAGATCTTGGATATTGTGCATTCTGCTTTCTAAAGCAAAGTCATCCCTCTTCTACTACATGTCTTCCTCTGTCTATAAACTAGTTAGGTGTTCCCATTGCTCTCCCCCTAGCAGTGCTGAGTGTGCAGAGGCTGTATCTACCTGCCTAACAGTTTTTCCTTCATAAGGATGGATGTCATCATGGAGCTAGATAATGGTAAGGAATGCATTTGAACACTAGAGAGCACGTGCTCACTTCACAAAAGTGGCTGAATGACCTTATTTCAAAACGTCTAAAGGGAAAATGGCCATAAAATAATGACCTGAAACAAAGGCATATCACTCACTCATTAAAATCTTCTTTGTAAATATCTTCAGAACATGAAGCTTCGTTAGGTGTAGAAACATGTAAGGGTTGCACATTTCCTTCACAAGCAGCCTAAAATTCAATTGGAGTTTAATTAATCATTAGATAATTACTGGTATCCAACTTCAGATTATTTTTGAAAGATGATAGACTTACCCTTCCATGTGTGTGGGGTGTGTGGGCGTGTGTGTGCGAATCTGTGTGTACAGGTATATGGCCATGCAGAAAACACTTTAGGTGTCTGTTATTTCCTTCCACCTTGCATTAATGCCCAGTCTCTCTAGATTTCTGTCACTGCAATGCACTGCATACTCTGGCTTCTGACTGGTTATCTTTCTTGGCTGCCCATTTCACAGTAAGAGTACTTGGGTACAGATGACAAGAACAATCACATTGGTTTTGTCAGTGAGCTTCAAAAGTCAAACTCAGGTTGTAGGGCTTTGTGTGGAAAAGCACTACCTTCTGGACCTTGAGCCTACTTTCTGGACCCAAGCTATTGTTTTGGACAAATTATCCTTAATCTGTGCTTGCAGTTTATAGCATGTTCTGTAAACAACCTTAGAATTTAGAAAGGAGACAATATTAACTACATTGTGACTACCCACATCAAATGTCAACTAACTGATCGAAGAAACGGTTGTCTAGCCTTTAAGTGAGTCAATCAGAGCAGAGACAGCTGCAGGTAAAGACCCAATTGTTTGCCTATAGTCTAGAATAAGTCCAATGTGACCATGCTAGGATAGCATGACCGAAATGTTTGAGCAAAAGGCTGGGAAAGTGCCCTGACTACAGCAAGCCATCTGTGCTTGTCCATCACATGAAGGCAACCTGAACAACACGACTTCCTCTACTCCCCATATCCAGCACAATGTATTTACCTGGCATGCTTTTGTGATTGTACCTGTGCAACAAGCAGGGCTTCTTTAAGCTGACCTCTGGACACAAAAAAATTAACGAGTTTCTTCACATCACCAATGGCTATACAGTATGGAATGACATCGTCCTTATCTTCCTGAATTAATTGGTCAGCTCTCCTAAAGAGATAAAGACTATCTTTAGTACTCTAAATTGAATTAAAATCTTAGTTTTAGTTTTAAGGTTTCTCAATTGGACTGTTATTTTCAAAAACCTGTCTAAAATTTCTACATTTCATAAACGCTGAAGTTCATGTTTTCAACATAGATCATGTAAGGAATATGAATAAAAGCTCTACAAAATACTTGATTGATTTTCCCCTTGGAACAATTTTAGTCTATCTTTTCTCTCTGTCTCTCTTTCTCTCTGTCTCCATCCATCCATCTATCTATCTTTCTATCTATCTATCTATCTATCTATCTATCTATCTATCTATCTATCAATCCATCTATCTATCTATGTATCTATCTATCCAGAGAAAAGGTCTAGTTTTGAACACACTATATATCTGAGGATAAACCTGAATTATATTCTTACTACTTCTATGTCCACAGTGCTTGAATTACAGTCATGTGCCACATGATTAATTTATAAGGTACTAGGGATCGATCCCAGGAATCTGTGTGTTCTAGGCAAGCACTCTATCAACTCAGTCACATTTAAGAAACAGAAGGAAAAAAAATTAGGTATTGGCTTTTTAAGATATATTTTAATTTTTTTTCCGCATTCCAATCTGCTCCTCCTGTCCTATTTAGCTTATTCTAATCTTGCCTTCTCTTTTCTGCCCAAAGCTTTTGACCTTTCAGCTCTTACAAAGGAAAGTAAAATCCTAGTGTGGTCCAACTTTCTTATATGGACAAAAGAAGTAATATTATCTATTTTATATTGCTATGAAAATAACAAGGAAATCTTCAATTTAATAAACTCTGAGAAAACTAACAATCTTATGTGCTAATTATTTTAAGTATGCCTAGATTTTGTTGGTATGTTGTGTTGTAGTTTACGGCGGGGAGAGGAATGAACTACAATGTACGAGAAACCCCCGTGGCAGTTTATTGATGGGGGCGATGAAAAGGGAGAAAGGAGAGGTCTGTGGAGGCCTGCCTCGGAGAGAAAAGAGAAGGAACGGGCAAAGCCTGCTTTTAAAGGGGACTTGGTGCATGTGTACGGAGACTTGTGCAGCCATGCAATGCATACACATAGATTACGTAGTGATTTACAGCCGTAGGCCCCTGGTTTGACTAAGTATGTCACTCAACACTGACTATGCATGCGCAGAAGTAGGACCCTGGGCCTGGCTAGGTGGTGCCGGAAATGCTAACACTTTGCTTTGTTTTGAAATCTCAAGTCAACAGCAAGCAACATCTACCTATTTGTTTTAAACCTACGACCCAAGAATTATCTATACAATTGTGTCTATGACTAAAGCCAGTTCACTTTAACATGTAGTCACATGTGTCAGCCCTTCTTCCCGGTCACTGTGTAAGGATCCCACGCCTCTCTTATCTCGTGGAGCACATGCCACTGGGCTTTTCTCCTAGCTATTATTGCTCTTCTCCAATCTGTCTCATTCTTCAGTTTATGTGAATTTTCAATACAAAAGTTCGAGGTGGTCACTTTCTAGCATGTTTAAGATCTTTTAATGTCTTCTGTTGGTCTTAGGAATAAGAAAATAATCTTAAATGTTTAAAAGTCCAGAACAGTTAGGTCTTGCTTCCTTCACATTTCCATTGGGCACTCACGCCTGAGACCTGCACTCCAGTTCAACAACAGCCTTTAATTCCTTTTCTCTACTGACTAGGTCTCAAACGCTTTTTCTAGTGCCTTCTATTAATGTCTTTTGATTTGTGGCAGAGAGTACAAATACAAGTCTATGTCAGATGTCTTCTTTTATAATATATTTGAAGGTTGTTTACATTTATCTCATAAATATCTACCATTAAAAATACAACATTATTATGGTAAAGATGCGGCAAAAGTATATTAACAATCATATAAAATACCAAATATTTTTTGGTTTTATCTGCTATCAACAATGAGTGAGTGACTGCACTTTTGTCCTAAGTGACATTCACTTTAGTTTATATTGATTGAGGAAAAATAGTTTTTTATGTAATAAGTCACTACTTACTTGAATTTATTAAGCATTCATGGGAAGAGTATCATTCCCAAGTTTGTTGGTAAAGCATAGAAAGGATCTGACATTCTCGGAGCTTGAAGTCTCAAGCAAATGTGTACTTCTACTATTTCTAGAAGACTGAATCCTAGCCAATAGTCTATTTTTCCATGAGAAACTCTACACATCCTTCTAACTTTCTTGCTTAGCCTTCACTAATTTTAATTTATGTGCATGACTAGAAGTAGGATTTTTCTGAAACCAAGACTTAAAAGAAAAAACTTTCAAATTTCTCTTTATAATAGCAAAAGAAAGATAATTACTCTCTAATAGACTCTACTGGCTTAGCACTTAACCACTTAAGGGGTAGAAAATAGTTGCTGAATGTCAGATTAGATAAAAACGTGTTCTGAGTATAAATGTGCTCCAAAAGGCATACATTTAATTCTTAACATTTGAAAGCTTTGAATGCAATGTTACAACAAAATACAGTTTTTTCCTATGTAACTTACTAAATTAATAGGGGATTATACCAAATTAGGATAAGGTAGACCTAAATTCCAGAAGGAATATTTTAAGAAAAATTAAATTTGGCCAAAGAGACACGATGGATAAATCAGTGAGAACAGCAATGTAACTTTAGCTAGCAGAAGCTGAAGATTATAGCCCCGAACAAAGGGTTCTTCCTCAGAACCTCCATAGTTAAAGCAACTCTGTCAACAAACTGATTTTGGATTTTTAATTTCAGGAACTATGAGATTACAATCCAGCTGGTGGCCATTTGTTACATTATCTTTAGAAAATTAAGAAAAACGAAGAAAAATATGATTTTTAAAAAAAATTTACTAAAAGTCCCTTCAGTGGTTAGACAAATCTGCTATTAACTTAGACTTAACATGGAGACATGGCAAAAATTCATGTCCTCAGAGAGTGGCATTATACATTGAACAGTATTCTACAAGCTTTTGATAACCTTCAGAAAATTTTCCCACTGCTACTTCAGTAGTAATATATATTTGGTAATTCGCTGGTCTTTGTTTTTCTTCATTGGTAAAGAGAAAACATCTGCTTACTATAGTCATAAGAGCTCAGGATAAACATAATAATACGAAAATGATTTGTAAACAATTATCTAATTATTATAGTGGTAGATACAAAATTCTTTTATAATTTAGTATAACATATGTATAAGAACTGTTAAGAACTACTGTCATATTTGTATTTTCTTTCTATGTCAATACATAACATTAAGAACTCCCTTGGGGGGACGGATCTAATGAGAGTTTACCAAGGGCAGTTGGACTGCGACTGAACGAGCACGTGATCCAACCAGATTCTCTGAATGTGGCCGGATTCTCTGAATGTGGCTGGCCCGGAGTCTTTCTGAGAAGCCATTGACAATGACACTGGGACTAGTTTCCTCTGCATATACTGGATTTTTGGGATCCAGTCTGTTTGGATACTCACCTTCCTGGACCTGGAGGGAGGGGGGACGAACTTGAACTTCCCACAGGGCTTGAAACCCTGACTGCCCTTAGGGACAAAGAGGGAGGAGGAGAGAGGCGGGGGAGTGGGAGGGTGTTGGGAAGAGGGGCGTAAATGGAAACTTTTATAATTTAATAAAATTATTTTAAAAAAAAAGAACTCCCTTGGGCACAGACTGTCACTTTACCTCTGCATTAACTTCCTCCAGTATTTCACAGATACTCCAGGTGCAATGGACAAGGCTTTGTCCCACTACAAAATTGAGCAAGAACAGAAATGTACACATTTAGATGGCTTATATAATTCTAAGCAAACATTTTACAGATTCATGTTAATAATAAACACTTTTTAGAGTTATCAGAATATCAGGAATATAATGATAAGCTCTTTAATATAGTCCAAAACAGATAAACATCAACATATTGTAAAATACAATACATAAAATTCTACTGTTTCAAGGAAAATCCTACTACAAACTTCGAAAGAATTATTAGTTTCTTTTGTTGAACAAATGTATCATTTCTATTGTTTAACTTATTTTGTAAAAGTTATTTACTATCATAGCTTTCTTTAAAACTAAAACAATCTGTAATATTTTATAACTTGTACAACATTTTAAGAAGGTCATTTTTAATTCAAAACTGATTATTATTGTCACACCAAAATATGGGTTTGAGGTCTAACTTCACTTTAATTAAGGCTTTCCAAAGCACTGGGGTCTATAGTGCAATTAAGGCTACAAGACTGGTAATTAACTGAAAATTTTAAGTTAAAATTTAAATTAATAATATATTGAATTTATCTGTATACATTTTTGTTTGTGTGCATATGCATGATATGCTAATCTTTTTAAAAACTGCATACTTAAATCATGTTAATGAACAGTTTCCTTAAATATGTTTTTTACTAAAAAACGTCTTCATTGTAGGGGAATGGAAGAATAAAAGTTGAAATGTAGATGAGCTTTCAATTCACTAAGCTGTTTCAATAAAAACATAAGTCTTGTAAGTGAAAAAGGGAAAGGTTTTCCTAATTTCATAGCAATAGGTTTCCAGAAACAGGAACTGTTTATAGAGTCATGGTGACGGGTACGTATAAGTCCACTCCGATTCTGAAGAATCAGGTAGAATTCCAGGAGTAATTGAGGCCATTAGGATGTGTACAGAAGTACTACTACACAGCTTCAGAAATAGATTCCTAACTGAGAAAGGGATGTAGGGAAGAGTTTAAAATCTTGTCAGGTGGTGGTGGTGCATGCCTTGACCCCAGCACTAGGGAGGCAAAGGCAGATGGATCTCTGTGAGTTCGAGGCCAGCCTGGTCTACAGAGGGAGTTCCAGGAAAGACTCCAAAGCTCCACAGAAAAACCCTGCCTCAAAAGACAAATAAACAAACAACTAAAAAGGCAAAAAAGGGAATTTAAAAACTTCATATACTCAAATACAAACAAACATCAATGAAGAATGCACTGTTCTCCCAAAACTGACGTATTCACTTGACACCCTGGCTATACAGGGCTCTGTTGACATTGTAACATTTAATCAAGCAGTCACAATATGAAAAATAAATGATTTTATTACTTTTAAATACTTTTAAGTGTGTGTTAATGAGGATATTTTATTATTTTAGGTCATTCTGCAATTCATTTTTTATCTATACTTATGTCAAAAGTTATAAAAAGATAGGTTAAATTACATTTTGCTACACTTTGATTTTACTTATATTGTGTATTGCTTCGTTTTAGGTTGATTTTTATTTTTATTTAGGGATATATGTATGTATGTATCTATGCGAGTGCAGGTCACATGAGTGTGGGTGTCTATAGAGGCCAGGAGAAGATGTCAGAATCCCTGGAGCTGGACGCATGGGTGTTTGTGAGCATTCCAGGAACCAAACTCTGGCCCTCTGGAAGAGCAGCAAGTACTCCAAACCACTGAGCTCCCTCCAGGCCCTATGTATGTGTTCTTCACACCATACTTTGCAATAAAAATGTTACAAGGTTCTTAAAGAGTCATAAAGTATTGTATCCAATCCACCCTTTCATTTGTTTTGTTGGAGTAGAGAGTAGATTTTTTCCTGATCTTAAATACATTTGGAAAAAAAGGTAAAAGACTAATGAGCCTTCATGACCAGGTAATCAGTACCCAGGCCCGAGAGTAGAATCCCTTGCCTCTTCTATCCTCATGCTCTGTTTCATCCAGTGCCCACCTGTCCAAGAAAGCCTGTATTCTAAATTCTATTTGTACACATTCACTCTAAGCTTTTCTGAAAAAAAAAATGTGCTTTGTTGCTTAGGTCTCCTTTAGAAATTGTAACAGACCCTGTCGCGGTTTAAACGCACCCGTTAAAGCATTCCTCTTTCAGCCAGGGTAGGATCTGGCTGTGCCAAGTGGAGGAGATGATACTCGAAGCCTATCAGCCAACACAGACACGTCCAAACGGTCCTGGAGTAACTCTCACACTTCAGCACAGATGACAAGAGCCACAAGGGCTTACAAAATCAAGCACAGATGGTTGAAGTGCATACCAAATTTCATGCTTTTGTAGGTCTGGTGTGGGACTGTTGTGCTAGCCTGGAGGCCTCACTTTGTTAACTCCCTAGGATACAACCTGACACCAGCTTGAGGAAGTAATTATATAGGGCAAAGTGAACTTCTCTATGGAATTAGTTGTGTACCTAGTACGTGGGGTATTGTGTTAGACACAGCACTCTTCCTTTAATCGCACATTACCTCTCCGAGCTCCACCATGAGTTCACAGTATCTCTGAATCTGCCCTAATCTCAGGTGTATTTCAGCAGCTTCCTTCAGCTTCTTCTCCTTAGTAGGTGCGCCAATACCTCCACCGAATTTAGATACTTTGATTGTTGTGAGTTCTTGGGCTTCAGACTAAAGAAAAGATTATAAATAGATGAATGAGTATGAGAACAGATACTTTAAGAACATTTAATATGGAAATTAAATATTTTAAAGTGATATTTTTAATCTGTAAAATATGATTGTCTTTACACTGTTTTGAGCAGTTCGTGGAGTAAACACTCTGGATGCGGTGCATCCCACTTTCCTTACTCCCTCCCAGTGTGGGTTATCTAGAATCCCAGAGGCCGAACGTAGTGAGACGCAACTGTTTAGACATACAGAAATGCTTTCCAATGAGAGTGAAAATTACTGGGTCGGTTCGGCTCCTATATTGTAGACCTGTTTTTCTAAAACAGTTATCAGATAATTTGCTTGTGACTTAAGAATTCTCTCTTTATGCAGGGAACCATCAAATCTGATTCCTGGTGTGATTTCCTTGCTGCCTGAATCACTGCTCTTCATTAAAAATGTAGAAGCTCTTGCTTTGTTCTTGTTGTTGTTTTAGCTTCCAGGGCAGATTTTGTTGTTGTCAATGGTGTGTATTTTCTCAGCATACAGTGTATTTTCTCACTGTAGCTAACAGTGACATGAGTCCATCAGCTAAGCTATGACCACCCGAGGTAACAGAGTAAAGATAAGACTTTTCATAGAGTCCTAACTCAACTTGAAGACTCATGGAATTTAATCTCTACAAACTGTGGCTACCGTATTCTCAAATAATTTGTATTTTCACTGGTCGCACTAATTTTGCCTTCTCAGTGTTTATCTCAGTCTACCAACCACTTTCTTGCTTCAATGGTAGAAGAGGGAATCTTTGGTGGGAGTATACCATGCTTGTGTGATCACGTACTGTTTTAAATTTAACCAGGTGTTTCGAATGCATCATCCCTTTGCAGTAGTTCTGAGGAAGCAGGCTGTCATCTTGTCCTTTAATCACGGCCACCAGGTTCCACAAATTGTCACTGCCCCCTGGAGGCTGGAAGGAATTATGGGACAATCAAAGAGAAATCCGCACACAAGAAAAATCCTCACAGTGTTCTAGCCCTCAGAGGCATTACATCGTACAGTGAATAAAAAGTTAACAGAAAACTCAGTACACGTTCTTATTTTTTTTCTTTTGGTTTTAGCCCCACCCTCTAATATTGTACAGATCATATTAAAATACTGAGCTGCAATGGTTCATGCAAGCAGGCTACAGTTTAAAGATAAGACCTATTCTCATTGTGGTGACTTATTCTGCCTAAAGAGACAATGTCCACTTATAATTTCTATAATACTTACTGATAGACATTCTGAAAACAATCTTAGTTTTTTCACGTGAGGGTTACACGTTAGTTTTTCTGCTTCTTGTTTAACGTCTCTTGACACTTTCCCACACAGTAGAGGAGGGGTGCCTTGTTTGATAGCATTGTCTGAGGAAAAAACACCATTCAGTGAGGAAATTTTTCTTAGAAAACATTACTTAAAGATAAAATCAAGTGCATGCACATATTCAATACCAGTGTTCCCGATAATTTCTTCCCAAGTTCTGTCTGCCAGAATATTTATTTGTAAAGGGGTGATTAAAGGTATTAATGACCAGAGTCTCACGGTAGAATCACGGGAGCAGGAAGCCATAGTGAAGGGACGACTTGGATGGCAAGTTAAACCTGATGGGAGAAAAAAAAAAGCCTGCTTTAACAAAGTAAACCTAGAAAATTGCTTTAAAAATATATGCATGCTTTCATTAAACTATGACAGAACTGAAGTTATGATTAAATGTGAGCAAATCAAAGGCTCTTCCTCTGAGCCAACCTTCTACTTGCATTTAATGAATAAAGGAAGGTAATACATTGGTTATTATATCCTATAAATATAGTTAGAAATGTGAGGTTATGAGAAAGCAACATTTCACTTGGTTAAGCAGTAAGTACACAGAAATTCTATTTGGGCCTATGAAACCTATGAATTAACAGATGAATAAATGAACCTTCTAATTTCAAAAATGAAAAGCTCAAAGCATTTAAGTGTAGACATCAGAAAAAGGATTATATTTTATATTTTATTAAAATATTTATTATGTATATGGAATTTCATGAATGAGTACTAGAACATTCTACTCCCCCCACTTCTTACTTCTCAGACTCAGATGTATCTTCTATAATTATTGTTGTTTTATATGAACATATGTGTGTTTGTATATACACATCGCCTGCTGATCTTATCTAGTGTTGTTCATATATACATGTATTTAGGGTTAGCCACTTGAGATCAGATGACCTACTGAATATTCATCCCTGGAGAAAACATGATTTTCCCTTTCTCAGAAGTTACTGACTGCTTTAACTAGAAAGATACTAGGGAAAGCAAATGGTTGTGAAGGCAAGGATTTCATCTGCCTTGCTTAGAGCATGTTTTTAACTCTTCATCTGCCTACTTTCTCCAATACAAATGGGTAATTTGCTTTCTATTTTAAGCTTAGTTGTACGAACAATCGTAATATTCAAGAAAAAAACATTGCCTGCAATAACTCCAAATAAAGTAATGGACAGATGGACTGGCTCATTTTGTGTGTCCAACTTGACACATACTAGAATCGTCAGAGAAAGAAGCCTCAGTTGAGGAAATGCTTCGATGAGATCCACCTGTAAGGCATTTTCTCATTTAGTGACCAATTTGGGAGAGCCCAGGCCATGGTGCGAAGTACCGTGCCTGGGCTGCTGGTCTTGGATACTATGAAAGTATCCTAGTAGACTGAAGAAGCAACGAGAAGCAAGCTAGTAAGCAGCTCCCCTTCATAACCTTGCCTCAGCTCCTGCCTCTGAACTCCTTCCTGGTTTGAGGTCCTGTCCTGACTTCCGTGATGAACAGCAATGCTGAAGTGTAAGCCAAATAAACCCTTTCCTTCCTGACTTGCATTTTGGTCATGGTGTTTTGTTGCAGCAATAGAAACCCTAACTAATACAGTAGATAAGTTGTATCTATGCTATTATTAATTTCATATTCTGTAATTTCCTCTGACAAGGGAAGTGACAAAATCCCACCTGCAAGTGTACATATATTTGCACATACTATGTATGTACATAGAAACATTCCTGCAGCATGAGCTTCACATGCTATTGAGTGTCATCTTAATAATCTGTAACGTCTTCTTTGGCCATTTTTTTGCGATTCTAATAGTTTAATTAAAAAATAGCTGTGCTTTCTCCAATGTGAAATAATATCATTTCAAGATGAAATGCTGTGACTTATTGAAAAATACTGCATTGCTCAAAAAATAAGCATCATAGTTACAACAAAATAATAAATACATGGAAAAATTACCATATACATCTGCACCATGATCATACACAGTGTCTAGGCAAACTCCATCTCGAGTATCCCATACTTTGATAGTATAGTCCCAGCTTCCAGATATTAGTAGGTACGGAATCTCTGTATTCCACATTAATCCCCTTACAGGAGCAGTGTGTCCATTGAGAATGTTTATACAAGCATCTTGAGTATAATCCCAGATTCGAATAGAGCTGAAAGACAGTTTTATGTCTACATTATAATTTATGCCAAATATTAACATTGTCTTATTAGAACACAATGCTTACTTCTTAACATATTTCAAAAGAATTTTATGGGATAGGAGAGAAGGTTGGTAGGCCAAGAGCAATAGATACGCTTCCAGAAGATATGGTTTCAATTCTCAGCACTCACAAGGTGGCTCATAGCCATGCACAACTCTAGTTCCAGGTGATTGAATGCCCTCTTCTGGCCTCCTTGGGCAGTAAACATGTACAAAATGCACAGATGCAAGCAAAGCACCTATGTGTGTAGAGCAATAAAAATTTTAAAAGCATTTTATGTACAAGACTTGTGAATTTTCTCTTTACAGTGACATAAGTGAATATATTAGAGTTGTCTATTCTAACATAGTTTTTCATTTTACTGGTAATTTATCATGGATACCAAATACAGTGTTTTAGAATTTTTAAAAACAATTTTTTGTTATTATTTTTATCAGTTTGTTTTGATTTTTATTTTGTTTTTATTTTTGTTTGGGGAGAGAGAAGAAGAAAGGGAACATAAAGGAGGACCTGGGAAAGGGGAAGGAAAATGATCAAAATACATTATATAAAAATTTTAATCAAAAGAAGAAAAGATAATATTTCAGAATTTATATGAATAAGAAAGGAATTAGTATGACCCAGTGCAGCTCTAAAAAGACTAGCTAGGTTACCCAGGACAGTGTTTAAAAGTTAAAGACGCATTAGAAATGTATAATTGTCATCCATGCTAATGGTAATTACTACATGGAAGTAAACAACCTGAATTTAGTAAAGGCTTAAAATTGTAATTAAAATGAAAATAGGACATCTTTACAGATTAAATTTAAGAAAATTATAAGATGACACAATTTTCCATGCAGAATACAATTTATATTGAACTCTATGCTGAGAGACTGGAATAGTCTGATGAATAAAAGTACAAGCAACTTCATACAATAATCATACTAGAAGTCATACTACAAGTGATTTCTCCAAGTTAGTTGGAATTTAATCCAAAAAAGCAAAGGTGAAAATTCTCAGCTATCCAGTAAGAATCTGGAGGTACTATGCACTACGACTTTAATTTGTACAAAGTAAGATTATTGTTAATGTAAGTTTATCTTCAAATAGTGATTAAACAAATTATAATCTCAAAAGTGAAAGAAAAACAATAGAAGAAAGTGTAAAACCGTTCTCATTTCCAATGTTTTGCTTTAAGCTAAATTTTATAGTCAGTTTTTATTCCAGTTTTGATGAGAATACAAATGTTTTCTACATTAAACATAAACATGTTATAAATTATCTCAATTTATAAATATTTATTTCAGATCTTTTTAATTTTATAATCATTTTCTATGAATATTCTTGATTATAAACTAGAAATGAGCATTCACATTGAGGAAAATAAATAAGACAATTAAAATCAAGAATATAGAGGCAGTGGGAACAGGATAGGATTTAATTTATTTTTCAGAGCTTACTCTGACTCCTTATTAGTTGTCTACATGTTAAGTGCTTATTTCATATCTCTCCATAAATTGTTATTACAACATATGCATATCTGGGAAACTGTAAGTTTATGATTTAAAGTATAAGAGTATTAGAATCCAAAAATACATACCCGTCATCAGAACCACTGCAGAGAATTCCTTCCCTCAGAGGAGACCACTTAACATGGAAGACTCGTGCTGTGTGCCCACTAAACACCTTCAGTGGCTGGTTAGAGCTAGTGGCTACATAGAAGATCCGGACGTTTTTGTCCTCACAGCCCGTGGCTATCATGTCTCTGAAATGCCACCCATGGGATGTTAAAATATGACAATCAAAGATTAACTACCACTAACACTTTTTAAAGTATGTCAAAGTTCTAATTACTAAAGATGTTCTTCTTGCTTCCTTGATATAAAATATATTAGCTATAATTACACAGCTGCTTATTTGTAGAAACTGAATAGTTGTGTAGTTTCGTTCTCAGTGTTCATTTTTCATTGGCTGATTTTGTGCTTCCTTTATTATAGACACTAAGTTGACTTTCAGCATCTCAGGCTTAAATGTCTTACGCTGCTCAAGCAGTGCTTTCTCATCTATTTTGTCTTACGATGGTCCCACATGGTGAGTGATGAGATTTGTTTACTTACTGCTCACCCAGTTATTATGATACACAATAGACCTTTTTTTTCTTTTTGTGGAATAGGCCACCTAAGTTTGAACACAGATAATATCTACCTGATTCTCAGTGCAAAAGCTAATTTTTAAATTTTTATTTTTATTCCTAATTGAAATTTTTATATATGTATACAATGTCTTTTGTTATATTTCCCACTTACTCAACCTCCCTCCTTCTCCCAGGATCTACCCCTCCCGACTCCACATCTTGCTAACAAATTTTGTGTAGAAATGAAATAAAAATAAAATGCTTCTCCTAAAGAGAGTATTTGAGGGTCTTCTGGCTTCCATTTCTTTCTAAGGAAGAAGACCAGGAGGAGACTGGATCTTTCATCTATATCTAAAACATTGCTATACAATACTGATTGTCTTCCAAGAATTAATGCATTTCTTTATGCTTAAAAAGGGAGCTTGCATTTTTGTCCTACAATCAGTGGGATAATATTCAGGAATTTACCCAGAAGAAATGTGTGTGCAGCTCTGTGCTTCTTTTTGTTCTTTGTACTGGGGTTAGAAGCTCTAGGGCCTCACATGTTGTCAATGATTGTTAGTCTTCAAGACAAGAAATGTGGGGGAATGCCAGCCTGGTCATCAGCTAATTTTGTATATTGGCTAGTTATATGCTAATAAATTCTGTTATTGACTTAAGCATACCTACTGGAAGGAACACAGATCCATTATTTTGTATTGTATATAATTTGATTCAGGAAGCATGTGTTTAATATTTAATTACGTTTTTCATATTTAGTACAGGGAAGCATAAGAGAATTCATGGTGTTTTTGACAATATCTAAAGATAGCTTCCATTTAAAACACACTACTTATGCCCTATAAAAGAAGCTTTTAAGCAAAATTATTTGAAATGCAGTCAGTTGGAGGTCCAATTTTACTGGAATTTTACTTGTATTTAATTTTAAATGGAAGCTGATTTTTACAGGATAAGTAGTTCTCATGCAAGCCTGTCTTTCAAATCCACCCACTGCAGTGCTACATCTTGGAAAATTATACAATAGAAAGGCTGTCTACCGTGCTGGGGGTGGTAGAAAGTCAATGCAGAACTGCTTAGATGCTTAAAGAAATTAGAAAAAGAACCATGTTTGTCTAAGTCACACATTGAATAGGCTAACTTCTAATTTTTATTAGTTTTATTAGCAGTGTGTTTTTCTCCACGGTATCATAAAATGATTTTGAAGATGGTAAATCGTATTCTTAATTCATATAAGAAAGCATCAGGGTGGTAGGGAAATCCACAATGATGACCCCAGCTAAGAATACTAGCAATAGTGGAGAGGGTACCTAAACTGACCTTCCCTTATCATCAGATGTGACTACCTTAATTGTCATCAGAGAACCTCCATGTAATACCTGATGAAAGCAGATACCATTCTGCAGCCAAACTCTGGACCAAGCTCCTGGAGTCCAGTCGAAAAGAGGGAGGGGCAATTATATGAGTAAGGAGGTTCAAGATCACGATAGGGAATCCCACAGGGACAGCTGAACAATCCAAGCTAGTGGGAGCTCATGGACTCTGGACTGACAGTTGGGGAGCCTGTATGGGACCAAATGAGGCCTTCTGAATGTGGGTGACAGTTGTGTTTTGTCTCTTTGTGGAGCCACATGCAGAACCAGGATTTATCCCTGGTGCATGAGTTGGCATGAACCCAATCTCTATGGTGG
This sequence comes from Myodes glareolus, assembly GCF_982192425.1. Classification (NCBI taxonomy): domain Eukaryota; kingdom Metazoa; phylum Chordata; class Mammalia; order Rodentia; family Cricetidae; genus Myodes; species Myodes glareolus. The sequence goes on along the minus strand of NC_142048.1, from coordinate 20,016,456 downwards.
GATGCCTTGTTTAGCCTTGATGCTGAGGAGAGGGGCTTGGTCATGCCTCAATTTGATACGCCAGGCTTAGTTGCTTCCCCGTTGTAGCTTTTACACACTCTTAGGAATGGGTGATGTGGGGAGGCGGGGAGGAGCAGGAGGAGGAGTGAGAGGGGTAACTGTGTTTGGTATGTAAAGTGAAGAAAGAAAGAGAGAGAGGGAGAGAGAGAGAGAGAGAAGGAGAAGGAGAAGGAGAAGGAGAAGGAGAAGGAGAAGGAGAAGGAGAAGAGAAGAAGAAGAAGAAGAAGAAGAAGAAGAAGAAGAAGAAGAAGAAGAAGAAGAAGAAGAAGAAGAAGAAGAAGAAGAAGAAGAAGAAGAAGAAGAAGAAGAAGAAGAACAGGAAGAAAAAAAAAGAAAGAACCACGGACTACAAAGAGCCAAAACGAATGGGCAGTTACGGTGCTCCTCATCTGCCAGAAAAAGAAAGTAATATCCAAGGAGAATAGGTATTATCTACAGAAGTAGCTTTAAAGTTCTGTTTCCAGTCTCTCAAATACAATCATTATTTAGGAAAAAAGAACTTACTTGTTGTTTTGACTCCAATCACAACCGAACACTGCAGCTGGGTGTTTGTACTTGTGTAGAAGTTTACCATCAATTGTTCGGATGATACTAAAATTAGGTAAACAAAGTCATAATTGCCACTTTCAAAGGTCAGTATTCTAAGATAAAAGCCATCTCTGAAATTGCAAAGAACATTTAAAGGAAAAAGAGGTGCTAGGTGTGGGGGCACAGGAGACAGAGGGATATGGACGTCTATGAGTGCAAGGCTAACCTGGTGTATATAAAAAGGTCCAGATCAGTGAAGGCTATACAGAGAGACCCAGAAGCACACACACACACACACACACACACACACACACACGAGTCAACCATAAAAAGCTTAATAGAAGCAGACCACCCAAAGGAAGCTCTTCCCACCATTATCACCTGCCAGTGTAGGACTCAGCCAAGATAACAGAGGCCTGAGTCTCAGTAGTTTACCCTGAGATAATACCTGGTTGCAGGAAGGACCACAAACTGAGATTACCCAAGCACCACCAAAGAACAGACCATCCAAAGGAAAATCCTAATATTCCAAACTATGTAGATAGGATCATCTTCCAGCACACACTCACCAGGACACCCCTAGACAAATGTCAGCCAATCAGGGGTCCTGAACCTTAGAAATCCCTTACCCCCCACCATTACTACTATAAAAACCCAAGCTCACACTGAGCTCGGGACTCTCCCATTATTCCAATACATTGGACACAAAGAGAGACCGAGTTTGCAAACTTGTATAAAATAAAGGCTCTTTGCTTTTACATGTGGGACTCAGTCTTCTTGTTGGTTATTGGGGGACTTCATGGATCTAGGCATAACAACACACATACATACACACACACACATACAAATAATGAAATGAATTACAAATCTACTTCACATAATATGAATTACCATCATCCATTTAGATCAAATTATAGGTGATAACTGACTCAGAAGCTATTTGGTTGGAAAGATTTCTTAATTATAGAAAAATATAATTTCAAGTACTACCAGCTGTGCTATAACATATATATTAGATTTTAGCTTGAAATTTAAGTGCTCAAAATTTATTTTGCTTGCACATTCACAAAGTTCATTCAATGCACTATTTCACCAAGGCCAAACCTTACATTACAGTATTTTCCCTGGTGTATATTCAGTAATGTAACTTAAATTCAGAGATTCTTAACACAGAAAAGTGTCCTTTATAATCTGATAACAGGAAATAATCTCTGTTATCTTATTTTATTATTGTCACAATACAAGTGCTATTGATTCCCCTGGAGATTAATCTCTTTGGAAGTTGCTTTTATTTTATTAAATTTTTAAAGAGAATAAACCCCTTTTTCATTTTACATACCAATCCCAGTTCCCATTCCCTCCCCTCCTCCTATTACCCTCATCTCCCCCAATCCACTCTTCACTCACTCCCCAGAGAGGGCAAGGCACATTGCTCTGAGGAAGGACCAAGGCCTTCCCTAGTGTATACACTACAGTGTATATACTTACAGGCTAAGTAAGGAATCCATCCAAAGAAAATGGGTTCCAAAAAGCCAGTACAAGCAGCAGGGACAAGTCTTGGTGCCACTACCAGCGGCCCTGAAGTCTGCTCTAGCCATACAACTGTCACCCACATTCAGAGGGTCTAACTTGGTCCTATTCTAGTTCCTTCTCTGTTTGGCTAGAGTTGGTGAGCTCACATTAGCTCAGGTAAGCTCTTTCAGTGAGTGTCCCCATCATGATGTTGACCTCTTTGTCCATATTCTCACTCCCTCCACTCTTCCACTAGACTTTGTGATCTCGGTCCAGTACTCCACTGCAGGTCTCTAGCCCAGTCTCTATCAGGTGCTGGATGAAGGTTGTATGGTGACATTTAAGATAGTCATCAGTCCAACTACAGGGCAAGGCCAGTTTTGCCACCCTCTTCTCTATTGCTTAGGATCTTTAGTTGGAGTCCTCCTTGTGGATTTCTGGGAATTTTTCTAGTGCCAGATTCTTGCTAGCCCCATAACGGCTCCCTTAATCAAAATAACTCTTTCCTTGTTCTCTGTCTCTGTCCTTCCCCATCTTGACTATCTCTTTCCCTCAATTTCTCCTCTCCCCTCCTTTTCTCCTCTCCTCCTCTCTTTCCACCTTCTTTTCTCCCCCTACCCCTATACTCCCAATTTTGTCTCTATCTCCCAATAGAGATCTTGTCTATTCTGACTTCCTTGGTGGATCTATATATGTTTCTCTTAGGGTTCTTGAAGATTTAGCTAGAGCAATAAGACAACAAGGAGACCAAGGGCATATAAATTGGAAAGGAAGACATCAAACTTTTGTAATTTACAGATGATATAATATTAATATACATAAGTGACCCCAAAAATTCTACCAGGGAACTCCTACAACTGATAAGTACCTTCAGTAATTTGACAGGATACAAGATTAACTAAAATAAAAAATCAGTAGCCCTTCAATATAAAAAAGATAAAGAAGCTGAGAAAAAAAATGAGAGAAACATCACCCTTTACAATAGCCAGAAACAACATAATATATCTTGGGGTAACACTAACCAAAGAAGTGAAAGACCTGTTTGACAAGAAATTTAAGTCTTTGAAGAAAGAAATTGAAGAAGATATCAGAAAATGAAAAGATCTCCCATGCTCTTGGAAAGATAGGATCAACATAATAAAAATGGCAATCTTACCGAAGGCAATCTATAGGTTCAATGCAATCCCCACCAAATTCCCAACACAATTCTTCACAGACCTTGAAAGAACAATACTCAACTTCATATGGAAAAACAAAAACCCAGGACAGCCAAAACAATCCTCTACAATAAAGGAACTCCTGGAAGCATCACCATCCATGATATCAAGTTCTATCATAGAACCACAGCAAGGAAAACAACTTGGTATTGACAAAAAAACAGAGACGTTGACCAATGGAGTCAAATTGAAGACCCGGATATTAATCCACACACCTATGAACACCTGACTTTTGACAAAGAAGCTAAAGTGGAAGATGCTTTTGAACTGCATTAGGCTTTTCAAAACTTTGTAGGTGTCTGCACATTGGAGGTGACTGATGCTCACAAATGAAGCTAAATAATGTCCTGAAGATGCATGGTGAAGTTAATTGTGGATTCTTTAGTTTTAAAAATCTTAAGCATGTCTTTTAGATTTTAGTAAATACCAATTACCAACTCACTTTTTAAGGAGGAAAGCCACTAATGGTGGCTTGTTAAGCATGCTTTTGTTTACCTTTGTTCTTTTTCTTCCAGTTTTAATTTTCTAAATGAGGGTGAAAAACATTGGTAGTACAGCAAAATCTAATGAAGACAAGTTTCCCCACCCTCAATGAGCAACCCTCAATGATGACTTCATTCCTAATACAAGGTAGCATGGACTTAAAACATGGTAATTATTTCTGTATGGGTTTTCACTTGGAAATTCACTTTTTTCTGGGACTTGTAAGAAGTAAGAAAGCATGTATGTCTGAAACATAGTGGAATCAGCTCCAGGGGAGGGAATTTTTGCTTTACTGTCAAATCCCTATTTTCAACAGTGTGGAAACTGAGAAATGTGGGCCCATTACATCTTGTCTGAGGGTCAGAGAGTTTGGAAGTTACTCAAATGATGGACAAGTGTAGTTGCACTTCCCAACTCAGGATGCATGCAATTGCTTGGTTCTGTTAATATTAAAATAGCTCATTCTAGTAAGTCCCTGCCATCCTGACAGGTGGTCAGGATATGCAAATGTACTTCTGTTCCTTCTTTTCTAACTACAAGATCACTTAGGGAAGGGCTGCCTTCAGCATACAAGACCTAGAACACCTTTGCTACCTAGACTATAGAATGCTAGTGATTTGCTGTCTCAGAATGATAAAGTGATTGACTGTGTGAGTTATTCTTTGTATCAAGTTAATAAAGTCTTTTGTTGTCTCCCCCTACTTACACTGGGTATAATACACTGTGAAAAAATAAGTGCAGGTGATTTCAGGATTTCAGTCACTAGAATGCTCTCCTGATAGTTTCTATGGTTTTTGTCCTGTTATTTTTTTATACCTCTTCATATTCTTTATTTATATTTCCAGAATTCCTATGCCCCCACCCTGGCAAGAGGTGATTTTGTTGAGGCCGGTCCTTGACACACAGCTTCCATCCTTTTATAAATAGTGGAATCTGTACAGCTAGGAGTATCTATATTAGTGTTGCTTAAATTTTCTGTGAAATTGAGTATTCAAAAGGCAGTTCATTTTTTCAGTTTAATGTTTTCATTTAGAAGGCTATTTCTCTGCCAGCCATGGTGGTGCACACATAATCCCAAACTTGGAAGGTAGAAGCAGAAGGATCAAAAGTTCAAGGTCATCCTCAGCTACAGAGAGAGTTGAAGGCCAGCCTAAGCCTTAAAAGACCTTTTCAAAAAAAACCAAACTCTATATTTTGCTCATTTTGTATTTTGAAAAGGATTTGTACTGTATTTTTCATTAGCAATGATATATCACACTAATACAGCATGTGTTTATGTGGGGATTTAAATAAAATTTATAATGGTTCATTGTACACACAAAATGCACAACTGAGATGGCCTAAGGTGTCCTTTCTAGACAGATTAGCTTCATACTATCAGATATAGTACTTACCAAAAACCATCACCGCTGCAAGTTGCTATTCGTTTAGAATCTTTATGACTCCAGGCAATATAGAATATTCCATTTTTCCCATGCTTGAAAAAAACATAAAACAGTTGTCAGTAAAAATTAATTATCCCCTTTTAAAACTTTAGTTATTTTGAGGAATAATTTTTATTAGTAACTTATTCTAGGTGATACCAACATAGATATTAAGGTCAATGATAGAAATCTGAATATATATTTATTTGTGTGTGTGGTGTGCATGATATGTGTATGTTCATATATGTGCATGTGTGCCATGACAAGTATACCATTTTTCATGCACATGCACAAACCCATGTTCTCCACTTTTGTGGCAAGCAAAAAAGACGTCTCCTCAGTTTTAGGTTCAAACTAGGCCCCCCATGGACTGCTGGCCATGTCCTGAATGACAGTGTAGGCTCAGCTCAGGCTGGACTCTGATTGGATAAGCAGGATAGCTCCTTAAAGTCAGCATTCCTGGGAATCTCACAAAGTGGGCGTCGGTTTGTTAGGAGAAGCCATTGCTTTCCTTATCTGCCTCTGCAGCTGACTACAACCTGCAATGGGAACTCTAGCTCCCTATTAGCTCAAACAAGTCCACAGCAGGTCAAAGTCCTACAACCACCTCCCAAGCCACTGCGCCCAGGCCATTCTGGCCCACTCCTACGACTCTGTCTCCTAGGCTGTTCCAGCTTACAGGCTCCCTCCTCCATACCACCTGTCTTCTATCATCTGGAAAGGCTCTCCTTGCATTTTTGATAATCTCTTTGTCTTCTGGAAGATAGTCCGACAGTTTGAATTTCCCAATAAATCTTTCTTTCTCCTCATCGAGTGGTCTAGCTTGGTGGTTTCACCAGGCCCTCCTCAGAACCTCAGTATATATTTTAAGAATATATAAAGGAGTGACCACTCTTAAAAATAGGTTTAGTAAGCATAAAGTAGGCTCTTGTTTTTGTGGTATACCAAGTTACAAGTTGAAGTTGTCCTCTTTGGCCATCCATAGGATTGACTATCAGTCCCTGTGAAGTTCATCATATGATTGCTGATATTCACCTTCTTGCATTCAAACACAGATAATGTATAAAGCATGATGATAAGCTATACCACAACTAATGTCTAAGGTATAATGTCAGTATGATTTATAATGGCAGTATGTTGCTCTAGCTTCAAACCCTTATTTTCAGTAAGATAACTGGAAAACGTCTAGGACTGGGAAGGACACAGTTCACACAACAAGAACTTTTAAGGCACATGGAATGTATATCTCTTATCAGCTGTTTGAGGAGGAAATAAAAGCTGCAACCAACCCATTCCCAGATTGTAATTAAACTTTCTTTGTTTAAATTAAGCAATAATTTCAACAGACCTGATGATTATCTATACGAGTAAACACCTCTTCGGAAAACTATCTGTTCTATAGACTTTAAGAAAGACATAAAGCCTACTTAAACACAAGACCTTCAGAAAGCTTAGACGAAGGCCATAGAGAGGTTCTGGTTACATTGTGATCTATATTTCTGCCTTTCAGGCATGTGATCCTTTCCAGTGGATCCCAGAAAACATCCTATGATTTCCTTTAAAAAATATTGAGAACCTCTCTGAACAGTGTCACTTCAGAATTCACCAAAATCATCCATATGGGTATTGTTAAGGCATGTAGATATGACATTCTCTCAGAGAAACCTCACCTAGGATATGAAGAATATTGTACTTTCCCTAAATATATGTCTCTTTCTTCCGTAATTACCACACTTAAATCTATGCTGAAATCATACTTCAGAGATGTCAATTTGTTTCAACCTGACTGGTAGCAGATTATCTGTGAAGAGACATCTCAGTGTGGAGCTTTGCTTCTCAGTCCTACTAACAGGAGCTTGTCATGGAATAATAGAATTTGTACAGAGGTCAAAGCCATTGTAGAGTCCAACATCATCATTTTGTATGTGAAGAAACAGGGTAATGCCAATAAATTGAGTCTATATCAAGAGATACTGCTAACAGAACCACGTCTTGTAGTAAAGCTATTTCTTCAGTCAGGCCGTTGCCATCATAAGACATTTTTGTTGACCTACTTTGGTTCATATGTCTGGAAACAAAGTACATATAATTCAGAGATGGTCAGGTCTACACTAATGTTAATGATGTTGTTAATACTTCCTCCTAGAAGAAGTGACTAAGTCCTCCTCACTCCTGTCTCAGATGCATATGTCTTAGAGCCTACTAGAGTATACATGGCGGGGGGGGTCAATGGACTAGGGAAGGGTCTTTGGTGAAATTTCTACAGGGTGAGCGAAGTTAGAGGAGGAAACTTCTCAGTGGTATACCCATTTTGAGTGATACTTGCTCTTTACATAACCACCATAAATCCCAAAGGTTCACAGGCTGAACTTAATTGGAATTCTGTTTTGGATGTGTGAGCAGATTTCAAATTTTATAGAAAATGTGATTTTATAGAAAATGTCACAACAACAGGTAATATTTTAGGAATTCTAAGTTAGTCTTCTACCCATTATTTAATATTTGCTTAGATTTTGTTAAAAAGTATAACTTAAAATTCTTTGGAATCTATGTGCAATTTGAGATAATTTTTTTCTAAATTCAGTTGTAGTTCTCAAATTCATCCGGGATCAGCAGTAGTTCCTCGTAGTTTCTTCTAGTTGGGAAAGCATACATACCATATAGTGTTTCTCGCTGAGATGACACATTTACATGGTGTGTCGTCAGACATAATGCGATTCGACAGCAGCACGTTATCTTACCTCATTAAATCGCTGTATCACTTTGCCCTTTTGAACATCCCAAATAAAAGCACCATTTCGGGAAGTCGCACCCGCAATGCAATTGGAATCACCTTAGGACACAAGTGGTCAGAGATTACACATTTCATATTTTGTACCAAAGTGATACTCTCTTATAACGTAATCTCTGATTAAGTGGTTGCAGCACATGCCTTTAACCTCAGTGCTCAGGAGGCAGAGATAGGTGGATGTCTCTGAGTTCGAGGACAGTCTGGTTTCCAGAGCAAGTTCAAGGACAGGCTCCAAAGCCAAACAGAGAAGTCCTGTCTTGAAAAAAACAAAACAAAACAAAACAAAAAAACCAAAAATAAAACCAAACCAAACCAAACAAAATTCTAAAAATGTAAGACTTTAAATTTAAGAATTATAGTTGATAATTTTTTTTTATTTCTGTGGAGAGGGGCACTTGCATGCTTTGGAACTTGAAGGGAGGTTTGCGGGAATTGGTTCTCCCAGTCTACAGTGCGGGTACCAGGAGATTCAACTCGGGCCCCTGGGCTTGGCAACAAACTCTGTTACCCAAACAGCCACCAAATTGGACCCATAGTTGACAATATTTACAATGGAAATTTTGCAAAGTATAAGTATAAAAATTTCATCAATGGGTCAACTATGAAAGAGACCAAATAAATGAATATATTGGCTATATAACTTCAATAGTTTCATGGTCATTTTATTTAGTCTATACCTCCTACTAAATTTTTGGGACAAATATCTGATAACAATTGAGACCAATAAAAATCCATAATAGAAGTTGAAAAGACAGGAATGGCTCTATTATCAAGCCAAGTACTATAGGCCTAATCTGCCAAGTTATCAGTTGCTCCTAAGTATTACCTGAATGTATAATTAGTTTACTATGCATATTTCTTATCAAGTAATATTTTATTAATTAGGAAAATATATTTGTAAGGTGATAAAATTAAAAATTCAGTTGAAAATACAAACAATACTTCTTTTTAAGAAAAAATTTAAAAAATACACAGAAATGAAACCACTGCCTAGAAGTTTTTATTTTCACAAATCTGAATCACAGGAAAATTTTCAGAAAAAAATTTATCATGCAAAATCAATTAATCTTTAAAGGCAGAGCTCTACAAATACAGCCAAAATTAGATAATATTCAAATCATCTATTATTACTGTAAGTTTTCTATGTGGCTGTCATTGTAATAGCCCAGGAATCAAAGTTCTTTGGCGGATGAGCTGTGTTACAGGCTTACATCTCACAGATGTAATAAATAATAATAATAATAATAATAATAAGTTGCTATTAATTTGCCTCTTACAGCCACTTGGATTAAATCTGGATGAAGAAGATAAATTTGAATAAAATCAGGAAAGTCACTTGACTTCATTCTGAATTTTAATAAAGGAAGTCTTACCTGGAGCCCATGAAAGAGCAAATATGACCCCTTCATTACCAGGAGACGTATACAGGGCTGTTAAGGTGTTTATATCCCAGACTTTTACAGTGCCATCATATGAAGCTGTTGCTAAAAGATTTGGATCATCAGGTTTGAATTTGCAGTCAAATATAGTTTCCACATGGCCCTAGAATTCATTATTTTTTTTAAAAAAATCACATATGGAGGAACCCCTTATTAATTAAGCACAATACAAAGTAAAATTTACTCACGTACAATGACAAGAACATACATAGGGAGATAATTTCCACTATTTATACTTAAGATATTTTTCTTGTGGCTGAGCTTTCAAATTTCAGCTTTGGAAACCTGAAACCTCACATGGTAAAATCAAATATTTCTTGTTTATTTGTGCCAAAAGGATATGTCCAAGAGGAAAAAATAGATTTTTTTCTTTATTTCAAAGCCTTGTTTTGAAGGATTTGATGCCCAGTGAGGCAGCAACCAGAAGGAGGCCTCCCAAATGGTAAGTGATGCCTGAGAGTAGGGCCTCGTCAACAGACTGACTTGTTGGTATTATTCAGAAGTGATAGAAATTTCAGGAGGTACAGCCTCATGAACAGATGTAGGTCTTGGGGGCCCTGTTTAGGGTGTATATCTTTCGTTCCTCCCACACTATCTCTGCTTCCTGGCAGCCAAGAGCACACGCCACTCATTTTTCTTTCAATAATATACTGCTGCCCGCTCTTTCCTTCCTTCCTCTTCTGTGGAGCTAGAGACTAAACCATGTCTCAAATACAAGACAAACCGTGTACCAATGGGCTACAGCCCCAGCTTTTTGCTGTTGTTGTTATTCTGCATTATTTTCTAAGCTGTTTTAACAACAAAAACATCAGCACATTATTACCTACAACATAATGTTTAGCAATACTGAATCACAGGTGTATAAATATCACAAATCTACAGAAAATAAACATTGCGACTAACAGAAGGGAAAACTGAAGACATACCAATTCCCTAAGAAAATCCCACTTCCTGGCTCCCATGTCGTAAAGCCCAACTCCACCATCCAGGAAACAGCACACCACATGACCGGGAGGAAGAGAGAATGCTTGATTCTGTGTCACATTCGGGGGCGAAAGGGCTTCACTTGTTGAAGATGTATAATGATTTTTGTTTTCAGACCGGACTGAAACTAAAATAGGAAGGAACGGTAACAATCATTTTTCTCTAGAATGAAATAACAGGACTTAATTTGTATTTCAACTTTCCGCTTTCTTCTAAATTCATATCTATCAATGAGCACAATTTCTAATTCCTCAGAATCAGCAAAAATATGGAAATATGAACATAAAACTTGATTATGTTAAAGAAGTGTATACAAATACAGATAAATCAGTATGACTGAAAATTAGCATGGATATTTTCAAAGATAATTCTTTAAAGTGTTTTTCAGCAGTATAAAATATGATACATTAATATTGTGATATCACTTTATGTGCAGAAATATGATATTGTGAAAGAGTAAAACTTCTATATTTTTACTTACATTTCTTCTTTGGAGGAGAATTAACTACATGTAAGCAATGAAATCCCGTTTTCTTTAATTTAAAATTATCAATAGGTGTTGTTCTTGAAACATTCCAAATGCGCAAAACACCCACTTGAGAATCTAATCAGATCATCAGAAATGCAAATGTCAATATATTTGTTTGATAATAAAATATCCAGTACTAGAAGTAACAACAAGACGTCCAGCAGCAGTCCCTGATATCACTGAAATATTAATGATTCAATCAAAGAAATGGTTGATAGCCTGCTCCAGTTTCAAATTTGGGACATGTTTATTTTTTATTCCATTACACTCTGTCACGGGGTTAGAAACCTCTTTCCCTGTACGTTCCACTGTGAAGGTCAGATAGGATGATCACAGTCAATCTCCATTGACAACACTGACTCTAGGAAGTGGTCAAGCAAAGAAATTTGTCCACTTCTAACAATAAGCATTCCTTCTATATTAAAATATCCATCAACTGCTTATTATCTGGTTTCAGTAAAATAAATCAAACATGCTCAAAAATCAATTAGAGAACTGCTGTCCCCTCCAAACCTCTCCTTAATACCTGGCATGGAGAATAGTCTGCCCATGTCTCAAGCAATCACACATATATAATATCACCTTATTACCCAGCAATTTTACCAGTGTTTATAAGTTAACGGAATTATAAGTTCACAAAACAGTTCTATACTAATGCTCATAATAACAGTAATATTCATAATTACCTACAGAGCAAATAGATACCAATGACAAAATGGGATATTATGCAGAAAGGAGTAAAATACCGATCTATGCTCAGAACAGATGAATCTTGGAAATACTGTATTATGTTAAAGAAGCAAACACAAAAGACCACATTTGGAATGATTGTCTGAAAAGCCCCAAATAGGCAAACTCAGAGGCAGAGAGTAGATTGTCTGTTTATATGCATGTGTGGTTTTCAGGGTATAGAGAGGAACAGTCGGACTTGGTTATTAGGGGGTACAGGTTTTGTTGGGAAAAAAATAAACACTCTGGATTGAGAGAATGGCCATACATCCTTGAGAATAGACTAGAAACCACTGAGTTGTGGTCGAAACAGGTGAATTTTGTGGTAAGTGAAGTTCATCTTAATAGTAATAAATATATTTAAATTTTTCTTATCTATTATTCATAAAATCTCATAAGCTTATTAAAGTTTGCTAAGATATATAAATCAGGAATTCATCTATTCTTTTATTTTTTTTTAAAAAAAGATCTATTTATTTATTGTGTATACAAAATTCTGTCTGCATGTCTGCCTACAGGCCAGAAGAGGGTAGCAGATCTCATTACAGATGGTGGTAAGCTACCATGTGGTTGCTGGGAATTGAACTCAGGACCTCCCTGGAAAAGCAGCCAGTGCTCTTAACCTCTGAGCCGTCACTACAGCCCCCATCTATTCTTTATTTAAATTAAAATTGCAAAAGTAAAACAAGTATAGAATCCCACAGACCACTTAATTGAAAAGTGAAAAATAATATTATTTTATGTCAAGTAAATGTAACCCTCATGGAATGATTTTCTCTCTCTCCCCTCTTCTCTCTCTCTCTCTCTCTCTCTCTCTCTCTCTCTCTCTCTCTCTCTCTCTCTCTCTCTCTGAGCCTTAGTTAATGGCAATAGCTAGATGTCACACTATTATGGCTACTCCTAAATTCTTCTGCCTTCTCAGATTTCATTACTCACCTTGATAGCCTTGCTCAGGCAGGAACTATCTACTACTTTCATTTTTAAATTTGATTGAAAAGACTTCACTGCCTTAACATATCTGGTGATAATCTGTTAAAATTAGTGAGGCTAATCGGGATCCTATCAGGAAATTTGATTATTTTCCAATCAGTATCTTCGTTATCTCCCCACACCTGAAATCCAAATAGTTGTTGTTTATGCACATATAGACACAGGTACATGTGCGTGTGCGTGCATGCACGCGCGCGCGCAAACACACACACACAATATCACAATATAATTCCACATGCAAGAAATGTGGTGCTTTAATTTTACTTTAATCATGTCAATGACGCATTTTATAAACCAGACACTTAGATATTGAGTATTTATGATGTTAATTAAGAAGTTTTAAGAAGTCAACTAACAAAATACAATTTATCTAATTCAGTTAGTGAATATTCACACATTCGAAACTTTCAGGAATATGGGTTTATTACCTCCGGTTATAAACATGCCTGGAGCACTGGGGACCCAGGCTAGGCACTGCACAGACACCGCTGTGGTGGGAAAACTGAATGTTGTGATGCAATAAAGTGACTCGGAATCCAGCAGACGAATGCCATGGTGCAAATTGGCCACCAGGAGATAGTCAGTGGACAGTGGGTCCCACTCCAGGGCTGTCACTGGGTCCTCTTCATCTGTTCCGTCAAGACTCTCAGGTCTCAGAATGTGCTTCTGATGTTTACTACCTATTCCATAAACAAAATATTGTTTCAAAGTGCTTCAAAATCATTGTTTCACTGATGCTTTCTACCATATGTCTCCAGTCTCTGAGACTTCGGAAGGCATCAATGACGTGTGAACAGCAGAATTGTGTGCCCTGATGATGCAAGGCAGGGTTAATGGTTTTGTTTTGATACTTTTGAGAGCTTTATGTATTTCACATATTTATTACTTAAAACCTGAAAGAAAAAGATGTGCTTATCTAGTCAGAAAAAATTTCACTTTCTCATGACAGGACGGATGGGGAAGTAGTTGTGGAATAAAAAATATCAGTACAATATTTTTTGAAAGTAAAAACAGTAACTTCGGAGTGGATTGCCTAGGTCTACACTCAGGTTCTTTACTGACTAGCTTTGCTCTCCTGAACAAGACACAGTCTTTGATGCCTAAGCTTCTCTGGTTATAAAATGGAGTGTTCAATATTGGTTCACAGAGATTGGGAAATCATTATGTGAGTAGCTCATTAAAGAGCTGATCACAGTAGGCTGCGTTATAAACAGCATGATCAGTATTGACAGTTAATTCCCTTCCTAACCATCATCATTAGTCCTCATAATTCAAATCAGAGCATTAAAGCAAGAAATTCAAGAATAAAAAAATAAATAAGTGAAATTACAAATACAAAGAATTATGAGAAATAATGTTTGCTTTTGTAAGTATATAACTAACACTGGTAAAAAGATCTTTCGCTGATGAACCACAGGAAAACTCCTCTGAACCAGTCAGTCGCCTTATTCTCAAAAGATAGCAAATGACACAATTAAACTGCAAATATGAAAGATTTTTTTTTTTAGTCTGAAGAATTATATACTTCAGAGACTGTGCTTGTTTAGAAGTACACGACTATGGAGCATGGGAAGACAGCTCACTGCTTGCCTTGAAAGTATAAGGATTTGCATTCAATCCTCAGAGCTGAGATAAAAATGCTGGGCATGAGGGTACACGTTATAGTCCCAGTACTCTGGAATTGGAGACAAGCAGATTCCTGAAGCTTGTTGGTCAGCTATTGTAGCTCTACAGGCAAATTCCATGCCAATGTGACAGTTTGTCTCAAGAGTTAAGGAGATGACATTATTGAGGAGTGATGCCTGAATTCTTCTCTGGCTTAGACGCAGACATACGTGCACATGCACTTGCACACAAATGTGCACATGCAAACATACACATGCATGCATGCACGCACACACACAGTACACACAACACACACACGCATACACACACCTACACTTGCAAGTTCACTTACACAGACATGTACTCAACCACACAGAAACACACACATCAAAAACAAAACAACAACAAAAACCCAACTATGCAATCACTCTTGTGCCAGCTTTATAATTACAGGGTCTTTTCAACAAATCAGAACATGAAAGTAAAAACAAGTTAATATCCCTTAGCTACATAAACTATTTACTTACAAAGTGAATTTAATATCTTACTATTTCAGTTTTGATTAAACTCACAAAAACATGTTGTTTTCAAAATAAACTGCTTATCTTAAATAGGTAGTATTTTATTTAGATTTTTACCTATATACTTACAGAAAGTGGTTGTGAGATTTTGTTTATTTAGCTTTATCTACTTTGCATATGAAGATAAAAATAGGTTTTAATCTCTAAGGAGAGATGGCCTTAGACACTAACTTGCCATGTAAACATAGAACCAGATTTGGATCCCTAGTACCCAGGGTAAAATTTGGGCAGGAAAAAGATTATGTGGGAGGGTATGGATAACGCAATTACATTATAATCTCAAAAATAAAAGAAAACATTTTAAAAACGCAGGTTGTACTGGGAGGTTTTAGAGAATAATGGGATTAACTTCCCTTTCTTTTCTCTTTTCACATCCAACGATAAAAAGATTTTCCTGGTATAGGTTCTAAGTGGTAGTATGCTCACCCAGGCTGAAAGCAATGAGGATAATTAGTCAGAGACTGGAACCTCCAATAAGGTGAGCCAAACTTAGCCAAAATGAACCTTTCTTTTTTCAAGTTGTTCATTCTCAGACTAATACATAAATATGAATAAGAAAGTAGATTTGCTATGAAAAATAGACCAGATCAAGATAATTAAATACTTACCAGGCTGAAAAAATGATATGCTTCCATCAATATGACCAAACACAACTTTTCCCTTCTTCTGAGTGTTCCATCTAAATACACAGATATCGGACACAAAACTATGAGCTTCTTTGTGTACAGACACTCCACTGTCTGGTCCTGAGATGGTCCAAATAAGCAGAGGCCCTCTCTGGGAAACAAATGCCAGAGCATCGTCTGTGTTCCAGCACCAGCCGAGACAGGCAGGTATCCCTGGAAAAAAGTAAACGCATACACACATAACAGAAGATAGGCATAAGATTCTTACATCTTGCTGGGTGGTGGTGGCACATACTTTTAATACCAGCACTCAGGAGGCAGAGACAGGCAGATCTCTGAGTTCGAGGACAGCCTGGTCTACAAGAGCTAGTTCCAGGACAGGCTCCAAATCTACAGAGAAACTCTGTCTAAAAAGGTGAAAAACAAACAAAATATAACAAAAAACATAACAAAAAAAACCCCAAATTCTTACAGCTGTTGTTTGCAATGCACATTTATCAAAATTCAAATATAAGAATCATTTCATTATTTTAAAAAACTTCTTACTTGGGAATTATACTTACAAGATAACCTTTAAAACTACAGGGAATATACATAGAGAATACTAACTCATTTAATCCAGCATTTTTTTTTATATTTGAAATATGCAGGGCTCCTCTTACTGTGTAGAAATAGTGACAACTTTAACATTGAATAATCAGTTAAATCTAACACTCATTCCAATAGATATATTACTAACAGAGAAACAAAAATAAAAATGAAAAACACACAGATTCAACACTGTATATAGGAGTAAAAATTTTGTTAAAAATAACAATATTTAAACATTTCTAAATAACGTGTTACAGCTTTCAATATTCAAATTAGGAAATATTTGGAAATAACCTAGAGGAATTATCAATAAGTTTTTAAAAAAATTTCAAAGCAAAAATTAAAAAAAAAATTCCCCACACTATTACAACAATCATTTAGTTTTATTTTTTTTTTACAAGTGCCAGTGAAGTAGTCCCTTTAAGTTGTATATCCAGAGACAATGGCGGCGGGGACTACAGCTAAAGCTGTCTCCCTAACAAATACATTAGGTTCCCAGAAGTCTAATGACTAATTAGACTAATGACTAATTTGGTCATTAGTACTTGACAAAGGTAGGTAATATTTATCTGCACTTCCTATTACTTTCAAACATATGCTAATACAGATTTTGTGCTGTTGAATTTCTGAGAACAACGCATCACAAATTTTAGTTTATTTTATCATAAAATATAAAATTAATTTCAAGTAAAGTTTTCTGTCTCCTATACGATCATTTACAAAAACAAAGTATTTGGTATATATACTGCTATTACTGTAAACAATACTAGAATGATTTGTAGGACTTTTGATTAACAGAAATTATCAGAAAACATGGAGAGATATGGAAACTCCTGACTCAGGCCACGGATGGCTCTTTTTATGTCACAATGGGTTTTTTTCTCAGTAATACACTAAAAACATCAAAGAAAAACTGTCAACTATATTAATAGACATTCACTGAATGGCTGGCTTTATAAATACCTTTCTCAGAGCTTGAAGCAAATTTTACTCAGTATCTAATCACTAGTTATTCCAAGTGATAAAAACCATATTACATGAATTTAGAAGTAAAATTCACTTTTTGCAGTTGCAAATTATTCTGATTTGGAAAACATCTGAAAACCACACTTGAGTAACAAAATAGATTTCTTTCCTTGAAATTTTAAACATTTTTAGTGACCTAAATTGAAAAGGTAATATACTGAATGTGTTAAATATAGATAGAAAGTAAAAAAAAAAAAAAAAAAAAAGACTGTACTGTTACAGAGAACTTAGGGATAAAGGTATATGAATTGCCACCATTGCAACTACATGGTAAAATATAGTAAAGAAATTTTGAACAAATTTAAACTACTACAATAGTTGTGTTGCAATTTCTATCTCAAGCCTATTCATATTACTTTTAAAAAATTGAATATTGACATTATATCTAGAAATACATTACACAGTTATAATCATCAAATTATCATTGGCACTGAAAAATAAAGTGTTTATACAATTGCATCATCATTATAGATAAAATTAAAGCCCAATGTTGAGTAAAATAAAGTTGAGATATTATCAAATTCCCAAAGACCTGCTTGTAGAAACAAGTTTTTATCTTTACCATATCACACAGAAAGTCACAAAACGAGCTCCACAGTACATCATGGAGAGACATGTTGTCTGCATGTTCTCGTCCTATGTGTCACAGATCATTAGGAAATACCCTAATAAATAGGCAAGACCTGCTACTTATCTAATTCATTTTTTCTGCTTTTATTTGTGTATTTATTCTAGAAATTCTCATTTTAAATTTTAACATGAGTTTGATTATTTGTAGCTGGTTACATCCTTAGTTAATAGCATCCTCTATGAATACTTACTTTGAGAAATTTTGTTTCAGTTTTGTACCACATACTTGTATTTTGTATACACGTTACTTCTAGAAATTTTAAATACTGTTTTAAAATCTAAACTGATTAAACAAATGGTGACTATCGAAACAGAAATATTTTACTTGACAAAATAAGCCTTAGTGGTAAGTATACCTTTGATATTGTCGAGTTTAGCAATGACTTTTTGCTCTGCAACGTTCCAAACGATCACTAAATTATCAGTGCTGCCACTTGCGAACAGGTCAGGGTTATGTGGGCACCAAGAGATTGCCGTGATGGTTTTTTTATGTTCCGACATGATTGCATGGAGTTTGAACTCATTATACCGGTGATCCAACTAAAACGAAGCATGGCAAGCAGTTCAGTCTCCTCTGTAAGTCCTGCGCTCTTGATTAGAAATCACACTTTAGAAAACAAACCGTGCACAGAAAGACGGGTTTGCATAATAATAAATTTAATTTATGCCTTGGTTTTCATATAACTGAATTCAGTAAGCTGAAGGAAACCACTTGGGAAAAAAACTGAGGAAGCCAAGATTTTATATTAGAAGCTGTCAATAGTTTACATTTTAAACAAGCATATTTTATAATTTTTATTACATTTTATCGATATGTTTTATGAAATATAAAAACCCTTTGATTTAGAATATTTTAAATAATTTCAGGAATTTAAATTAAAAATTACTGTTTACAACAACTTTTAAGTAATTTTCGATAATGTTCAAAAACAATTCTCCAAAATATTAAATGTGTTTCTTTTTTAAAATGCATTTCTTTGACTATCTCAGGCATGTATTTAACTCTAGTTATGGTCTCCCACTAGTCTATCCCCTGAATCTATCAACTCAACTCACCTCGTCCCTATCTTCCCTTTTCTAGATAAATGATTTTGAGCGTGTGTGTGTGTGTGTGTGTGTGTGTGTGTGTGTGTGTATGTGTGTGTGTGTGTCCGTGTCCTATTTAGTTTAACCAGGACCAACTGTGTGAGTGTTGGATTATGATAAATCATTGGAGCCTGATGGGGTCAGCAGTACCACCACAAGGGAATGCAATGATTGGCCCTCTCCCTGAACATAAAGAAACTCAGGACAAATGGCTAACTCCAAGGAGCCTATTAGCATAACCAAAGTGTCTGTTTGGATTCTAGCAAGTACCTGTTAGGGGGTCCAGGCTCCATTCAACACTTCTCACCCTGCCCCCTACCCTAAACTTCAGCAATTCTGAACCTCACTTCCCTTCTCCCAGCTTCTTCCTATGTAACTGCCATCTTGGCCACAGCTCTCTTGTTTCCCTCTAGGTTTTCTCTTCATCTCTCTCTCTCTGAAACAACTCAGCTATTCATTTTTAAACTATTAATGGTGTAATAGACCCTATATATCATTGTTTTGGTGTGTGTGAGTTTGTATGTGAAAGTGCCTCCATTAATTATTACTGCAGAAATTAATTTCTCATTATTTTATCACTTGAATTTATTATGTCTTATACGTTCAGTAAGGTTTGTCTTTTTCCTTTAACATATCAATAGACCTTTACAGTAGCCCTTGAAGTTTTAAAAATCTTTAAAGGTTAGCTCTTTTTGTAACCACATGCTTGAGGTAAAATCCCACTTGCTAACATACCGTAGTTTCCTACATGATCAAACTTCTATCATGTTGTTCCCTTGGCCTCTAATGCTTTCCTCGCTGATTTTCTCATTATTCTTCACTCAGCACCCCAAAATATGAGTTCAAAAGCCATTCCTCAGAAACATGCTTCCAGACCAAGTTCCTTAAATTCACATACCCCCCATAAAATTTAGCCTTTAAGACTCTCTCTGCCCTGTTGCATATTTCATAGGCCATGTACCACCGTATCACTTTGTATTTTATTTTTTAATTATTATGTATGACTCCTCTCAGGCTCTTATTCTTATGAAGAGAACAGTGTCTACAAGGAGAATCAGCCTCACTAGCTCCTAGTTGAATTTCTAGAGTCAAGATTCAGGAAACACTGGAAAAAAAACCACAGCCTTATGTTACTGCTCAGCATTTCAACAGCTCTCCTCTTTGCTATCCTAACAAGCTACAGTGAATACCATGGTGTATACAATATTGAGTAAAGGCCTAGCCAATTCCTGAGACTTTTCTTCCACAAATTTTCTCTTTCTTTAATTATAGCTTTCCTTCGACAATTTGGATGACAGGAATGCTCACATCTGGCTATCATGGCAAGTGATAACAATTTTAGGTTGTGCTATTTACATAACTATTTACTTTGTGTAGCTATTACATTTTAAAATTCAAAATTGGTTAGCAGTGTAAGCTATCTTAAGCAATGCTGTGAATGTCCCCAATGAGTCTAACAAACAAGTGTGCTCTATTTATTAGCAGTTCAGCAGAAATATCTCTGTATATACAGATACATGAAGAAGCAATGTTGTATTGTATTCCAGTGATCTTCGCTGATTTTACTATACAGTGTAGAATGTTAATTTACTAATAACTCCTATTATATCAGTATTATAAAACTCTAGTGTTACACTGATAGGGATCATAAATTGCTATTTGAATAATTTAGCCTAATATATTTTCTTCATTGTAATTGAACAGTTATATCAAATTCTAATGCCAGGTAGAAAAAAATACTATTTAATAACATAGAAAAATATGCTAACAGATTATTGCTGTATCTAAAATGTGACATGTGATTTCACTTTAGTTACACAGTTAGTGTGCACTGGTATCAGGAACTATTTAATAAACAGTCTATGAAAAGAATTTTTTAAACATGTATATGTGTAAGTCTGTATGTGGGCATATGAATATAGTGCCCAAGGAGGCCAGAAAAGGGCATCAGATCTGAAGCTGGGGTTATAGCCAGTTGTTAGCTGTCTAGTGTGGGCCCTGGAAAACAAACTGAGATTTGTTGAAAGAGCAGTTTGTGGTCTTAAACCACTGACTCATTTCTTCAGACCCTAAAAATAATTTTAACATTTTCTCTTCATGTACCATATTTTTGAAAGCACTTTAGATGGCATTTAAAACCATACACTTAATTAAGGCTAATGTCATTGTTTAGTAATATAATTTACCATGTTAATATAAATATTCAAAGGAAACATACACATATCAATAAAATTATAATTTCTAATATTGCATAGAGTTAATATAAACATTAATTAAATAATAATGGTATCCACTAGAATCATAATTGAAAGGATCCATGCTGTTAGACCTGGTAGATATAGATGGCCAGAGTTGCGCAGTATGCAAACCGGTCTCCGCTGGCAGCACACACGTCTTTGTTCCATGGCTGACACCCAGCAGCCAGCAGTCCCACTTGCCTGACCTGGGACATGGTTGCCTTAAAAGCAAATTTGAACAAGTGTCAATCATTTTCATCATTTGATAAACTTCCGAACTTTATCTTCCATAAATCTTGCCTTTATGCACTGCAACTATATTGCTGGTAGTATTAATCTCAACTTAACATTTTCCAAAAAAAATAGTTGAAATCACCAAATAGACTTCAAAGAAGGCAATTTTAGATAGAAAAGGCATTCATAAAATAAGACATGGACTGAGGCAGGACGCTTGTCAGGGTTGATGAGGGTAGAGGGAAAGAGAAAGAGCATCTACATGGATTTAAAAGAGAAACACTCAGATGTCCCTCTGTGCGGGGCGCCATCCTGTCCCGCAGGAAGGAACCCCATCAAAAACGAGAATTCCTTCTCTGGTCACATCTTTATTTGGAGCATTCCCTTGAGGAAAATTGGGGGAAGGGACGATAGAACAGGGACGAGAGAAAGCTTAGAGAGAGGAAGTAGGGTCCCGAGGCATCTGCTTTTAAACGGTGGAGCGGCTTGAACGCTGTCCTGATTGGTTAATGCCATTCTGCTGGTCTGAGCATGTGCAGGCAAGGGTGCAGGCAGGGGTGCTCAGCCCCACGTGGCTACCTCCAAACTGCAGGACCACCTGTGCCTCCAGGTGGCTCCCAACATCTCCCCCTAATTATTGTCTTTAAGAGCAATAAGGCAAAACTATTTTCCAATCTGGTCCCCATCTAGACGCAGCATGCCAAGGATATCTCTGCTCCCACCCATTCCTAAGGAAGGAAAAGGCAAAGTAGAGTAAGAGATAAGAGGTTGCACAGGGTGTTGCTCAAGTCGATGGTGTGAAACAGCTGCTCTTGGCACCGCCCAGAAGGTCATCTCTGCTGCCTCCGCATGAATCTTCCACAGCAGGACACTCAGCATCCACTGGGTCGTCTTCTTTATCTCTCTGGTCGGTCTCGCTGGCATCCAGATGTATGTCAGCATTCCTAGAAAAACATAAACAAAACTCTCCTCCCAAATTAACATTTAAGAGTACTAAAAACTCTCAGTGTAAAAATTCAGCACAATCAGTACTGGAAGTAGGCTGGTTTTGAACTTAGAGATCTGCAGGTCTCTGTTTCAAAAAGCAAATCTTGTTTGCCTGTACCAGCAAAATTTTGAATTAAAATTAAGTGTAAAGAATGCAAGAGAAATCCTTTCTCTGGGGGAAGCTGTCACTGGTAATGTAGTCCCCCTCTATTGTTTAAAAACCAAAGCAGTTGTCATTGGGAATTGAACTCATGACCTTTGGAAGAGCAGGCAATGCCCTTAACCGCTGAGCCATCTCTCCAGCTCCCCTATTCAGATGAAAAAACCTCTAGGTAACATTGTTTATCTCACCAGGTGCCTCAGGCAAAAGGTCCGCCTTTCTTTGTTACCTAGGATACGTTAACCAGGTAAACATGCCTTTATTATGATAATCACGACCAGTTCTTTAAGGGAGAATGGGCGTAGCATCGATCTGGCTACTTCCTGCTGACGAAGGGACGTTGTTTAGGGGATAAATGTTTTTATCTGACTAATCTTTTGGCGACAAATGTTTTTATCTGACTGAATTCTTGGCGACCTTGACTGAGGGCGGCAGCAGCGGAGGCGGCGGCTGCCACAGCTCCGCCTCTGAAGCCCATTATGGCGCGCTCCGCATGGCCCAAAGGCATGGCTCCGCCCCGGGCCGTGCGCGGGCTCGCCGTTTCACCTCAGGCAATGAACTCGCACCGCCGGCTGTGAGTCTTTTTCAAGCTCCGGCGAGGGGGGCATCCGCCCACCCGTGGGGGGGCTTCTCCTGCCCGGTCCGCCCGCGCGCAGAGCCCCGTTCTCTGGGAACTCATCTCCGCCCGCCCATGATGCTATGGAAACACAGTTTTTCCGCAGAGCCGATTCAGCTCCTCTCTGCTTTCTATGGCGCCGCTGCTCACCACGCAGCTTCCGCCTCAGTCAGGCGAGTCCGCTCAGGTGCTGAAAAAGTCCTCCAAAAACCATAGCCCCGCCAGCAACTGGTTGCGTCTCCCTCCTGAGTAGCTGGGATTACAGGTGTGCACCACCGTGCCTGGCCCACTTCCGTGTTTTTAATCAGGCATTACCGCTCAAAGGCGGGCCGGCTGCCGCCAGCACTCTCAGCACGATCAAGCAGCTTGTCTTTCTCAGTCAAAAAATTAAAGTTTTTTGTACGTGAGAGCCAGAGACTGAGCTCTCTTAACAAAATTAGGCGAAAATCACCTCAGAAACTCTGTGGCTCTTTAAGAACAGGGAAGGCAGTGATCAAGCTCGCCTCCCTACGAGACTGTTGCCTCCAGTCTCTATCAGCGAGTATGCACGGAGGAAGCCGCGGATCTCCCAACCGTAAACCTCGCTTTTTCTCAGCTCCACCTGTATTGAACTTAAGGGATTTTTCTTCCCCGTTGCTTTTTGTACCTTTTTTTAGATATCTTAACTTTGATTTTTTTTTTTTTTTTTTTTGTATTTTCTTTTCTATTTAGGCCTATCCTTTGAAATTTTTTTTTACATTTCTTTTCCTCCCCTTTCTGGGGATTTTAACCGACGTCATTCATCGCTCCATGTTCTCAGAGTTCTGAAATTTAAGGCTCTCTGTGCTGGTGTCTGATCTTGGCTTTTTCTTCCGGGCTTTCTCAGGGTCCCCCGGCGTAGTTGTCAGGGTCCCTCAGCGTCCCGGGTTTCGGCACCAGTTGCGGGGCGCCATCCTGTCCCGCAGGAAGGAACCCCATCAAAAACGAGAATTCCTTCTCTGGTCACATCTTTATTTGGAGCATTCCCTTGAGGAAAATTGGGGGAAGGGACGATAGAACAGGGACGAGAGAAAGCTTAGAGAGAGGAAGTAGGGTCCCGAGGCATCTGCTTTTAAACGGTGGAGCGGCTTGAACGCTGTCCTGATTGGTTAATGCCATTCTGCTGGTCTGAGCATATGCAGGCAAGGGTACAGGCAGGGGTGCTCAGCCCCACGTGGCTACCTCCAAACTGCAGGACCACCTGTGCCTCCAGGTGGCTCCCAACACCTCTGAAATATGACAGTTTTCAAATATTGGCAATTCAGTCAAGGTAGCAAATTCAAATTTGAAATACAATGTATGAATGTTGGGACAGCTATGACCTATTTCATGAAGCCTGATATTTTACACTGATATTTATTCTTGGGAGGGAGGGGGACCTTTGAAGTACATAAGACAGATAAACAGGCTGGGATAACGATACCAACAGTTGTTAGGAGGGGACAAAAGAGAACTAGAGACTATATTTGAATGCCACTGATTATGTGACAGGAGAATATGTGTTTAAGTAAACAACTATTTTTGTTTCTTTTCTCTTGCTGATAAAACAATCAAGAAAAGCAATTTAAGTGAAGAAGAGGTTATTTCAGTTTAGAGCTCCAGATTAGAGTCAATGGATGTTTATGAGTCATAGAGGCAGGAGGGAGCTTGTCACATCACATCTGTACTCATGGATAGAGAGCAATGACCATTAACATTCACTGTTCAGCTAGATTCTTTCCACTTAAATAGCCCAGGTCCCACCCATAATTAGGAAGGGGTCTTTCCACATCAATTGACTTAATCAGGACCCATCCACTTACACACAGGCATGCCCTCCATCCCCATACAGGCATGCTTCCTCCAAGCCCCCAGCAGGTCCCAAAGCCCAGTTCGCTGTTGATTTTTGGAAACTGAAAAGTGGACAGTTAAGAGTGACTTTCTGCAATGGGGAACTGTAACACAGTGAATGATATCCAGGACAGAAAGCAAGAATAGGAAATGAAGACCAACTCTACTCTGGGTATGACTATAAATTGAAAGACAGCAATAACCTCACATGGCTTCTTGCAGCTATATTTTGATATGTTGATAATTTCCGATGCACAAAACTTATTTTTAAGAAGTCCTCTTTGCTCACCTTTTTCTTGAGATTCCTGTGTTTCTTGTGTAATTCACAGAAGGCAATGACTTACTCAGTATTGTGAATTTTCCCTTATGATTTTATTCCAAGATTTTTAATTTTTCTATGTAGGACTCCCTTGTAATTCTATGTAAATGTTAGGATTTTTTTTAATTACTGTAAAAACATCATTTAGACTTTGGTAGAGAATACTCTGAATTTAAACCCTGCACTGTCATCTTAACCACATGAAATGTGTTCCTATTTATGTCTAATTTCTTTTAACATTCTTTTGTTATTTTACTGGAAAAGTATTTTACATCTGTGGTTAAGCTAAGTACTGACTATTGCACCATTTTGAAGCTATGATAATTGGAAATGTTGTCCTGATCTTGAACTTGCAACAATTTTCATGCCCCAGCCCCCCCCTCTGTGTGTGTGTGTGTGGTGTGTGTGTGTATGTGTGTGTGTAAGTCACTATACCTGATTGCTGGGAAGTTTTTTATTACTGATCCAACGTTTTTACTAATTATGGAACTACTTATAGTTTGTGTTTCTTCGTGGTATAATGCCTACTGGTTTTCTATTTAGATAAAATTTTCAGTTCATTTAGTTAATTCAATTTGTTTGGGTACACTTATCTTTAGTACTAGTTATAACAGTTTTCATTTTTATAAACAAACTCAACACTCACTAATAATGCTAATAATCTGTGTCTGTTCTCTTTTATTCTTACTCCATCTGGCACATTTATCAATTGTGTTCATCTTTTCAAGGAATAATTTTTAGTTTCATTGATTTATCTCTTATCTTTTTGGTCTCCATTTCATTTAACATTAGTATTCAATTTATAGTTAATCTTACTAACTACTTTATTTATTTTCTCCTTCCATTAAAATATAAAATTAGACTGTGATTTAAGATCTTCCTTGCTGATTAGTATCAAGTGCTAAGTATCCCATTCTGGTGCTGCACTCATTGTATCTAATGTTTGTGTATATTGCGTCTTTATCTTCACATTTAAGTACTTCTTATATTATCTTATAATTTCTGATTTTCTTGTATTGGTTTTCTGAGGGGTTTTTTTGCCTAATTTACACAGATTAGACAATTTTACTGTGTCCTTCCTGTTACAAATTCTAATTGTATTGCAGTCTGATTAGAAAACATATATTTCATGATAGTTGTCTTTTAAAGTCTATTGAGACCTTATTTGTTGTCTGGTATATCAATCCTGGAAAATTTCTTCATTCAGAAGAATGTGCATGTAGTTGCTAAGTGAGCTATTCTGTGTTCATGTCTGTAGATCAATATTCACAGGATTCCATTTCCTTGACTTTGTTTTTGTTGACACACCAAGCTTGTTTAACACTGAAAATGAATTTAATTCTGTAACTGTTCTTGGTGAATTCACTGTGCTCCCTTTCCATTCAGGTTTTGCTTCATATGTTATCATCATCTCTTGGGAAGGATACTAGGTTTATAATGTGTTGAATTTTTATTCACAATGTTCTTTGTCTCTTCTAAGTTCTTTGGGATCACTGACAGTATTGTCTGATATTAACATAGTCAGGATACTTTCTTTTAGTTACTGTGTGAATGAAATTAATTTTCATTTTTTCATATTTGTGAAATTTGCATCTTCAGATTTAAAAAAGATTAACTGTTGCTAGCATACAATCATTTTTAATCCACTGTTAGTCTCTCTTTTGCTTAGAAAATATTATATTTAAAGTACAAGTGTCTTCCTGTGGCCATAATTCTTGCAAGCATGGATGAAATATATGTGACAATACTGGTCCATGACAGAACATGTACAGATATTCTTTCAATCGTTAATTTGAATACTTAAGTCTCTTAAGCCAACATCAGAGTTGTGGTAATACTATTTGTAGACTAGGAGTTTAAATTTTATGTTTTCAAAATCAGATGAACCCGGATAATAGAATTACAAACCATTGTTTACAACATTAGTTTTTATAGTTACCCATGTCATCATTATATCATATAGTATAGTGGTAATGTTTTAGTGTCCTTTTTTCTTAGCCAGGAAGACTCCCTTGAAAATGTTTTGTGGACAGTTAAACAGTAATGAATTCTTTCATATTTGTTTGCAGGATCAATTTTTTTTTTTAAAGAAAGTTTGGCCAGATTTGGAAAGTTTGGTCGACAAACATTTTTCTTGCAGCAATTTCTTGTCCTTATGCTCTTGTCTCCAATGGATAAGAATCTTGACGGTTATCCTAGAGAGGGCACAGAGTTGTAACATAAGGGGCCAGGCTTGTTGGGGTTTCTGTCCTGCCTGGTACCCGACAGCTGGCAAATTCCAAAGAAAATCACATAGAGATCTCTATAAGTTATAAAGCTGATTGACCCATTAGCTCAAGTTACTTATTAGCTCTTGTAGCTTATATTAACCCATTGTTCTTATCTATGCTAGCCACACGGCTCTGTACCTTTCACAGCCGGCAGGTTACATCTTGCTTCTCGGTGGTCTGGGCAGGAATGGGAGCTTCCTGCTTCCCAAAATACTCCTGTTCTCTTTGCTCCACCTCTACTTCCTGTCTGGTTTTCCACCTATACTTCCTGCCTGGCCAATTAGTATTTATTTAAAACATGATTGACAGAATACAGACAATTATCCCGCACCACAGGGTATGTGACACTATGCTTCTCTCTTACCAGTTACAAGATTCTGTGTCTTGTCTTTGCTCAAAAAATGTCTGATTATACTGACATAATATTAGAATTCATGTCAATTGAAATTGGCTGAAATTCATGAAGGCTCATGGTGAGTCATTCTGGGCTGTACTTGCTATTCTGTCTTCACATGTCCTCTCTCCTCTCTGAATACAAGAACATGTTAGTCTGCTGGTGCTATCTCCTAGGTCCTTCACTTTCAGTTACTTCTCTCAGTAGTTTTCTTTTTCTTTTCTTTTTTTTTTCTTTTTTTTTTTTTTTCGAGACGACGTTTCTCCGTTGCTTTGGAGTAGTTTTCTTTTTGTCCCGACTATTTCCCTGCTTTCAAATCTACAGGTATATTTTCTCCTGTCTGTCAAAACATCTTATAAATTGTTGTAACAACATTTTAATTCGGTTATTGAACTTTTTACCACCTGACATTGCTCTTCTGATTATTTTATTATTCCATGCTCTTCACACAGTACTGTCTTGATTTTCTCCATGTCTTCCTTTAGTTCTCTGGACACCTTTAAAATAGTTATTGTAAAGTCTTTGTCTAATAGATCAGCCTACATAAACATATATATGTACATGTATATGATATACACATATGTGTGTGTGTGTGTGTGTGTGTGTGTGTGTGTGTGTGTGTAAGCGACATCTACCTCCAACCCTTCTCTTTACAGTCTTATTTTTAGACAAGGTCTCACTAAGTTGCCCAGGCTGGCTTTTATCTAGAACCTGTGAGTCATCTGTCCGGGCCTTCCAAGTAGGTAGGGTTACAGGCTAATAACCCCTCTTCATTACGACTTGATACTTTTGGTTTACAAACTTGACATTTGAATTGAATGATATAATAGTTCTGGAAATTAGATTCTCTCTTACCCAGTATTTTCTGCCTTGTTATTGTTTTCATTTATTGTTTTGTTTTCTTATCTGCCAAGGATCAGCTTTGGATAGAAACTTACAGGCTTCAGAGTTGTTTAAGCATGTGCCATTACCTAGATGTATGTATAGCAACTATCTAATTTTCTTTGCATATGTGATTGCTTTTCAATTTCTGAACCTTTAAAGAATGGTTCCAAACAATGTTAAAACAAAACCGTAGGTGGGCTATAAGGAGAGTGAATCAACTTTTTCTTGTTCTTCAACTCACTACAGATAGGAAAGCAGGGGCTTACAAATGCGGGGGACAGAGGCAACATGCTGATTGTCTCTGACTGTCCTAACCAGAAACAGCAGTTACTGCTCAGAAACAGTTCTGATATTGGAGGGAGAGGTTGATTTTATCCACCCTGGCTCATTAAAGCTGCTTTTGAAAGATATGCACAGCTATCTACCCTGGGATATTTGAAGTAGGAGGCAGGTAATTGCTGTTGTGCTAAGCTTTGAACCTCATTGAAATTCATTTAAATTTAACATCCAAGCATTCTCCCTGAAAGGCACAAGCACTTATAAATTTTGTTTTTCCAAAATAATTATATCAAAGCAGATTATGTTACTTTAATTGACTAGGTAGGGAGACAGATTCCTAATGCTTTTCATAACTCGATGGCTTCCAGATTTTTGCATAAAATAATATTTCTTTATTTAAATGTAGCATAGTTTATTTGCACACTCATCTACTGAAGGAGCCATTGGTGTGTATCTCCTAACTTACTGATTTTATGTTTCAAAGTTATGTTATATTTTAATTTCTTTGTTGGTATAAAGTTCAGTATACCTTCTATATTAAACAGGTCTTGCAAATCTATGATACAATAAGTTACATTCCTTTATCTACTTTTATTTATTTATATTTGCTTTTTCTGAGACAGTGACTTGTTATATTGTCCAGGACGCCATCCAACTCTCCTAAGTACTACAGGATGGTCTGAAATTGCAGCAATTCTCTTGCCTCTATCACACGAATGCTGTGATTATAGGTGACGACTCCACTCTCACTATTAACTCCCTTTAAAGTTTGGGACTGAGTAATCTTTTAAGCCAGATACTAAAATAGGAAAAAATAAAAATTATATTTATTCTTAAAAACACTTGATTTTGAATGTAGTTTCTTTAAATCATGAATCAATAAACGAATTAATACTGTTGCATTAAAAAATCCATATTGGGCATTTAAATAAATTCTAGTATTTGGATCATCTAGGATATTTTTTCAACAGGATCATAAAATAGATGTAAGACTTTTATAGATTTTATTAGTATAAAACTGTTACTAAGGAGATGGAATGAAATTCTTAGACATTTCTGCTGTCAGCATGAATAGTTACACAGTTTGTGATTCTCTATCACTAAAAATAGAAAATATTTAACTTAAGGGACATTTTAAACACTGTTTTGATGATTTTTAAATATAAGCTGCTAAAAGTCACACAGAAAGCCAAACTCTTGCTGTGACAAGTAGCATTTTAGAGATAGAAAAAAATATCCTCAATATCTTCACTACATCATGTAGTTCATGAGTTGGTTGAGTTTCATGTATGTTCTAAACATCTGCTATTTGGGAATAATGGTCCAGAAATAACACAAGCACTTTGTTGAAAATTAAGTGCGAAAGCAGACTGAATAATACAGACTTGTAGTGGGTTCAGGAAGAAAGCCTTTGCATTGTTAAAGCCACACACAAATGGCATGTGGTTGACATCAACAGGGATATGATTTTCATTCTGTTAACCTGTGTTCCAGGTTTGCTCTCAGACCCATATACAAAACATGCATAGATTATGGCAAATTTACTCTTTCATAGTGGATAAAATATAGTAGAAAACAAGCCACAGAATTATTTTATATATTAGGGTTTTAGAGGTAATCATATTTACTTTTGAATGTGTGGTATTATTATAAAATGAGCAAGTTAAAATTCAAATACAAATGTTATGGAATTATAATGCAGTTAAAATAAATTATACAAGTAGAAGTTTATATATGTGTTTATATATTTAAGCCATAAATCATCATCAAGTAAAGTACAAGTGTCAGCTTATTGCTCTGAATATCAAATTTACACTTATATGTCAGTTTTCAAACTCAACATTTTGAGTTTGTAATTTTTAACTCAAAAATTTGCCTTGCTTCTTACTAACATTTTAAAATTCTGATCATATACGATATATATATATGTATATATATATATAGGATATGATATCATATCTTATATGACCACATATATATGCATATATATATGTGTATGTGTGTGTGTGTGTGTATGTATAATCCCAACCTGGAAAATAAGCTGGACATCAGGCAGAGATAAAGATCAATACTTTTGTGCTACTTTTTGACATCTACAATGTGAGTTTTCCTCTCATCCATGCCTGTAAACAAACGAGTGAAGCCTAAGCAAGAAGAAACCCAAGCTCAAAGACAATATGGCCAATTTTAGGGGTAAACTTTTTCTGTGGTTAAGAAAACTCATTTTAACGCCTTGGTTTAATTACAAATGCCCACAATAATATAGAGCCTGAAAAGGGAAAGACTCTAAACTCTCACAATCTCTGTGTGACATTCCAAAGGCACTTTAAAATAACGTATATTTTATTAGTAAAAGGCATTTTTGTTAAAATCAGTTCTTCTTTGGCCCTAAATTATACTATCACATTATGGATTGCATGTCAAAGAAAATCTTTTTTAAACATTCACATAAATTTGTTATTGTATTTAAGGTGTACTCACACACTTTACAAGTGATTGACATTGTAGTGTTTACTTCATGGAGTGTGGAATTCTGCTATTGAAACTCATAGGTTGAAATTTCCCCATCATTTTTATTGCATTATCTCATTATTAAAGTTTAGAATTCAGGATGGCGAGTTCTTTACTGAGTCACAGCATCTTTTCTGAAGAATATTTAGAATTTACTTTATGCATGCTTTTCTCCAAAGACAGATGGCTACTGGATCCAGAATGTTTATCTTCTTGTTCCACAGCAAAGAAAAAAAAAAACAAAAAGAGTATCTGGAAAAGAAAATCCCAAGAGGCTGTGCACTGCTGATCGTTCATAATTAAAAAGAAGTAAAATAATGATTAATCATTTGTGACTGATGTGATTAGAAGAGAATGCAGGGAAGCAAATAAAAAGAGAAAAAAAATGACTGTATATCTTCAGTAGCATGTGCCACTGAACAGCGAGGAGGAGAACCATGCTCAAAGCCCACAAAGCTCACTGGCTCTTTTGTTCACAACTTAGTGCAACGACAATCCACAGTCTTCTCCTAAATGTTAACAAGTTCTCCATTGAAAAGGTAAAATTAAAGACTTTACCATGGCATGTTTTAAAGAAAACTTCTTTCTTTTACTCTTACAACTCTAAATTATACTTTCTTCAAAATAATGGACTGAGTTACCAAGGTAAGATTTTAACTGTCTTTTAAACAATTATAAATATTTTAATTTTTCTTAAGTTTATCAGATACAATATGGTACTAAGGATGTTTATTTTTTTCTTCTGATAATAGTATCATAACACTAAATAGCATTACCATACAACTGCTATCTATTTAATTAAATGCTTTTATTTATGGAAAAAAGGTTTGTAATAATTGGTATTTTTACACACGAATCACATTCAAAATAGTATTTTATAGCTCAATTTTAAGACAGTCCAAAAATATTACTGGAGTTTATGTACAGAGGGATCATGCCTCAGGCCTATGCTGTCTAGCTATGCAGAAGACTGAGGCAGAAATGCCATAGGTTCAAGGCCAGTCTAGGCAGTTTAATAAGATTCTGTCTCAAAACACAAATATAAAGAGGGCTAGGCATAGAGATCTGGGTAGAACAACCACTTTGCATTCAGAGGACCATAAGTTCCAGTCAAAACTGAAAAAGAAAATCATCTACGATTGGAATGGGAAGGAGCCTTTGGTCAGTGTATAATTACAGCTATCATCGTAAATTATATTCTTACTTCTGTTTAAATGACTACCATATTCTCAGAATCTTGTATTACAAAATGTCCACAAATATAAGGAATGAGACAGAGTTCTAGAAAAAGCAAAGCAAGCAAGAAAAAAAAACCCTCACAGAAAATTGTAATTATAACATAAATATATCTTACTCTTTGTAGTCCTTCATACCAATCATCTTGCTCAAACCAATGTGAAACGTAAGTCATCCAAGCCATAGACTGTTTGTGCTTTAATCCAGTCAGCTGGAGAACTATCAGCACCTGAAGTAACAACAATTTGTTTCAACCAAACAAGTTTCACCAGGAGCGCCCCGTGAAATCATGTTCAGTACAGCAAGCTAATACTAGACAAGCATTTCAGCTGAAGCAGTTCTCATAACTTGCACATAGCTATTGAGAGAAAGCTATGTCAGAAAGCTCCAACGTGAATACAAATTTGAAAACTAAAGCAACTTTATGTTGTGGAGTTCCAGGAAATGATTATCAAATATTCGGCCTTAACCCACTTTCTAGAAACACCTTAGATTTGTTTTAGGGAACAAGCAAATGACTTATAAAAGTTAACAGGTTTTTAAATTCCAGAAACATAACAGAAAAGGAACAAAATCTACCAATTATGTATTTCTGTTTGTTTTTCCTGCAATACTTGAGCGATGAATCATTTAGCACGTAATGAACTGCAGCTCAGGAAGCTGCATCAAAATTGTAAAGGTTGTGCATCTCTTAATACAGTGCTAATAAGTTAGGGCATGATAAAAATCACAGTTTAATATTAGTTTAGTTTTATTTGCTTCTGGGAAAATAATTACTAGCTATAATAGCATAATATAATATATACTTTATTATATATGGTATGGTGGTTTGAATAAAAATGGCTTCCATAGGCTCATAGGGAGTAGCACTAACAGTGGCCTTATCGAAGTAGGTATGACTTTGTTGCAGGAAGAGCATCACTAGGGGTGATTTTGAGTTCTCAAATGCTCATGCAAGATCTAGTGTGACACTGACTTCCTGCTCCCCTCTGATGCAGATGTAGACCATCAGCTCCCTCTCCAGCACCATGTCTGCCGGCATGTTGTCATGCTTCCTATCATAATGACCTCTGAACTGTAAGTCAGCCCCAATTAAATGTTTTCCCTTCTAAGAGCTGTCATGGTCATGGTGTCTCTTCACAACAATAAAACCCTAACTATGAGATATGGAGAAAGAGTGTGTTTTGTGTTTCTATTTGAGTGACTTTTCTTCACATAAAAGGATAAAGGCAAGCTTTGTTCTGCTGTGGAGAGCTGCACATGGGTGAAAATTTGCATCACTAGTTAGTTGAGAACGGTCTCATCCTTACTGTGATCCCTATTCTTTAGAAGTATTTTCACTAATATCTGCTTGCAACTTCAGACCAAAACGCATGGGCATAGATTCTGGCTTCTACAGGAAGTTCCAGGTGCTTGTTTCTGTCATTACATTTTGATGTTGTCCTCATTCTGGACCTTGGCTCGTCTGCCTGGCTCTTTATTTCACACAGAGAATTTTGTTCCTGATGACCTCAAAGTTGGAATCTCAGACCTTTTCCTACCTTCCTTAGTCTCCTCTCTCTTTCTTGTGCTATTTTGACTTGCATTTGTTGTCATTGTTGTTTCTCGAGACAGGGTTTATCTGTGTATAGCCCTCACTGTCCTGGAACTAGCTGTAGATCAGCCTGGCCTCAAACTCAAAGAGATCCACCTGCTACAGTCTCCCAGGTGCTGGGATTAAAGGTGTGCGTCACCACTGCCTGGGTGGCTTGCAATTTTTGATCTAAGTCCTGCCATTTGACTTTCATCTGATATTGAATCTTAGCTAGCATCACCCATTTCAGTGACTGCTGCCAAGAGCCAATTCCTCTCCCAATGTGTGGAGCCGACTCGAAGCTTGCAAATCCCATCAACTTCATTGTAAACTCCCGACTTAACCTAAAAACTTCAGATTTCTACCTGGTCATTTCAGTATCAACATGTTCAAACCTAGCCTATGTCTTTCAAGTGGCTTCCCTTTTCTTTTTCTATCACCAACAAACATTATTTTTCTGTTGTTATTATTGTTCATTTGGACCACTATTATCATACTCTAGGAAGTGATCAGAGGCAAAACCCATCACACTGCATTTAGTCATTTCATTGATGTATCTTTCCTTCCCAGTATAATTCTTCAATAAGCTTTATAAACCTTTGCAAAGCCCTTTCCACCACTCTAATGTCATTGCTCTTAGCAATCCCCCCGCCATGATGCCTGATCCAGACTCCTGAAGTAGGCTGATAACTAGGGCCCTGATTTCATTGCAGTTCACACGTGTAGTAGTTTGGTTCCATGGTGCTGTGATAATCACCGTGACCAAAAGCACGGTGGAAAGGGAAGGGTTTATTCTGCATCCAGATCACCATCTATCACCGAGGAAAGCCAAGGCAGGAAACTCGACAGACCAGGGTCAGGACATGAAGTGGAGACCCCAGAGGATGGCTGCTTACTAACTGCTCTCCCAGATTTTCTCCATTACTTTGTTTACATCGTCCAGGCCCATCCATCTAGGGATGTCACTGTCTGCAGAAATATGGGCCCTCCTACATCTATTAGACATTAATAAAGTGCTTTACAGACATTCCCACAGGCCAATATGACAGAGGTAGTTCCTCAATTGAGGTTCCCCCTTCCCAGGTGACTCTAGCTGTACTAAGTTGACAAAACCTAACGAGCACATTAAATAAGTATTGATCTTTACTTCCTGATGCTTTTATATGGGCAGTATTTTTGTCCGCACCCTTTTCTGTGAACAATGAGCTCTTTCATTTTTCAAGACCCTGCGTAGATACATTTTTCTTCTCATATTATCAAAATTCCTCATCTTTGTATATTAATACCTGATATTAAGAGCTCCATGGTAAGTAATTCTTGTAGGTATAAAGTGTGATTTCCCCCAAGCCAAAAACAAAACAAAAAAGCTGTCTATTTTTCACTGTATAAAAGTTATGAAATGTTTGCTAGGGGAACTGACCCACACAGTCAGGGAACTCTGCCTTCTAGTGGTGGTACACATGAATAAGCAGCACATATTTCCGATACTTGGAAAGGATACTAAAGAATGCACTGAGAATGAACTGCGATTGCAATCATATAGGAGTTACAATCCATTTTCTTGTAGTGAAGCGGCTAACCAAATAGCTTACTACAAAGCTTTAAAGGTTAAAACACAAACCCGAGGTGGTAAATATGTTTTGTTATCGTGTCAAACACCAGCTGGGCACTATGTTCCTATAAGCCCAGTGCAGTTACTATTAATACATTGTTTATGAGGCACGCACATAATAGCTATGTTTTATTTACTGATACATTTTCAAAAGCACTACGTTAGCTCTTTGAATGAGAAGTCCAGCGAAGGCTCACCTCACGTACTTGATCCCTGTGTTGGTGGTGTGGTTTGGGGGAGGTTTAGGAGGTGTGGTTTTGTTGGAGCATTTATGTCATTGGAGGTGTGAGTTTAGAGACTGCTGCCATTTCTGGTTAACTCTCTGCCTGTTGACTGCCATTGAAGATGTGAGCTCTTGGCTTTCTGCTACTCCTGCCATGCAGACACCCGCTGACAAACTGTTCCCACTACATGGACGCTAGCCCTCTGAATGTGGCTACAGTTGCTATGTCTGCACCTGCTGCCATACTGTCCCCATACATAGACTCCTCTGGAACTGTGAACACAAATCAGCTCTTTCTTCTGTAAGTTGCCTTAGTTAAAGTCCTTTTATCATAGCAACAGAAGAGTCACTAGTACAGCTACTTAGCGGGTTTTTAATTTTAATCATGTATGTGTGTGAGTGTGTGTGTGTATGCGTGTGTGTTTGTGTGTGTGTGTGTGTGTGTGAGAGAGAGAGAGAGAGAGAGAGAGAGAGAGGAGAGAGAGAGAGAGAGAGAGAGAGAGGGAGAGAGAGAGAGAGAACATGAGTAAGGGTACCCTTAGGGGCTAGAAGAGGTCATCACATACCCCAGAGCTGGAGTTAGGGGTGTCTGTCAGTTTCATTATGAATGTTGAGAACTGAACTTGGGTCCTCTGCAGAAGCAACAACAACCTTTAACTACAGCCCTGTAATTTAGCCTTACTTCCAATATTAAAGGCAAAATATGTCCTGTCATAACATACCAGATTGCGTTGTACAATGTATTTCTTGGTCCTTATTCCATGTATTTTGATTTTACTTCATTTAATGTCATACTGGTAAATGGGGTTTATCTCCTACACCTTTCTGAAGGGCACAACTTAATCCCTTCGTTGTCCGTCATAAAAATGCATGTCATGGCTAATCAGCATTAATCAACAGGAGGGAAAATGTCATGGTGAGATTTTTTTCCCACATATTTGCACCTCAGAATCTATCTCCATCTGTATAAAACACTAATAGTTCATTACCCACAAATGTCATCAATTCACATCAGCAGATTATTACACAGTTTTCACTTAGCAATGAAAAGAAATGATAAAAATCAAATGCTAACTGTTAGTGCTTAAAATAAAAATAATGAAGTAGAGCAATTTTTAAGACTAAATACTATGAGTATAAGACATCCAAACCTACACGGAATCTGCAGTCTTATTTTTAGTCCTGATTTTCATATATTTCTCTCCCCATCTTCATCTTTTCATAACTTCATCAAGGGAGGATGCCACATCTCTGCCTATTGCCTTTGAGGTTGCCATGCATCTTGCTTTGTCCAGTGATAGATGGGCTAAAGTCACATCCTTGTTTCCACTGTAGGCCATGATTATTGAACTTTTTCATTTATATCTTTGTGCTTCTCAAATCAGCGTGAAAAGAACATTCTGTAGCAAGGTTCTCAACCTTCCTGCTGCCCTCTTTTAATACAGTTCCTCATTTTGTGGAGACCCCAACTGTAAAATTATATT
Organism: Myodes glareolus; assembly: GCF_982192425.1. Taxonomy (NCBI): domain Eukaryota; kingdom Metazoa; phylum Chordata; class Mammalia; order Rodentia; family Cricetidae; genus Myodes; species Myodes glareolus. The sequence goes on along the minus strand of NC_142048.1, from coordinate 19,978,757 downwards.
TGTTGCTACTTCATAACTATAATTTTGCTTCTGTTATGAATCATGATGTACATATCCAATATGCAGGATATCTGACACGCGACCCCTGTGAAAGAGTCCTTTTACCCCCTGAAGGGGTCGTGACCTATACATTGAGAACCATTGTCCTAAAGCTATTCCACTGGTCTAAGAAAGACAATCAAGAAAAATAAGTTTCTGCTTATTCTCTTATTCTGCTCTGACTCACATTTATATTTGTCAATCCCATCTTACTTGCTCTCTCAGACCCAGACATTGAGTATTTGACTCTGAAATGTTGCTGTTTTCAGCCTATCATTTTTACATCACTAACCTCACATCCACATTCTGCTATTCTTATGTGCTGTGATAAAAGCACAATTAGTTCCTAAATGGAAAGTGTGAGGCACAGTACTAGTTAGGGATTAGTATTAGTTAGGAAGTACCAGGCACAGATTGAGTTTGCATTTCTTTTCCCAAGCTTCAACTAAGAGCCTTGGAAAAAGGGAAGAGGGAAAATCTGGGAGAATCCTTCAATGGTGCTGATATGTAGAGCCCAAATTTCTTTTGATATTAATAGCTCTGCAACACTGTATACTTTCCCAAATATTCCTCTGATTAAAGAAAATTCCTTCAGCTTGTTAGAAAAAAGAGAGAAATAAACATTGCTTTCCTAAACTTCATCTACTGGTTTGTTTTTCCTTCAGTAAAACATCTTGGTCCTTGTCCTCTACCAAAATAAAACATATGTTTGCCACTGCTGGGTGAAGCACAAGAAACAGCTCCTAAATATCAGGCATTCTGCAGTCCGGCTGCCACAGAAGGAAGGGTGGGTACAGGGGAAGAGCCCCAGAAATCTCCCTAAGAGCACAGTCTGGGAGATGAACACTGTAACGCACTCTCCCGTTGGCATAACACACTAATTCAACTGCCATGTTACTACTGAACTGTCCTGATGCTGTGGCATCATCTGCACTAACAACTGTAACATTGTCTTCATTTAAAAATATTTACTGAATATGTAGTTATTTATTTCTCAATAGTTTAATTGTAATCTGTAACTGAATTATTATCTCCTGAATTTTTCAACAATTTTTTTAAAATTAGAATCTCTAGTTCATTCCAACCTAAAACTACTGAAAAACAACAACAAAAACAACCAAAGGCAGAACTTGCATTGCAGTAACAACTCACTAACATTAATGCAACTCTAAGATGTCCAGCATGCATTATAATATGTCATACACTGTATATTTTTAGTTATAATACTGTAAAATGGAGTTCCAAGAGCTATTTAAAATGATTTCATTTTCTAAGGAAATTTATCTTGAGTTCTGCTAAATACACTATACTTATAAGAAATATGACCACAAACAATCAACATTCAGAGAAAAGCATTTTACTTTCTATGAAAGTCAGTTTGATTCAGCAGAAAAATCTAACAAGCTGTTTTACTTTTTATTAAGGGTATATTTCCCTGTCTAAAACACATCCTTGATCTCACTATTTCATAAAACTCAAGAAAACTGCAGGCTTTTTCTAACGCTATTGAAACACACTTATTTTCATCTGCCTAGCTGTGTAAGATGATATTTTTGTTGACAGTATTTCTGTCATGTGCATCTGACTTTATTTCCAATGACACAAACACCTGTATCTACAATAAGTAACACCAACTACTTCAGAGACCGGACAGAAGTTCAGAATAGAAGGTGGAGGGGTACCTTATGTAGTCAAAAAGGCTATACAAAAAAAAAAGAGAAAAGTTTAAACTTTAAAGTAAGCATTCTATCCCCACATCTAAGATGAAATGGCAAAAATGCAAGAGATGGTGCAGCGTGGGAAGGGCCAAATGGTGGGGCTAAGAAGATGTCAAATTGTAGAGTTCATGACACAGAATATGAATGGTACTGCATATGTGATTGGAGGTCTTTGAACCATTTTAAGCACACTGACAATCAGAGGTGGAGGTTGATAAATATCATCCTAATACTATACAGATGGGGAACATCACAGCAAGACACGAGCTACAGAGACAATGACAAGGTTCTAAACTAACAGCTAAGGGAAAGCGAGGGATAAGGAAGACTCAAAGAAGGTTCTAGATGTCTGCCATCTAATCGGGAGATCATATAAGGGGTAAAGCTTTATTAAGATAGAGTGTCAGCTTACTGACACTGTAGTGGGTTCCCAAGTGAATCAACTCATAAACTGGGTTTATTTCATTCACAGTTTTAGTGCTGTTGTGATTGCTCAGCCCTGTTGCTTTCCTGTTATGGAAAAGCAAAGCAGCTGGGTAGAAGCATGTGCCAAGCAAAACAATGTACCCCATGAGCATGAGACCAGATCGACAGGAATAGGGGGCTGGAGTCTCACTGTTCCCTCAAATCAAGACCCTAACAATCTGAAGATGTTACTGTGTCCCCACTTGGAAGGATTCCACCTCCTCTCAACAATGCCACATTGGTGACAGAGTCTTCCCCATACAGACCTTTGGGGTCGTCCAAGCTCCCACCTACATCAGATATATTGAATGCAGAGAGTAGATGGGATATCAGATGGCAAAGATTAGAACGAATTCAAAAATGGAGGCTTAAATCCAAAAACATGGAGAACAGTGAGAGATAAACATTTTTACATATAATTTTGAACTCTTCCACTGGCTAAAGAATAAGTATAGGAAATGATACAAAGGATGGAAGGTTGAATGAAAGAAGTGATTAAAGAAATTAAAACATTTAAACAAAATACTGAGTCAAAGATTAGTATTTGAGAGGGTACATATTTCCAAGAGACAAAATAAGATTATAATTTAAACATTTGCTTTATATTCAGGGATTAAAAGGAAAGCAGTTGTTAAACATAGTTGTTTATGTCTAGAGTTCCACAACTAGGGAGTCTTGGGCAAGAGAACCTCTTCTTTTGGGGTCTATAATGAGTTGAAATCTAGCCAAATTCTATGATTATAGATTTATTTATATGAACTGTCATTTTTACTTACAATATTATGAGTAAAAACACACATTCACAAATAGTATCACCTCAGTCAAAATAATATCTCAGGGCTACATTATAATCTATGAGGAATTCTCACAAAAAATAAGCTGAACTATGGATATCATAGCTGCTTTTTGAAAGGTAATATGAATATATTAATAACTGATAATGCTGATAGAAATTCAACAACCTTAATCCCAAAAAGAATGCATAAATTTAATTGCCACTAATTCATTATATGGCCCCAATTTAGGAAAAAAATAAGCAGAAGGAAAAAAAAGGGCTGGGGGAATTCAGTGGGTAAAACACTTACCACACAAGGGTGAAGACTTAAGATCAAATCCCTAGAGCCCATGGGAAACTGGGTGCAAGAGCATGTTCTGTAATCTCAGAGCTTCTACTGGGAAGTTGGGGGCAGAGAGTGACGAAACCCAGGAACTCCTAAGTCAACTAAGTCAACCTTCTGTATGCACCTCTCACCAACAAATGAAGGTTTTGTCTCAAGCCTGACCTCCACATGTGCTTCATGACAGGTGTGTATACACACACACACACACACACACACACACACACACACTCGCCTGCACTCACCCGCATGGATGCATGCACACAACATGAAAGTAATATTGAAATGTTCTACTATGGGAATAAAGAAGAGTAATGGGAAGAAGGAAGAGGCAAAAAAGAGGCATAGGTTAGAACTAATTCAAAAAAAACACTCAAAATACATTGTGTGTGTGTATGTGTTAATATATATGATGTATATTTGTATTAAATGCCCTTATGTAACCAAGCACCATTCATAGTGGATATCACCCATGGAAATATACAAACAAACAAATAAATATAAATATATTGTTTTCCAGCTGCACACACACACACACACACACACACACACACACACACACACGTTAACATATCCAGTAGTAGCAGTTCATTTTTCACAGTCTTCTGAGCTTAAAAAGATATTTTTAAGTGTTTCATACAATCGGAGAAAATTCATGGTGGCATCATTTCTCTCTGTTTTACTGATTTTAAAATTCAGAAATAGAGCTGGCCCTGTGGTTCAGGCTTGTAACCTGAGCTACTTGGGGTTAGGCATAAGAATCTCAATTTTGAGGCCTGCCTTAGGTTACAGAAAAGTTCAAAGCCAGCCTAGGTGATTAGTGAGACCCTATCACAAAGCAAAAGACAAAAAGAGCTAGTATGCATTACAGAGGCAGCATGCTTGTCTAATCATGTATGAACCCAATCACTACTGTTGAAACAAAACAAGTGGAAAAGCGGAAAAGAAAAGAAAACAAATCTAAAACCAGAGTCACAACAATTATATATTTAGCTGAGGAGCCATTATGGTCTCATTATTTTATAGGGTACATATCATTCATCTATAAAGAAAAAATACTGAAAGAAATCTTATAAATACAACAATTTAGAAAACCAATTGCACATAGTATCTTGCTAAAAGTATTAGACCAAAAATTCTAGACTTCTAAATATTAAGAAAAACAAAAATCTGTAATGTTGAATGACTTCTAATTTTTAAAATAGATTGAGCAGAAAATTTGGACAAGATCACGAGGATCACGAAAACAGCAGCTTTTGAGAGAAGATGAATGGCCACAGAGTTAGTTGTGAACGCTTACATATTAGACTTTGCTTCCTCAGACAATGAGATTTAGGGAAAGAAGAGAAAAAGTAATAATTTATAATAACTTAGCATTTAACATATATAACCATTAGATAAGCATTTTTATTCTGAGGTAGATACTGATACAGACTATTAATGAATTTTGATTCAAGGTTACCTTTGCAACTTAAAAGCAAATACAAAATAACAAATAATTTAAAAATTTGAAATTTTATGTAATAATATGCCATTAAATTAATGCAAACATTTCAATAAAGTATATTAATATACAAAGAGGTATTAGGAATAAATGATGTGGGAAAACGCCTGCAGGTAGTTTAAATAGAATATTATGAAAATAACTACATTCATATATAGGTATGTGCACATACACTAAAACTAAAATTAAAATAATTAGCAATTTCTGAGTGATAAAATTTGGGAGAATAGTCCAACTATTTATGATTTATTGCTTGGTGAAATATTTTAAAATCACAAAAAATTAGAAGGAGTAATTTTAATTATTCTTTGGGCTCACAAAAATCAAATCTTCTTATTCCTGGTATTTATAATTCAAAATAACTACTATTCTCATGGTGACACTTTAATAAACAATATTTTATAATTCTCTAAATCAGTTTATTACCATATGTGTTTCTCCTATGTCTGACACCTCAATTAACTTAGAAATATTCTACAAATGCAGGTATCTGGATCACATGTTTAATTTCACTGAGTCAGAATTGCTGGGTCATGGCAACGTATACTCACATGATTTATTTGATTAGCAAAGCAAGAGAACAAGGTCAATAATAGAGATAATTTACCAGGAAAGGTACATCTAGTATGTTGTGAGAACAAGGATTAATTTCTTAAATTCCTGTCATTCTTGAGTTTATGCTCAACACAACATTTTATGTAAAGATTCTTGGTGTATGTCATTCATAACGTTCTTAAAAGCTTAGAGGATAAAAATAGGTCACAATAAGTACAGTATTAGTCTACTTTGAAATCCTGGATTAGGGGGTGAAGAGAAAAGGTTAAGATTCTTAAATGGTTTTAGCTTGAACTTACAAACTGACTACTCATACCTGTGTAAGTTTCAGTTTGTCAACACAGCCAGGAGTTTGTGTGTAAGGTCTAATAATAGGTATAACCCAGAAAAGGAAGACACTGATTCAAACAGGGAGAATTGTGGATGAGTTGTCTTCACCGTGCACCTAAATACAATTATTATTATGTAGTGTATAAATGTGTGCTTATATGTGTGGAGTTGCATGTATGTATGTGGGTACCAGAAGACAGTCTTGGCTCATCCTCAGGACTGATGTTTAACTCTTTTGGATAAAGTCTCTCATTGTCCTGGAGTTCCCTAATTAAGCTAAAGTGTATGGTCAGTGAGTCACAGAGATCCTCCTGTGTCTACCTTAACAGTACTTGTGGCTAGCTTAAAAAATAAATCTGGGGAGCCTGTTAGAAATTCTGACTTAGCAGATATGTGACCTGCTGATTTATTGTTTATCAAGCACTCAGGAAAGCTAATGCTGCTGTCTTAGTAAATGGGTTATAGATGCCATTTAGTACCAAAGCAGATGACAAGCCTAGACTTTAAATTTTTAACTGAGGGTAGCCATAATCTATGCTTTAGATATAACTTCACAAAGCATTTTAATTCTACTATTCTTAATGACTAATTGTAAGTGTGTTAGCTATGTAAATTTCTGTACTGAGGGGTGCATTGGGTTGAAGGACCATATTGTAGTCACAAAAGACTTCCATGCGAAACTTTGATCGCATTAATTTATAAGCAAATCAACAAGTTACAATAATTGTGAAAGGGGAGCTTTTAACTAGCATTTTAAGTAAACATTTTTATGTGATGAGATCAAATATGTATACTGTTTGTTAGATACAACCATTATTTTAGGAAATATAAGTGATTTAAATCTTAACTATTCAAACTGGGTCAGCACTGGAATAATTACAATGAGAAAATAATATTGGAAGTACACATTGCAACTCTTGAGAGGGAATGAAGAATGCTAGGAACCCAAAGCCTGAGGGGTTCAAGACCAGGCTTCCATTGCTAAATTTAAGAGCCAGTCTTTGGTCCTCACCCATGGAATAAGCATGTTCTAGGAATCCTTGCATCTTAAATTCTGAAATGATCCTTCAAATCTGTTATCATATTTGCATCTAAGAAAAATATAAGCTATTTATATATTTAAAATATAAATATAAAGGGTGGGGTGGCTTGTGCCTGTAAACCCAACACTCTAGAGGAGGATTGCTACAAGTTGCAGGCCAGCTGGGGCTCCAGAGTAAGATGAAGGCCAGTCTGGTCTCCAGAGTGAGTTGCAGGCCATTTTTACTGACGATGTGAGAGTCTATCTCTAAACAAAACAAACAAAACACTCCATAATTACATTTTTATTGGGATTTACTCAAATATATATTGAAAAACAAGGAATTAAATGTAAGCTATTACTAAGCAATTACTCAATTTTCAAGACTCTACATGCAGATATTTTATAAGAAAATGAAAGCCATTTTATACCACATTTAACATGAGTGTTCTGGATAATAAGAATTACTTCCCGTTTTCCAATTGCAAAGTGACTTTTCTGCATGTTATAATATGACATGTAGCTTATTATATACGAAATTTCCTGGAAAATTAACAATGTTAATAATTAAAGGTGCCAAGAATTTGAAATGGGTAAACAGTAAACCTGTGTTCAAGGAAAGCTCCTTAAGGAACTCCGCTTTGAACTCCCCATCTCCCAGCATCTGAATCTATGAAACAATCACTAGATGTTCTAACATCTTATGGATATCTCTTCTGCCAGGATTACCTGCACATGAAATTTATCCGACAACCCTGACAAAGCAAATGATACTGATGAACTCTCTCCTACAGTTGAAGATTTGTATGACTGCCAGTCTCTGTGTTGCTGGGTTTTATCAGCTGGAGTGCAGAACTCCAGGAATTTGGAGATAACCTAACATGGCGTACTCTAAGTAACTGTAAGGTTTTGAAAGCCACATCTCTCATTGCAAAGAGAAGCACTATCTCACAGAGCTACTGGTAGGACTGCATGGAAAGGACCGGCTGTGACTCCGAATTCAGACTGTCCCTTCGCCCTTCTTTTTGGCAAAATCCAGCAAATTTTTAAATGGCTGGATTTCTCTTCGATATTTCTAAACATGACCATGGGATTTTCTTTCTCCAGTTTTGTTTCCATCCAGCTTCAGCCAGCTGCTTGAGAGTTCTTTCCTCCACCTGGATTGAAGCCTTGGGTAAATAAGAGCTTTTCAAATCCTGGCCTCTAGGAGGCTTCATTTCTCTCAGTCTTGGCATCCGGGGTGACGACAGGAGGCAGGGGGAAGCAGTATGACATGGTTCTGGGCAAGCCTGGCACATGGGGTCACTTACCTCACAGGGGATAACAGTTCTCAGCTCCTGATCTGTGACCTTTGACCCTGAAGATGAGAGCTCTCTGAAACTTCTCTAGTGATCAACACCTGCAGGTTCTATTCCTCCAGCACTGGCTACTCTCGAACTTTCAACTGAGCTTTCGATTATCAGTGGTTGCTGCCAGAACTAAAGATATCTGCCTTGGTCTCAAAACAGTTGGAAGTCAGAGCACCCAGGGGGTTGTTCAGGAACTAGAGTATCAAGTGTGGTTAAGATCAGTCAGGCATGGGCTTCCCCTCCACACCAACAATAAGATCCATGGAGTGGATATTTGTGCCATCCCTGCGGGCTTCATCCTGCCTTCTCTTTAGCAGTCAAGCAGTGACTGCTGGCATGCTGTGCTAGGAAGCTGTCCCTGGGGCTAGAGGGTTCAGTGTTATGGAGACCTTGCTTGATGCCAGACAGGCAGCACTACATGACTTTAATAGACTTAACAGAGACTAAATGATGCTTTACAGCTTCACAGCACCCAAGGAGTGGTGGGTCCTTCTTGGAACTCTTAAATAATGCCAGATGAGAAATCAGTTTTCCTCTGGGTTTTGTTTCTATAGCAGAATCTCTATGGGAATTTCAAAATTCTCCTTAGGCATTTGTATGTAATTGCTTGCTCTCAGATCTCAAAGGTCTAGTCTCATTAACGGTGGAAGAATAATGGCTACAATATGATCAAAGGGCAGATATTAACACCGTATAGTCGTAGGTGCTGGACGTGTCACCTGCAATTGAACATGCCTCTAATACAAATGAAGGAGCATGATTAATAAGTTCATAAGAAATCCCTCCTTATCTCCTAATAAGGTTTACTATTCTAGTTGGGGGGGTGATAGCAAACGCCTTTAATCCAGGCCTTCAGGAGGCAGAGACAGGTGGATCTCTGTGAATTTGAGGCCAGCATGGTCTGCTGAGCAAGTCCCAGAACAGGCTCCAAAGCTACAAAAACAAACAAAAAATTCTGCATAGGCCATCCATCTATGAAGATACTGAAAGTCACGTAACTAACATTTCCGTCTTCCATGCAGAGACACAGCATCACCATGAATGACCAACTAAACTGGTTATTCAAATAATAATAACTACTGATATTCTTTCTGTATATATCAGACTTTAACTAAATCAGGAATATGGGAAGAAAATGCTAATCCTTCAGATTAATGGAATTTTCATTTTAGTCTTCATTACAATGCTTCAGAAAATTAAGTTAAGTTAGAGAATTTATACATCTTATTAGCAATGTCACAGTAACCATTTATGTTGAATTGTATGGCTCAGCAAGTTAAAAGAAAAAAAACATACAGGCAAACAAACATGAAACATGTTATATTCTTCTCAGAGTGGTTCACAGAACACTCTTGGCTCATCTCTGCTCAGACTAAGGGCTTCAAAGTCACTTACAGAAAACAATAATAAAATCAGTCTATCTCTAATCATCTTAGAGAAGATCAACCTGAAAAATGAATTTTAAGCTAATTCATTTATAGCTTTCTATGCATAAGATTATTACATATTGTGACCAAAGTGTGACTTAAGAATTCCAATATATCAATTTTAAATTATAAAATTAAAAAGAATGAGAATTTTTAAAGTCAATTATATGTAATATTTCCCCCAGATGTCTATGATTCTTTAAAATTTCTTTTAACATCAACATAAGAGGATACTGGATCAATATAAATTAAAAATCCAACTAGTCTTGATATGTGTGTGCTTGTGTGTGCTTATGTATGTATGTTTATAGAGCACACTCAGAAACATGTTCTTCCTTTTATGGGTTTCTTCTGAAATAGATCATTAGTTGATTTCAATTTAGAAAGCTTCCTAAGCACTCTTAATTTAATGTACCCAAACTACCATGCGTTGGATCTAATCTACATGGGAAGTAGAAAAAGACTAGATCTCCTGAGTAAAATGGGAGCGTAGGGATCATGGTAGAGGGTCGAAGGGGAGGAGGAGGAAAAGAGGAGGCAGAGAAAAATATACAGCTCAATCAAAACAACAAAAGACTACCATGTTTCACATCAATCCATAGATAATCCATTAAAGCAAGATTTCCTCATTTTCTGAAATTGACAACTTTTCAGAGTCACGTAAGTTAATCAGACAATCTCAGAATCCTGCCTTCCAACATAAAACTATAATCAGGTGCCTGGCAGATTCAGGTAGCTGTAGTAGCACCTCGGAGAACAGAGGAATACTCTTTCCATACATGTTACAGTCTCTAATATGACAGTGTTAGGTTCTCCCTATGCAAAATAATGATAAGACAATCGATGAGCCAACAAATATGTAGACTATTTTCATCCTTGTTGAGTTCAAGCTTTTAAATCCTCATAAATTTTGTTGCACGTGGTTGCTTTTGATTATTGCAAGCCAGAAATGATATTATAATGCTAAAACTGACAATTACAATTTAATATTATTGATTTTTAAATTGAGTATTTCATGTCTCTTAAGCAATAAATGTGTGTGTTCTCAGTTTTCTTTGGAGGAGAGTTATTTTTGAGTAAACTAGAAATATAACATATCTTCAAATCTATTTTAAAAACATTTATGTGAAATAAATGTGACTTGTGTTTGATATATGTGCCAACTTCTCTGTGTATTTCATTCTAATTGATTTTAAACAGCATCATTTTTGCTACTATGAATACCTTGATGCAAAAAAATGGATATATGTGGAACAAGAGAAGAAAGTATTTTCATGATTTCCTCAATATGCAATAATCTTTCCTCAGGTTTAGTATTGCCCATTTATTATAGCAAAGTTCTTTTCCGAAGTTTTCATGGTACAACCATTTCAAAGAGAGAAGGTAATCTATGCAAGGTGTGTCTGGCTCATTATCAGAGTAACATTCTAGGCTCGAGACATCGGTATGCTTACCCTTAGAAATAAAATCAGTGTGTCTAGAAACAACCTCAACTTCCATGCAGAAGTTCACTTACATGACTGGAGTTCTTACTGTGCCTTCTAATACTCGGGTGGATGGCTGTAAAACTCTGGGGATTAGCCCGTTAAGCACCACAGTTTGCACAGCGCTGTAGGAGGCACAGAGCCCGAGTCAGGGACCTCAGAGTGCTGGCTTCTGAGCAGAAGCCAATTCCTTCAAGCCTCACCCTCTTCCACCGGGGGCTGACCGGAGTCGCATACTTTGTCACCCCATCGGGACCCTTACCTGGAGGAGACAGCAGCTGCAAGTGTGGGCAACTGGACAATGGCAGGTGCTGAAGCAGGAATGGCCAGAGGGAACGCCCCTGCCCGCGCACCTGCCACGCCCTCCTTGCCACCCTCTCAGCTCTCAGGGGCGGGACGACCCTGAGCATCCCAGATCCTGTGGAGGATTCCGCCCACCCTCCACTGTGCAGGGTGGGGCCGACAGCACTCTGGCTCCCGCCCCCGAATAGCACGTGATAAGCATGCTCGCGTCTGATTGGAGCTCCTGGGGCGGAGAGGCGGAAATCTCTGGTGACCTCTGGAAACCAGGCTGAGAGCGAGTTGGTTACCTAGCAACGGAGCTGCTGTTCAGAAGATGCAATTCCTAAGCACTGGGGCAAAGCTTCAAGCAAAGCCTGTGCGATGAGGTTTTAAAAGGTAGGGAAGAAGGACTGTAACCCACCAACGTTGTCACCAACTAATATTCCACATAATTTATATTGTATATAAAAATGGATCGAGTGAACAAGAAACAAGGCACCTGGTTTTTACATTAGTCTTGAACCATTGCTTGGAATGTGAGTGTAGAGTGCTCTCTGTCCCGCACTTCCTACTATCTGATTGGTTCAAGAGGTCCCATGGACCATATCTGAGAATGAGATTGTTTTGATTAGCCCAGCTGCGTGCAGTTAATATGTGTCCATACAGTGAGCAAAATATATTTCCCCCGTGGACTCTTGTGGGATGCAAATGCTTGCTTTTGTTACTCATGTAATTAGGGTCTACATATTTCTGAAATAGCTTCTTTAATTAGGTCCTTTAGTCAACACATTAGAGGAAATAGGCCTTCATGTACTTGAAAATGACCTTATAAAGCACAGTATTCGCTACAAAGGGAGAAAGCAGATGTTCAGAATCAATGTGAGTGGCCATGGCAGAGGAACATTGCTGCAGGCTGCTGCAAATAGTGTGTTCCACCGTGGAAATAGTTAGCAAACTTTTTGTAGCCACAGAACAAAAATCACAAATCAACGCATTTGTCAGATGCGTTGTTGGGAACGTCAGATAAGCAGGTTACACAAAGCTGAGAAATGTTATCTAGAGACATGATTAGCCTTTGGTTAAGAGAAGCTAGTGGTCTGCTCATTTAATGTATTCAAAAAGTTTTACATAATAATGAAAGGGATTTTATATCAGATGCCGAACAATGAGCAGCTACTAAAGGGAGTAAGGTGGTTCCAAATAATTTTGGTTATGCATCTTTTCCCAACTCTCTAAAATCATGAGACTTCTAATTAGTTAACCAGTCTACAGAGTTTTCTACATAGCTATGAATTTTTTCAGAGGAACTCAGCTCACAGAATGCAATTCATTGCAACATTTAGAGCTTCAATCACATGCCAAGTTCTGAATAATCATCTAACCTTACAAGATAAATTGTTGGGAAATAATTTCTATTCACCTTCATAATACATTTTCCTGTTATTTTCTTCCAACACATTCCCTAGAGATACTGTCCTCTTGGGACCACTTATGCTATATTTGTATATCAAAATTTGCTTGAAAGTAGGCTCTCCCTGTAGAAAATGAATTTGTAAAAGTTGATATTGTTTCTTACAACTGTTTGCCCTACATCATAACGAAGTAACTAGTAATATGAGGTCGACAGTGTTTGATGAAAAAAACGAGGGGCTGAAAGCTAAATGGCACACAATATACCTGAAAATGATAGGAATTACTGCATAGATAATTATGCGTTAAACTCTAAATGTAGTTATACAATGATGCTATGAGTTGATTTTAGCAGAAAGAGTTTTGGAGAAAAGTTTCTCTCAGATTATTCAGGAAACAGAAACAAATAGGATTTAATTAGAAAGCAAAGGAGATGGGCAAATTGTAATAAGGACAGCACTGGGAAAGGACACCATGAATTTAGTTAATGTTGTTTGTCTTGCTTGTCTTCTTTGTGTGAGGTAAGGGTTGCTATCCACAGATATAAAAGGGTCTAGGGATGGTGGAAGGAGAGACGAAGCTAGAAAAATAAGAAAACCAAATTAGGAGAGATACAGAAATCAGTAATAGATCAAACATTAATGCCTGGCGGCCAAGAGAATCCAATAGTTTTAGTTAGGATTTCTTTTGCTGTGAAGAGACACCAAATGATTTTAATATATATAATTGGAGAAGGCTTACATTTTCAGAGGTTTTGGGCTTTGTCCATTATCATCATGGCAGGAAGAATGGCAGTGTCCAATTAGACATGGTGCTGGCCTGGAGGAGCTGAAAATTTTACATTTTGATCTGTAGGTAACAGGAAGTAGACTAAGCCTAGTTTGAGCAAAGGAGATCTCAAAGTCCACCCCCACAGTGGCACACTTCCTCCAACAAGGCCAACCTACTCCAACAAGGCCACACCTTCTAATAGTGACAATCTCTGAGCGTATGTGGGTCAATTACATTCAAATTACATCATTAAAAATTGAGTTTTTTTCTTAAGGAATAATATCTTGCATATAAGGACCTAGAGGAATAAAAGACATGCTTGATTAAGGAGACAAAAAAGACATTTTGGTTGTCTGGGCTATATTACAATGAAAAGAAGAGTGACAATGACATTCCTATGAAGAAATGCTACAAGAATTGGCTTATCTTCCAAGTAGAGAGATGAGTGCTTGATAATGGACCTTAAGAGGAAAAAAAAATCTCTCCATGGAAGAAAATATACTGAATGAGTTATCCACACCCAGCAATTTCTAGATGTGCACTCACTTTGTAAAGACAAAGAAAATACTGACGCTTAAAAATGATTATCAAACATGTGGACAGATACACTCGTGTGTCTATGAACACCACACACATTGCACGCATGTGCATGCCAGAGGACAACCTGTGGGAGCTGATTTTTTCCTTCTGCTCTGTGAATCCTGGGATTTGAAGTCTTGTGGTCTTTTTTGGTGTCAGGCAGCTGAGCTGTCTGTCTAGCAGTCTGGTTCCGTAGTTTTTAAATAGGAGATTTAAACAATTACAACCAGAGGTAGATACAGAGGAACATAATCTCTAAAGGAAGGGTGGCTTAACTCTGCACCACCGTCTTTTCTTCAACTGGTATTCGATTTGATGTTCCCGTGCACCAGGAGGAATGTGTCAGTTACTCGGGGTAACTGGCATCTTCTGAGTCATTATTAGTTCTTGCCATTGCAAGTGCATGGAGCGCCTCAGCATTAAAAAGTGCATGGATATGCTCACATGGCACAAAGGGAAAAGCGAAGCTTAGACTTCTGTGTATACCAGGAATCATTTTGCTATGAAAACAAAGCAAGATGTTGCTGGGTCTGGGAGTCCCATATGGAGCAATTTGTTGAAAATATTTCAGAAGACTTTGAGTCCCTAGATGCGACCATTGTAGTTGAAAACTGGCTGCCAGGATATGTTTTTAATACAAGGCTTAAGTTTTTAAATGACACCAGATTGAATGAAAGTTAATTTTTCAGATTATTTTTTTAATCCTAAAATTGTAACAGTAAGAAAAAAAATCCAGTCTTCGTAAAAATCTGTTCAGAGTATGGCTAATTCCCTTTGGGTGTGCTTTTCAGAGCTGTTACACAACTGAGCCTCGGGGCATTGCCTCTGCTGCCATGGTACTCTCAGTTCATAGAATGCTTGCCACAAAGAAATTCTCCAGAAATCCATTATAAAATATGAAACCAGAATATTACCTTAAATTTTTCATGATAGTCAAATTTAAAATGATTTTATTACATAGATCTTTATCTTGTTTTGTCTTCTTTTTTCTATTTATTTATTTGATTTTTTTGTTTGTTTGCTTGTTTTGGTTTTTTTGAGATAGAGTTTCTTCACTTAGCCCTGACTGTCTTGGAACTCACACTGTAGACTAGACTGGCCTCTACCTCCTGAGTGCTGGGATTAAAAATGCATGCCCCACCACCTAGAATTTTTTTTTTCGAGAAGTATAACAGGCTGTGGTTTCTTGAGGCAAGGTCTTTTTACACAGCCTAGACTTACCTCAAACTTCCAACTCATATGCTGTGATTACAGGTATCTACTACCACATCCATCAAAATGTGTTAAATTAGGAGAAATTGTGTCATTGTTTTTGCTTGGTATTCTATACACAATGGTTTACATGTTCCTTATCCTCATAGAATACTAATCCAAATTTTCTTTCAGAGAAATTGAATTTCCAATTAAAAATATTTTCCCCAATCATATAGTGTGGTTTAAATAATTAAGGTACTAAGGAAGTTATTCAACATCTATCCAATATTGACCATTCACTTCAACAAATATCAAGATGTTTAACTTTACATTGGATTAATTGGTAGTTATGTTAACTTTCTAAAGTTTGCATTGAAAATGTGTTTTATTTAAAGTTGAAAACTAGACAATAATCATGAAACAAAAGTCCTTAGAGACTGGGCTGGTTAGTTTTTACCAGTTTGACACAAATCGAGTCATTTGGGAAGAGAGCCACAGTTGAGGAATTGCCTCCATCACATTAGGCAACTGCCATGTATGCAGGACAGTTTTTGTTTGACTCCTACATTGGGAAAACCCAGCCCACTGTGGGTAATGCCATTTCTGGGAAGGCAGTCTTTCCTGGGTAATGCAAGAAAGCAAACTGAGCACGCCATTGAGGGCAAGCCAATAAAAACTGTTCTTCCATGGTCTCTGCTTCACTTCCTGTCTTGGCCTTGCTGAATGATAGACCATCATTTAGAAGTGTAAGATAGAATAGTCTTTGTTGTTCAAGTTGCTTTTGGTCATTGTTTTATCTCAACATAGAAGCAAAACAGAACAGAGATCAATTTCTAAGTATTGTCTAAATCATTAATTGCTAGAGCATCCTCCTTTATTATTATCAATATGCAATGGAATTTTCCAATTAGTTCTTGAAAGACATTGGTCAAATTTTGAGGTTTATATGCCAGGGTGGTGCCTCACACTTGTGATTCCAGTACGTGGGAGATTGCAGCAGATAGTCTCGTATCTGTGTCTAGCATGGACTACAGAGTAGGTTCTAGGACAGTTTTGCATACAGTGTAAAAACCTGTCTCCAAAAATTATTTGTGAGAGGTTTTTTTTATTCAATCAATATAACTTTTCCACATTTTATAAGCATTTTATGGATCAGAATGGTATGACAAATAGTTCAAAGGAAAATTCAAAACCATATAAGCTCATATTATATGAATATATACTTTGATAATAAAATATAGAGAATGTTAATTTAAAGCAGTTTTTCAGGATACATATTTTAGTGTTTATTAAAGATTAAAGTAAATTTGCATACTAATGAGACAGACGTACCTGTTTAGTCTTCCCATAAATAGCTAAATCGCAACAAAGTATGTGATACCACAGGACGCAGAGCATCTTTAAGGTTTTTCAGAATATTGAACAGTATTCTTATTTGGTTATGGAAAATGCTGAGAATGCCACTTTACTTAGTACAGAATGACAGAAGTGTGTTTCAGGCCATTTTAAAGTTTTTGGACTTTGTGTCTAATTTGAAGGCACAATTCATTCACGAATTTTACAATTTTATTTTCAATGTACATCGGTCAAGTTACTTATTACCCTTGCTTATCCCTTCTACTCCTCCATGGCCCCTCCTCCACAACAATCCCCCCATGCACTCTCATTTCTTTTTAACTATATTGTCTTTGTGTGACCTATTGTGTTTAATTAGAGTTGCTTTCATGGGTTTCAGTGATGACTTATTTTTTTTTCAAAAAATGGCAGCTTACCAACAGCTATACCACTGAGGAATATGGCTCCCAGCTCCCTCTGCAATCTTTAACTGCCTATAACTCCCTTGGGGTGAAGTGGGTCCTCATGAGCCACCCAGTGCAGGGCAAGGTCAGTGATGTCTTTCCTCCCCTAGCAGCCTACATAGCATCTTCCAGGCCAATGAAACAAGCGGTGGGGAGGAAGCTTCCAGGTCAGTTATAGTTTGATTTCTTTTTGTTCTGCAACCAAAGTGTGTGGTCTCTTCAGCAACAGAGTTTTGTCATTTAGTTCTGGTGAGCAGCAAATCGCAATGGCAATACCATGTATTGATTTGAGGTTTCTGAGGGACTCCCTGAAGAGTAACCCCATAGGAGGTATCACATACCACACACACACACACACACACGAATGTACATACATACACACATATGTATGTATATGTAAATGTATGTGTGTATATATGTATTTCAGAATATATAAACCCATTTGACTCAGTCTGTATATTGTTACTTGGATGTGTGTTTGGGGCTCTGAATTTAGTACTGGATAATCAATTGATATCTTACAGAGTAGAGTTCCATATGTTTTCACATATATTCTTAATCTTAATGACATGTACCTTGCCCTCCTCTGCTCTCCACTACTATCTCAGTTTAAACTCTCTGATTTCTAGGAATCAGTCCTTCTACTTTCGTTTTAGGTGTGCTACTATCCTCCCCTCTACTAATCTCTTATGATCCCTCTCTGACTTTTCAACTGCTATAGACATTCGCTACAACTGAAAAATACAAATCTAAAAACTCAGGGTGGGGATCTCACACCAGAGAGAGAAAATATGATACTTGTCCTTCTGGGTTTCCTCAATTAGTATATTTTCTATTCTATTTTCCAGAAAACTTCAAATTTCATATTTCTTTACAGCTGAATAAAAATACATTGTGTGAGTTTGTCCGTCTTTTGATGGAGACCTAGGCTAATTCCTTTTGTAGCTATAAGTTAAGAATGTAGCAATGAACATGGGTATGCATCAGTCTCTTCTGTTAGATATAGTCAAATATATTTCCAGGCAGATAGAGTAAAAATATATATGTGTGAAATAGTCTATCTATCTATCTATCTATCTATCTATCTATCTATCTATCTATCTATCTATCTCTGTATTTGCAGTGAGGCATGTGTGTGTGTGTGTGTGTGTGTGTGTGTGTGTGTGTGTGTGTGAATTAGTGATATTCTGTTGTACTTATGAGTTTCGTGGAACATCCACAATGGTTGTCCAGTTTGTATCTCACCAACAGTGAATGTGGCTTCCTCTTGTGCCACATCTTCCTCAGCGTTTGTTGTCATTTGTTTTCTTCACTACAACTGTTTTGACTGGGCTGAGAATGAATGTCTAAGCAGTTTTAATTTACATTTTCCTGATGGCTAGAGGTATTGAAACTTTAAACACGTATTTATTGGTCATTTGCAGTTCTTCTTCTGAAAACTCTCTGTTTTCTGTATATTCTTTTGTTATTGTCTTTTTTTCCGAGGCAGAGTCTCACTATTGAGCTCTGGCTGTCCTGGAACTCCATGTGTAGACCAAGCTGACCTTCAACTCACAGAGATCCACATGTCTCTGCCTCCCAATTACCAGGATTAAAGGTGTGTGCCACCACACACAACTAGTTCTATAGTCTATTTTTTATTGGATTGCTTTCTTGATAGTTAGGGTTTTTAGTTCTTTGTATGTATAATATGCTAATTCTCTATCAGTGAAGAGTCCAAGAATAAGAAAATATAAATGTAGATTTCAAAAATAAGAATGTAAAAATAAAGAAATATAAAGTTGTAAGGCTAGGAGAATGAGAACAGGCTGTCAGCAGCTTTCTCAGCAGCTTGGGGATTAACTATTAAAGTGGGTTATTTTGCTTTACAACCCATAGCTCTATTTACAAGGCCAAAGCATCTCTCTGCAGACTGAGAGCTAGCCTACAGACAAGAGCTGAGTCACCTTTTAGGAAATAGATATATGACTTCTTGGTTATTCATAATCCCTGCTATGTAAAATTGCTACCTAAGGCTTCAGAGGGGTCTGACAATTCCATTTTCAAAGGAAACAAATTGTTGCCTGGCCTGTCACCTCCTGAAGTGAGTCTGGCTAAAGTACCTTCTGTTTGTACACACAGGAGAAGCCAGATGTGGCTGCTGATCCGGTGTCCAGGACCCCTGTGAGACATCATTGGATCCCTCTGTCTCTTCAGGTCTGTGAATGTGAGGTGGCCACGCCGTTTGTTTTTACTGTGTCGCAGTGTGTGTCTGTGTGTGTGCTTTTCTGTGTGTTTCTGTCAGTTTTGTTTCCCTGTATTGCTAGTGAGGCATGAGACCTTCCCTCTATCCAGTTTATGATCAGTGCATTCTCCTGTTGGAAACCCGAATCCTTTTGGCTCTGCCAGGTCACCCAGAGAAACCCCTACAACACGTTCAGCTGTCCCATTCTAGGAATAGGAACACTTGCTTGCTTTGTTGCTTGACTCCTGCTCAGAGTCACGGTTGGTCCCTGTGTGAAGGTGGGAAGGAGGCGGGGTTTCTCATCCAGGACCCCTGCCATCTAAGTGGAATGCATACAGGGAGGAAGAAAATGTCCCCCAGGTGAGCTTTCTATTCCCGCCTTAAGCAGCTCCAGCAACGGGACAAAATCCCCCTCTGCTGAACCTGAAGGAAAATAGAAAGTTCCATTCCTTTCTCTGACATGATTTATGCCTTCTTGTTAACCAAGATCTGTATAAATGGAAAATTCAGACTCTAGCATTCTCTGAAAAAAAAAAAAGCCAGGTGGTAGTGCTGCACACCTTAAATCGCAGCACTCAGGAGGCAGAGGCAGGTGGATCTCTGTGAGTTTAAGACTAGCTTGGTCTACGGAGCGTGTTCCTGGACAGTCAGGGATACACACAGAGAAACCCTGTCTCAAAAAACAAAAAACAAAGAACAACAACAAAAATTTAAAAAAGAAAAATAAAACCACTCAGGCTGGGTAGGGAAATCACTGCCAAGTAAAGCAGCCTGGACAGAACAGATGTCCCTTTTATACAACACTCACCAAGGAGCCTTGAAACAAAGTTCACGATGTATCTTTTAAGAAGAAAGACAGCTGCTAAAAAGATGTTCTTTGCGTTTTTGCCTGCTCTTGTGACCCTTTTCAGCCTTCTCGGTTATGTCCCCCAGCCTTGATATGAGAGACTGCATCTAGTATTGTTATTCCGTATTTGGTTTGATATCCCTGTAAGACCTCGTCTTTTCTGAAGGAAAAATCGAGGAATGAATCTGGGGGGAGGGGAGAAGACAGATGTGGAGGGAAACTTGGTGGAGTGGAGAGAAGGGAAATTGTAATATACGAGCAAAGAATAAGTTTTTTTTTTTTAAATAAAAAAAGATGTTCTTTTTCACTCGGTGAGCCCCAAATACTAAAAACAAAAGTTATAAAAGTTAAGAAAAATTATAATAAATGTCAACTGATTGGGCTTTATGTTCTTCATGAATAAATTTTCTTATTTATATTTAAAAAGTTAAGAAAAATTTAAACAGGCAGTGCTGAGGAGTTCTACCCAGAGAGCTTCTGTGGCAGGGTCTTCGGTGTTCCACGGGACCCCTCCCTACCCCCACTGCTGCCACCCTTTTGTCTCCTGGGTCCTGGGAAGACCAGTTAGCCATGTTGAAGTGCTGAGGAGTTCTACCCAGAAAGTGCTGAGGAACTCTATCCAGAGAGTGCTGAGGAGTCCTACCCAGAGACTGTTGAGGAGTTCTATACAGAAAGTGCTGAGGAGTTTCATCCAGAGAGGAGGAGATGGGCCGGCGCCAATGCAAGAATTCCCCCAACAACCTGAAAGGCAACATGACATCTCCAGAATCCAGGGAGAACAAAACTAGAAGAATTGAACACCCTACTCCAGAAGAAATAGAAGAAATCGACTCTAAGCAGATCTTTATGAAAATATTAGAGAAACTTAAACAGAAGGTGAAAAATCTGTCGTAAAGAAATGGAAGATAAGTATAACAAAAAGATTGAGGAAATGAGTAAAGAAATGGAAGAGAAATATACCAAAAAGTTTGAAGAAATGAGTAAATCCGTAAATGAAATTCTGGGAAACCAAGAAAAAACAATCAAACAGGTAATGGAAACAGTTCAAGATTTGAAAACTGAAATGGAGTCAATGAAGAAATCACAAACCGAGGGCTGGCTGGCTATGGAAAATCTAGGTAAACGAACAGAGACTTCAGAAACAAGCATAACAAACAGAATACAAGAGATAGAAGAAAGAATCTCAGACTCTGAGGACACCATAGAGAAATTAAACACTCTGACCAAAGAAAACAGCAAATCCAACAAATTCTCATCACAAAACATTCAGCAACTATGGGACACAATAAAAAAATCAAATCTAAGAATAATAGGAATTGAAGAAGAAGAATTGCAGATCAAGGGTCCAGAAAATATATTCAACAAAATTATAGAAGAAAACTTCCTCAACCTAAAGAACGATATCCCTATGAAGGTTCAAGAAGCATACAGAACACAGAAAAGACTGGATCAACAAAACACATCACCTCGCCATATAATAATCAAAACACAAAACAGTCAGATTAAAGAAAGAATATTAAGAGCTGGAAAGGATAAAGATCAAGTAACTTATAAAGGTAAACCTATCAGACTTACACCAGACTTCTCTATGGAAACCATGAAAGCCAGAAGGTCCTGGATAGAGGTACTGCAGAAACTAAGAGACCATGGATGCAAGCCCAGACTACTATACCCAGCCAAGCTATAGTTCACTATCAACGAAGAAAACAAAATATTCCAGGATAAAAACAAATTTAAGCAATACATAGCTACAAATCCAGCCTTACAGAAAGTATTAGAAGGAAAATCACAACACAAGGAATCCAACATTCCCAAAACTGCCTACAATAACTCAGAAATCTAGCAACCCTTCACAAGCACAACTCAAAGAAGGAAAACACATACACTCTACTACCCAAAAAAATGACCGGAGCCCACAACCATGGTCATTAATGTCACTTAACATCAATGGACTCAATTCACCTATAAAAAGACACAGACTTAGAGATTGGATATGAAAACAGGATCCAACATTCTGCTGTTTACAAGAAACACACCTCAACCACAAAGACAGACATCTACTCAGAGTAAAGCGCTGGGAAAAGGTTTTCCAAGCAAATGGACCTAAGAAACAAACTGGTATTGCCATTCTAATATCTAACAAAGTTGACTTCAAACTAAAATCTATCAGAAGAGATAGAGATGGACATTTCATACTCATAACAGGAACAATTCATCAGGAGGAAGTCTCAATCTTAAATATCTATGCCCCTAATATAAAGGCACCCACTTACGTAAAAGAAACACTTCTAGAACTCAAGGCAGTCATCAAACCACAGACACTAATAGTAGGAGACTTCAACACACCTCTCTCACCAATGGACAGGTCAATCAGACAGAAACCAAACAGAGAAATAAGAGAATTAATAGAGGTAATGAATCAAATGGACTTAACAGACATCTATAGAACATTCAACCCGAATAGGAAAGAATATGCCTTCTTCTCTGCAGCCCATGGAACCTTCTCAAAAATTGACCACATACTTGGTAACAAAGCAAACTTCCACAGATACAAAAAAATATTAGTAACCACCTGTGTCTTGTCAGATCACCATGGATTAAAGTTAGTATTCAACATCAATGCTACCCTCAGGAAGCCATCAAACACATGGAAGTTGAACAGTCAACTATTAAATCACCCCTGGGTCAAGGAAGAAATAAAGAAAGAAATTAAAGTCTTCCTTGAATTTAATGAAAATAAAGACACAACATACTCAAACCTATGGGACACTATGAAAGCAGTGCTAAGAGGAAAGTTCATAGCACTAAGTGCCCAATTAAAGAAAGCGGAGAAAGCACACATTGGAGACTTAACAGCACACTTGAAAGCTCTAGAAAAAAAAGAAGCTGATTCACCCAGGAGGAGTAGAAGACTGGAAATAATCAAACTGAGGGCTGAAATCAACAAAATAGAAACACAGAAAACAGTCCAAAGAATCAATGAAACAAAATGCTGGTTCTTGGAGAAAATCAACAAAATCGACAAACCCCTATCCAAACTAATCAAAAGGGAGAGAGAGAACATGCAAATTAATAAGATCAGAAATGAAAAGGGGGACATAACCACAGACACAGAGGAAATTCAGAGAATCATTAGATCTTACTACGAAAGTTTATATGCCACAAAGCTGGAAAATGTAAAAGAAATGGACATCTTTTTAGATAAGTACCATATACCAAAGTTGAACCAAGACCAGGTGAACAATCTAAATAGACCTGTTAGTCGTGAAGAACTAGAAGCTGTTATCAAAAATCTCCCTACCAAAAAAAAACCCAGGACTAGATGGTTTCAATGCAGAATTCTACCAGAACTTGCAGGAAGAGCTAATACCAATTCTCCTTAATGTATTCCACAATATAGAAACAGAAGAGTCATTGCCAAATTCTTTTTATGAAGCTCCAGTTACCCTGATACCAAAACCACACAAAGACACAACCAAGAAAGAGAATAACAGGCCAATCTCACTCATGAACATCGATGTGAAAATTCTCAATAAAATACTGGCAAACCGAATCCAAGAACACATTAGAAAAATTATCCATTATGATCAAGTGGGCTTCATCCCAGAAATGCAGGGCTGGTTCAACATACTCAAATCTATCAATGTAATCCATCATATAAATAAACTGAAAGAAAAAAAACCATATGATCATTTCATTGGATGCGGAAAAGCATTTGACAAGATTCAACACCCACTTATGATAAAGGTGTTGGAGAGACTGAGGATACAAGGATCATACCTAAATATAATAAAAGCAATATACAGCAAGCCGACAGCTAACATCAAATTGAATGGAGAGAAACTCAAAGCCATTCCACTAAAATCAGGAACACGACAAGGCTGTCCACTCTCTCCATACCTCTTCAATGCAGTGCTTGAAGTTCTAGCAATAGCAATAAGACAACATAAGGAGATCAAGGGGATTGGATTTGGAAAGGATGAAGTTAAACTTTCATTATTTGCAGACGATATGATAGTGTACATAAGGGACCCTAAAAACTCTACCAAAGAACTCCTACAGCTGATAAACACCTTTAGTAATGTGGCAGGATACAAGATCAACTCCAAAAAATCAGTGGCCCTCCTATACACAAAGGATAAAGAAGCAGAGAGGGAAATCAGAGAAACATCACCTTTCACGATAGCCACAAATAGCATAAAATATCTTGGGGTTACTCTAACCAAGGAAGTGAAAGACCTATTTGACAAGAACTTTATGTCTTTGAAGAAAGAAATTGAGGAGGATACCAGAAAATGGAAAGACCTCCCCTGCTCTTGGATTGGGAGAATCAACATAGTAAAAATGGCAATTCTACCAAAAGCAATCTATAGATTCAATGCAATCCCCATCAAAATCCCATCAAACTTCTTCACAGACCTTGAGAGAACAATACTCAAGTTTATATGGAAAAACAAAAAACCCAGGATAGCCAAAACAATCTTATTCAATAAAGGAACTTCTGGAGGCATTACCATCCCTGACTTCAAACTCTATTACAGAGCTACAATATTGAAAACAGCTTGGTATTGGCATAAGAAAAGAGAAGTCGACCTATGGAATCGGATATTAACCCACAAACCTATGAACACCTAATATTCGACAAGGGAGCTAAAGGTACACAATGGAAGAAGGAAAGCATCTTTAACAAATGGTGCTGGCATAACTGGATGTCAACCTGTAGAAGAATGAAAATAGATCCATATCTATCACCATGCACAAAACTCAAGTCCAAATGGATTAAAGACATCAACATTAATCTGTCCACTTTGAACCTGATAGAAGAGAAAGTGGGAAGTAGTCTACAAGATATAGGCACAGGAGGCCACTTCCTAAGTAGAACCCCAGTAGCACAGACAATAAGAGAAACAATGAATAAATGGGACCTGCTGAAACTGAGAATCTTCTGTAAAGCAAAGGACACTGTCAGTAAGACAAGAAGGCTACCTTCAGACTGGGAGAAGATCTTCACCAACCCCTCATCAGACAAAGGTCTGATCTCCAAAATATACAAAGAACTCAAGGAACTAGACACTAAATCTCTCATTAACCCAATTAAAAAATGGGGTACTGAACTGAACAGAGAATTCTCAACAGATGAACTTCAAATGGCCAGAAGACACTTAAGGACATGCTCAACCTCCTTAGCGATCAGGGAAATGCAAATCAAAACCACTTTGAGATACCATCTTACATCTGTCAGAATAGCTAAACTCAAAAACACCAATGATAGCCTAAGCTGGAGAGGATGTGGAGTGAGGGGAACACTCATCCATTGTTGGTGGGAATGCAATGTTGTACAGCCGCTGAGGAAATCAGTGTGGCGGTTTCTCAGGAAACTGGGAGTCAACCTCCCTCAGGACCCAGCAATTCCACTCTTGGGAATATACCCAAGAGATGCCCTATCATACTACAAAAGTATTTGTTCAACTATGTTCAAATCTGCACTATTTGTAATAGCCAGAACATGGAAACAACCTAGGTGCCCCTCAATAGAAGAATGGTTAAAAAAGGTGTGGAACATATACACATTGGAGTTCCACTCAGTGGTAAAAAACAATGACATCTTGAATTTTGCATGCAAATGGATGGACATAGAAAACGCTTTACTGAGTGAGGTAATCCAGACCCAAAAGGAGCAATATGGTATGTACTCACTCATAAGTGGATTCTAGCCATTGTTAAAGGTCTGTGAGTCTATAATTTGTGATCCTAGAGAAGCTAAATAAGAAGGTTAACCTGAAGAAAATTATATAGTTATCCTCCTGGATATTAGAACTAGGCAAGATTGCCAGGCAAACTCGGGTACATAGGGGGTGCGGGGGTGGAAGTAGGGGAAGATGGTTAGGGAGAGGGAAGAGGGGGAGGATTGGGGATGGCTTGGGGGAATGGGAGGGGGGAGGAAGGAAGGATGGTTCTGGGAGCAGGGAAGTTTATATCTCAAGTAAGGGAGCCATTTTAGGGCTTGCAAGAGACTTGATTCTGGAGGGGTTCCCAGGCCCAAGGAGAGGTCCCCAGATTGTACTCTGGGCAACAGAGGAGAGGGTGCCTGAACTGGCCTTGGCCCATAACCATACTGACGAATATTTTGCATGTCACCACAGAACCTTCATATGGCGATGGATGGAGATAGAGACAGAGACACATATTGGAACACTGGACTTAACTCCCTGGGTCCAAATGAGAAGCAGAGGGAGGGAGATCGTGAGCAAGGAAAGCAAAATCAGAGGGGCCCTCATCCGATGATGGATGGAGATAGAGATGGAGACCCACATTGGATCACTGGAAGTCAGGACCGCGAAGGGTGCGTTCACCCACTTATACAAGGGGACTGATCGAATGAGAGCTCACCAAGGCCAGCTGGACTGGGACTGAACGAGCATTTGATCAAACCGGATTCTCTGAATGCGGCTGACATGGGGGCTGACTGAGCCCCCGAGGTCCAAATGAAGACTGAGAAGCCATTGACAATGGCACTGCATCTTGTTTCGTCTGCATGGACTGGCTTTTTGGGATCCTGGCCTGTTTGGATGCTCACCTTCCTGGACCGGGAGGGAGGGGGGAGGAACTTGGATTCCCCACAGGACAGGAAACCCCTTCTGCTCTTGGGAATGGTGAGGGAGGAGGAGAGGGAGTGGGGGGAGCGGGAGGGTATTGGGAGGAGGGCAGGAAGTGGAAAGAGTGTTTTCGGATACTTGAATAAACAACAACAAAAAAAGAAATTAAAAAAAAAGAAAAATTTAAACATATAAGTCCAATTTGCTGGAGGTAGTTCAAAAGGTATTTAACAAGAGAGAACTAATTGGGGGGAGATCTTTTACATAAATTGAAAGCCACTGTCACCTTCTCTGATAATGGGACACAGTTAGTCTTAGAGATACCCAGCAAAATTTTTGTGTCTCATCCTCTATCAGAAGAAACCAATCCCCCAGGACTGGACCAACACTGAGCTCCTATAATTGTTCAACTAACCAATGCAGCTATCTCTGTCCAGGTTAAACAATACCCAGTGACCTTGGAAACAAAAAAGGAATTATAGTTCATAATTTCTGGCTTAGAGAAACAGGCATCCTTGTGCCCTGCCAGTCTACAGAATATGCGTTTGCTGCCTGTGAAGAAACCTGGAACCTCTGATTCTCATGAGTCTTATTCTTCCAGAGAAACAGGAGGCATCATGTTGGATCTGAAAGATGTATTCTTCATCCTCCCAACTGGCAGAGGTGAGTCAGCCCATCATTGCTTTTAAATTAACAGAACTAATGGGAGGTTATAGCAGGCAACTTACATGAGCCAAAAATTTTTAATCTTTGGGACAAATATTTAAAAATTCACCATCAATTCTCTTCAATTCACCTGATTGATGAGACACTAAGAGCTGACCTCCTGCCCTTGTATTAGAGGTTTCCTAGGAAAAATAGGTAATGAGAAGGCCACTAAGAGTTACAGATCTTAGGCTACAGAATGTCAAACAAGAGAAGCTAACATTTTTTTTTAATTTAAAAGTGTTTTTTTAATTTTACATACAAACCACAGTTCCCCCTTCATCTCCACCTTCTGCTCACCACCAAATTTCACCCACCACATCCTTATATGATCCACAGAAAGGGTAAGGCCTCTCATAGTGGATCTACAAAGTCTGGAACATTAAGTTGAGGTAGGACCAAGCCCCTCCCCACTGTATGGCCTCTGAACAAGATATCCCTCCATTAGGGAATGAAAAGCCTAACTTTATACATGGACGTCTATGTATCTCAACTCACAGCTGAGGGGAGGCAAAAGGAGCCTCTCTCAGAATAGGAGTGTTGCCATACTTCAGATTCTAACTCCAAAGACTAAGAAACAGGTTTGACTATTCATACGTGAACCTAAGTATTGCTGCCTCTTGATATCAGAGTTTGTAGAACTAGCAAGGCCTTTATACACAAATACGAAATGGGGTACCAAACCTCTAATCTGGCCTGAGACTAAACAAAAGAGAGTACAATAGATGTTTTAACTCAAACTTTGGGGCCATGGAAATGTCCGGTGGTATTCCTGTCCAAACTATTGGAATCTGTAGCCACAGGATGGCCCACCTGTCTAAGAGCTATGGCAACTCCTCCTGGTTTAATTTTTTAAAAAAGCAAGCAAATTAACTCTGGGTCAAGGTCTTATACTTACAGCACTCCATGACCTGGATAAGGCTGTTCTCGGGGCAGCATGAGAAATGCTGGCTGGCTAATGACTGTATTGTAATGGTCTGCTCTATCCCTTTAAGAGACAAACCATGCCTACTTCCTCCCCTGTCTGCTAATCTTCAGCTTCCAGCCTGAGTCCCTTCTTCCCCTCTTTCCCACTCTCCCAAAAGAGGCTCTGTCTTGCTTCATTCTCCCCACTTTCTCCCCTTCCCCCTCTTTCTCTCTTTCTCACTGCTCTTCCCCTTCTCTCCTTACCCTCTCTCCCCTTCCCTTTCATAACCCACTAAATAAATATCCAACCTCACTCTGCACGACGTGCCTATCCATGTTTCTGTCTCTCACCCGCTGCATGACTCCATGCCCAGGACCAGCCGCCTTTGGAGACCTGCGGCATGGTCTCACAGTGTGCCCATCTGTCTGTCTCTCCTCATTGGGACTTGCTGCCCCTCATGGTCCACTGCAGTCACTCAGGGAACTGTGCCTTTGACAAAGCTACTGTGACTGGGGGCAGTCCAAATTAATGTTAGAGGACTTATAAGGGGCTAACACTTGTCTAATATCCCAAACTTTTAACCTAGGAAATTAATTCCCCTTATTCTGGTGCCTAGTATTCTGCCTTGTGCATTAATTCTTCTGGATAGCAGCAATATTACCAAACCTATGAGATGACTGGGTGGACATGTTCCAATGGCTTGACTAAAAATGGCTCTTCTTTTGCTTTCCAAGTTAAGTAGACAGATTGATGAGGACACAGAGGTACTGAGATAGCAGTCATCCCTTATGGACATGATCCTACAAAATCAAAAGATAAAGAAAATAATGTCTGGTTTGTGGGGGGGGGCTGTTGTTTCTATGCTAATTGATTAGGAGCAATTAAAAATATCTCATTGTGAATTAAAGAGAGAAAAAGAGAGAATGAGAGAGAGAGGGGGAGAGAGGAAGGGAGGGAGGGAGAGAGAGAAAGAGAGAGAGAGAGAGAGAGAGAGAGAGAGAGAGATCAGATAATTGATATGGGTCTCTGTTGTCTTGGTCCCCCTGACTAACTAACTGCTTTGCTGTCAGCACTGACTAGGCCTTTAATTGTTGTGGGAAGCTGTTCATTTGTTTCTTGGCCCATTAGCCAATAAAAGCAACACAGACAGAAGAACCCTACACCATTTAATTCTCATTGTGACTGGATTAACAGTGGGAGCCTGCACCTTACACTAAAATAGGATGAGTCCATGATTTGACTCAGTCACTAAGACCAATGGAAACATAATAGGGCCCCAGATCTTAGGATGTCTCCAGACCTTAGCACAACTGACTCTGTGATGGAAGTGCCATTCAGGCTGTGAAACTTAGCATGTAGACCACCACTTACTAAAAATGAAAACTAGACAGTCCATTAAAGTCCATAGTGATGGGAAAGTCTCTAAATGTACTCACCTTGTGTTTTGGCTTATGCAGTTATGCTTCTGGGTTACTGTTCTTTTAATTGTTATATGTCAATCCAGGACATGGTTCGTGTGCTTAAAAGCTCACCCTAAGAAAGCCTTGGGGGCCACAATGGGATCCTGAACACCAAGTATAGTCAATGGCCGGCTAGTAAAGATTTTCTATTAGCTTATACCCATGTCTTAGCATTCTTCCTGGTAAATACACCACAGCATGCCAAAAATCTGTTACACATAGCTGCATAGGTTTATATATGGGATCTCTATTCTGTTTGACTTACTCTTTTACTTCAATACCTAGTTGGGTTTTAAAAAGAAATTTGAAACTAATTTAAAATTCACGGAAAGAAATGCTAGGAACAGAGTTTTGTTTAGGCTTACATTGTGGAGGAATAAAGTACATCATCATAGTGGGGATTGAGGTGTAACATGAGGGGACCGGCTTGTTGGGGTGTCTGTCCTGCCGGGCACCCCACTGCTGGCAAGTTCCAAGGAAAATCACACAGAGTCTACATTAGGTTATAAACTGGCTCATTAGCTCAGTTTTCTTATTAACTAATTCTTACATCTTACAGTAACCCATAATTCTTGTCTGTGTTAGCCATGTGGCTCAGTACCTTTTCCAGCTGTCAGCTCACATGTTGCTTCTTTGGTGGTCTGGGCAGGAATGGAGGAATGGGAATCTTCCTTCCTAGCCTTCTCCTGTTCTCATTGCATCACCTCTACTTCCTGCCTGGTTTTCCCGCCTATACTTCCTGCCTGGCCAATCAGCATTTATTTAAATTATGATTGACAGATTATAGACAATTCTCCCACACCATTTCCCCCTCTTTTTTTTTAACAAAGGAAAATAACCATAGTCCATTTTTTTGGGAATGTGGACATAGTATTCCAGGCTACTTCCTGCTGGTTGGGGGCGCTGATGATCTTATGAGGACCTAAAAAAAATTTAGAGTTATAATCAAGTCCTGACTGGAGTATCCTGTGAGTCTTGATCATCTCAGGCAGCAGTCTTGAATCTGTGTTTTCTTTAAAATCTTTGACTCTGAAGGAGCTAAGTACAGAGAGATATTTCATTATATGGGCTGCCAAGCTAAACCAGAATGGATATAAGGGTGTTGTGACTTCAGAATTTGGGTCTAAGAATATGATGCTTTGGAAAGGAGGTTCTTTTTTGTTTTTACAGAGGATGAGACCCTGTGGATTGCTTCTATCCCAATATGGTATGATAGACCACTCCCTCCTGAAAGGCTGCTATAAACACCCTCAAAAAATTACTTCTCTCAACTGCTGACTGAGATGAACCTGGCACACAGGTTACATCATGAAAGACCCCATAAACAACACCCCTATACAACAGGAAAAAGTTTGGAGAGAAATAATTACATGCATATTCTCAAATATTGTTTATATATGTTCTTTTACATTTCAAAAGGGATATGATACAGAAATGAATAATTTGCATTGGTATGGATTTTAAGGTCAATTTTGTTGTATGTATATGTATTTCTGATCTTGATTAAGATATTGTGATTGTGTAGTTCGTTAAAAAATGTAATGTATAATTAGGAAATATAGGCTGTTAATGTATAATCGTCGATAATAGTCAAACTTGTAGTCATGTTAGTTTTATTTTCTAGATGTGCATAGATATATTTCAGATAGGCATTCTTCATATCTTTCAAAGACTACAGAATATGGCATTTAATGTTTTAATAACTTAGGGCTTTTCATGACAATGAGACACTCTGCTCCTGGCAGCACCAGCTACTTCAAGAGGAAAATGGGTACTGAAGAGGTTCCTTATGAAGTTTGATAGCCATTTGGGCAAGAAACTGCTCTTGTTTGGACTGTTGCATAAACTGGACACAGAGAACCCACAGAGAGAGGACTGCTGAACTTGCCTAAAGGTGAGATGGTTTTTCGGGGTTCCTGATTTATGAAAGAGTCTTTGAGACATTCTACAGGACACAGCAGATAGTGACTGAACTGTCTTTTAAATTTCCTGCTTCATGGAAATGTCTCTGGATACTATGGGCCTGAAGGCCGAAGATGGATGCCCCATGGTACAGAGGAACTTTGGGTGACTATCCAGGCAGCGAGATGTCTCTGTCATTTCTAGAGTTTGGAAGTTGCTTATTTCTTGTTTGCTTAGGTAATATTGTATCTTTCTTTAGTCTTTGATGGAGTTGAAGAATGGTTAGTTATATTTATACTTTTCCTTAGTTATGATAAAAGATAAAATAGATATAAATATTGTAACTGTAATTTGTGCTTGATAACTGTTTTGCTATATGTAATTTTACTATGTTAAAATGAAAGCCTTTCCTTTTTGTTTAAACAGGAAAAAGGGGAAATGCTGGAGGAGGATCATCTGTCTATGTGTTACTTTCATTGGTTAATAAAGAAACTGCCTTGGCCCTTTGATAAGACAGAAAATTAGGTAGGTGGAGTAAACAGAACAGAATGCTGGGAGGAAGAAGGCAGTGAGGTCAGATGCCATGCAGCCAGCAGCCAGATCAGACATGCTGAATCTCTCCCTGTAAGCCACGACCTCATAGTGATATACAGATTATTAGAAATGGGTTGAATCAATATGTAAGAGTTAGCCAATAAGAGGATAGATATAATGGGCCAAGCAGTGTTTAAAAGAATACAGTTTCTGTGTAATTATTTTGGGTAAAGCTAGCTGGGCGGGTGGTGGGAAGCGGTCCACCCTTCCTTTTTCATTGAGGCAACAACCTACTCACATCTGGGTGGATCACACCAGAAGCAGAACTAGATTCTAAAATCTCAATTCCCATCCCACAGTGACACACTTCCTCCAGGTAGGTGCCACCTACTATTCTTACACAATCTTCCAAAACACAGCCGCCAGCTGGGGAGGAATGCTTAAAACCATGAGTCAGTGGAGGTTTATTTCACATCTACTGACATCATGAAAAACAGGGTCCTGAAAGAATCAACACATTCTTAGCATATGGAAAAATCAAAAGAGCTCTTAAAGGTAGGTGCATGATACTGTGTGGTCATGACTGTAAATTAGAATCATTTAACAGTTACCAATGTGTTATAAGAAGATTTTGGCCTACTTATTACCTACTGTTATTCCAAAGAGTCTTTTTAACTTTTAATAATTCTTTTTAATAGTTGTCATTATTAAAGTAATTTCTAGCAGATAGATTTTGATAGGGCAAGGAGCTAGAAATAAGGAGTGAAGACTCTAGTGTGAAAAGTATTAAATTTTTATAGTAAAAATCACGGCTACTCTTTGCTTGGCCAAAGGATATAGCTTAAAACAACATTTCTGATATTATTTAAACAAATTTATTAATGTCTTATTTGGGATATTTCTAGCTTTCCTAATGATTTAAAAATGTGAACCAGTTCTCATTTGCCACTAGATGACACTATTGCCTCCATAGAAGCCTTAACACAGAGACTGATTTACAGTATGCGTGTTTGAGAAAGGGGAGTTCTGCCAGTCATGCTTCCTGTTTAACCAGTTCATTTCATCTTCTTGTTTATTCATATATTTCTAAATTTTTATTTTTCCCAACCTTGAAATCATGCATTAATTACTAAAACCAATATAATTAATCCAGGGAAGTCCAAGCATTAGCCTTCCTTCTTCAAGGGGGTGTCTTGCCTTGTGCTTTGTTGAAAGCAGTAGGTTGCTCCTGAGTTCTGTAGTTTGCCTTCCTGGCTGTTCTTATTCTCTCCTGTGCCACTGCTTTGCCACTGATGGTATAGACAAAGAAGCAGAATTACTCTGGTGAGATGCTGTTCTGTCTGCCAAAGCTGTGGTAATGGGAACGTACAGAACACCCACAGATCAGGTGAGTTTTCAATCTCTTCACACTCTACCCTTGCAGCACCTAGTGCTAAAAGATGCTTTGGACTTCCCAAAGGAACTTCTGTAAGAAAAGAACTTGATGCAATTGGGACGATCTTCACACTAAATGCAAAATATTTGTTTTGTTACCATTCAAATATAAGCATCAAAAACAAAAACAGAAAGTTAAATTTATTTTTGCAATGTAAAATTTCCTAATGGGTACTCCCAGTCTTGTAGCTTTTTCATCAATAATTGGTGTGTTGTGAAGTTATTTTCATTTTGTAGTGGTTTGAATAAAAATGGTTGATATCTGCTCATATATTTGAATGTTTAGACATCAGGGAGTGGCACTATTGAGAAGGATTAGAAAGTGTGGCCTTGTTACAGTAGGTGCAACTTTCTTAGAGTAGGTGAAGCCTTGTTTAGAGGAAGTGCATCATTGGGGATGGATTTTGAAGTTTCAAAAATTGAAGCCAAGCCCAGTGTCTCACTCTTCCTGCTCCCTGGGGATCCAGATATTGAACTTTCCACTATTTCTCTCTTTCTGCTGCTGGCATCTGAATGTAGAACTCTCAACTACTTCTCCAGTACCACATATGCCAACATGTCACCTTGCTCTTCACCACAAGGATAATAGACTAAATCTCTGAAACTGTAAACAAGCCCCAATTAAATGTTCACATTATAAGAGTTTCTGTTGTCATGGTGTCTCTATACAACAATAGAACAATAACCAAGACACTTTTCCCTGTAGACTCTCTACTCACTATCGAAGGACTCCACCTATTATCAACAAAGTTTATTTTGTCTCAGAATCCATCTTTGTCTTCTTAGCAGAATGGGTGTCTTAAATTTAAAAAAAAGGCATTCTAAAATGCCACTTTTGTAAGCTGTGAGAACAAAAGAAACAGAAAGAGTGAAGGGAGGGTCTGTTCTGGCAAAGTTAGTCTCTTAGTGCAAACTTCTGCCATTTCTAGTTCATAATAAGAATCTTAGTAGAGTGTGGAGGTAGTAGCACATGACTTCAATCCCATCACTTGGGAAGCAGAGGCAGGCAGATCGCTGAGTTCAAGGCAACCACAGTCTACAGAGTAAGTTCCAGAACAGCCAGGGCTACACAGAGAAATGCTGTCTTGGAAACCCACAAGAAACGAAAACAAAAACAAAAACAATTAAAACCCTCCAAACAGAACCTCAATAGAAATAAATAATCTTGCTCTTTACATTCAAGGTCTTCTGGTACTGTCTTTGAACTATGCTTCTATCTTTGCTGTCGAATGAGACACTGAGAAAATAAACAGAGGAGCAACAAACACACTCTGGAGATAAGTATCAATTAACACAGTCTGTGTGATTTAAATTGACTTTACCAATATGTCAGGCCATGTCTAGTCAATAAATAGCATTGTGTTTAACTGAAAGGCTTAGAATGTTTATTTTAAAAACATTTCAGTAGGCTCTGTTTTAGTTTTGTGAACATTTTGTGGATGCTGGAGCAGAGGGAGAAAGGTCCCAAACTTCTCTCCCTACTCTTGCCCACAGCTCCTCTCAGAACAAGCAAAAAGTAACCAAGCTACATTACTATTACAAATTTAAAAATCATACTAAATAGACAGCTGTCATGATACACCCTTACCTGTTCTTAACCTCCTTTCTCCATTAAACACTCTAATTATTTTAGCTTTCCTATGAAAACCATAGCCGAGCAATGGTCAATATAGAACTGGGATTCCAATGATGTCATCAGCTAGACTACACAGTCACTGATGCGCTTCCTGAGGCAGAGGACTTTATGGCTCATCGCTGGAAGTAGAAGCACTGAAGGAAAATGGCAATCCAGTGGAAAACACTAGTCATGGCTGAGAAGACTCCAGTCAGCATTTCCAATGATACTATACCAGACCACAACACAACCTGACTTACCTTAGACCCCCTCTATAAAGCCACTTCTTCCCAACTGTATGCCAGCTGTATTACCTACTGTATATTGCTGGTTAGAAACATAAAAGCAAAAACATCTTAGTAATCTGGTCATCTCCTATACTGTCACCAATAACTTACCACTATCTGGGTTATATACCACTTTCTGTATTTTATTAAAATAGCACCCCACATCCTTTGTTCTTTTTAAAAATATCTTTGTGCCACTTTAAAACTGGAAAACTTTTAGCTTTGGAGATTCTGACATTACATTCTCTATGCAATGCAAAGACAATCCCTTTTATGCCTCAAAATATACTTTCTATATCATTGAAAGTAATCAAAAGATTGATAAAATTGTTTGGACATCTAGAAATTTGAAACTCACTGTTGTTTGGGGGGAACAGAGAGTATGTTGTAAATCAATTGGAAACAAGAAAATGGCTATAGAGTGAACAAAGATGCCTATTCTTGTAGTCAAGAGATGGGGACAAAAATCAACAAGCTATGCTATGTATGCTTTCGGAAGGGCCGATAGACCATGTGCTAGCTTTCTGGGACATGCTTGAGCACTGTTGACAACTGATTAGCATTGTTGCCATGCAGCCATTTCAGCTGTCATCAGGAGTGGCAATCTGTGGCATCAGTGTTAGCTGTCATATTGAACACAATAAATAAACAAAAATGAATTTTTGTGTTGATTATTTCCAAAATCAGCTCTTGGTACTAGCTTACAGATATAACCAGATTTTCCCAGAAAAAAAATGATTGATTTACTTAGGAGCTGGAAGATCTAATTTATAAAATTACTTATAACGAAAACTACATTGGGAAAAGCTAGAGTAACCTCTTACTTATTTTGGAGACATCACAAAACGCTCTGGTTTTAATCGACTTTCACTTCGTGCTGTCATGTTTACTTACTCCTTCTTGATTTCACTGACCTCTTGACTAATGAGTGTGATATAAGCCTGTGCTTGGTTCTGAGATAATAAACTCTGAAAGACCAATTTGCTAGGTTCAAGAATGTCACAGTCTAATGGAAACCCTGAAAAACAACTCTAACACAGTGTGATAAGTGTTCTAGTAAAATCAGAGTGTGGAGTTTTAGAAATAGAAATCTTTTTGGGAAATTGAGATGCCTGCATAGAAAAATAAATGTCTGGTCAAACGAAATATCATTATTTTACAACTGTTTTAATTAAATGACTGAGCAAAATAAATATAAAATAGCACATTAAAAATGCAGTTGTAATTTATTTTATGTTAATAGAAAATATGTTATTGATCCCTTTGCTCTCAACACATAACCACAGACATTGTGTTCCCATAGGCACTCTCTTCCATATTGTTGGGATTCTTCCTTTATCTTTTTGCCCCTCTCCCATTCTTATACTGGGAGACTTAGTGTGGTACACAGAGGAACACATTAATATCTAAAGCCCTGGAGTACATGTTCTCCTTGAGGATAAAGGAATGTGAGCAGAAACAACCACTTTTTGTTTAAGCCTCATCCTTGTCCTTTTGATATGATAATCTGTTTTCACATGTCATTTCTCCTCACAACTCCCTACTGTGTTCAGGACCTTACTTCCTGGCATAATGTTTTTCTCTCTAAATACTTCTGGAACAACTGATGCTGCCATCCTTATATATCTCCTGTCTTGAAGTTAAACCGCTCATTTCATCATCGTCAATGTAAATATTTTGTTCTGACACACTCAGATTGATTCCATAATTCTGAGGATCAACATATTAAACTTGCAAATATGAACAACCTAACATATCTCCAATGTTGCATTCATATATAAAACATATTTATGATATATATTACTTATATGTACATGCATGTATGTATATGTACATATGTAGCATACATGCACTTTTGAATGTGTATATTGTATGCACATTTATCTGTGTATATACATAAAACAAATTTTAAATCTCTGAAAATAAGCTTTATTTGTTCACAATATAGCTGTTTGAGTCCCTTAACTCAGGTCTTTTGTTGAAAAGCAAGAACACATGACCTTAGTTTTTTATATTCTTAAACATTCTTGGGAAACCCCAAAAGTTTATGTTTATATCTCATATGTATTGAAATTTATGATAAATTAAAACTGAAAATTTAAAAACACTTATATTTTTATTTTAAAGCACCCATTTAAATTACTTGCAAATATAACTAGGTAATTTTTTACTAAATATTTGTACTTAACAATTAGGAAAAAATTGGTTGATATTTTGAATGAATATGTAAACAGAAAGTGCCTAGTGGATTGAATATTTAGACTGAATACTTTATGTTAATCTTTTCTGGTGTTGTGTATGATGAGGCTTTTAGAACATCTTTTAGAAAACATGATGCAGAAACAGCAAACGGTACTTAATGATTTTCATGAGGAAATTAGGGAAATCAACTGCCATACTTGGCACCTCATTGGTCTTCGGGGTAGCCTGGTCCCATCACCATCCTCAACCTTCCTTTTCTACTTGGTACCCAGAGTAATCCCACCAGTGTCTTCCCATTCTTAAGGAACAGTCTCAAACACTCTGTGAACAGAATCAATCATCAGTAAGTTCTTTAATACTAAGTGGTCAGTGTACTTGTTTCTATTGACGGTAAAGGCAGCAAGCACTGTACATCTCCTTCTATAGTGAGGTTAGTCGGGAGAATGGCCAAAGAAATACCTGAGAAGAGAGCATACTTTACTGTAAGGGAAGGAGAAAATAGAGGTAACAGATAAACGTTTTTAAGCTGCCTGGCAGCTTAAAGTGGACAACACTTTAAGTGTTGGAGCTGTTTAAGTGTGGGAGCAAAGTAGAATCAATTGAACTGTGCTATGTGTCTACAAAGTCTCCCAGTAGAGCTTCAAAGTTAGCAATAAACTTAGAACTGATACAACATGAATTTTCATAGAAATATGGCATATTTTATAAGCATATGGTGACTTGCCAAACACAATATGACTACATAAAATGAAGGTTAGTTGGGCAAACCCAGAATGTGTGCAAAGGACACTCAGCTTAGTGGGCCACCACGGACTAATGTCAAACTTAGAGATGAAGAAGGACACTTAAAAGAAATCCCACACTAGCTCAGAATTGAGAAATAGACGATTATTTATTTAGGGGTAGACTCACAAATCAGAATCCTCTGCTGGAACGGAGATCAGAAACCGAATCCCGCAGCTGGAGAAGAGGGTGGACGCATGTTCTACATTGGTATAAATAGAATAAGATGCCACACCCCAGTGAGTGGGTAACTACTGGCTGTAGGATTTCCTACAGCACAGAGAGAGTACATCATCAAAGTAAAAGTTAGGGTAAACGCAAAAATTTTGTCCTAAAAAGCTGTGTGAGTATCTTGTATAGAGCAGTTAGTTAATAAAATGCCAGAATCTAGACCAAAGGTCAGCAACTTAACTTGAGAATTTCATACATGTAACAGTGAAACACAACCATATTCATGGCCACTTTCTCCCTCCAACTGCTCCAATCTTTTCTAAAATGTTCCCTTCCAGAGTCCTGTCCTTTAAAAACAGTTTTTATTATTGTTATTCTATTTTGTTTTTGCTAATTCACTAGGAGTAATTAGTCCTTCCATTATGCATTTGGGTGTGGAGCCATCTACTGGAGCATAAGAAATTTACCCCTTTAGCAGCTTTCCACTGCTCATAGCTTTCACAGTGCCAGAAAGTGTTAGCAGGCTACAAAGAATAAAAGATGCCAGTTACCTTACCAGTCAGTGTATCCTACATACCACAATACCGACCTCTACGAGGCCAGATGTGTTCAATGGTGCAGAAGTAGCGTGGCTGTTATGGAGTAATTAACTGCATTTGGAATGGATTTAAGGCCTGTTCTAGAGGAAAGAATTTCATGCATGGTACTATAATTTTTGCCAAAAGCCCAAGGTTGGTGTGCTGGCTAATTTTGTCCCAACTTGCCACAAGCGAGAGTTATCTGTAAGAGTTATCTGTAAGGAGGGAACCTCAACTGAGAAAATGTCTCCATTAGAACTAGCTGTATGACATTTTCTTACTTAGTGATTAATGGGGGGCGGACCAGGTCATTGTGAGTAAGACCATCCTTGGGCTGGTTGGTCATGCTTGTATAAGAGACCAGGCTGAGCAAATCATGAGGAGCAAGATGGTATGTTGCACTTCTGTGTGGCCTCTGCATCAGTTCCTGCCTCCAGTTTCCTACCCTGTTTGAGTTTCCTGCCCTGACTTCCTTTAGTGATGGGCTGTGATGTGGAACTATAACCCACCCCCCAAACCCTTTCTTCCTCAACTTGCATTTGGTCATGGCGTTTCATGACAGCAATAGAAACTTAGCTAGGACAGCTTGGGAAGTTATAGGCCCTAGGGAAGCTCTCTATCTTAGCCAGAGAAGCTTCTTTGGGCAGTGGCCTATAGTCAATACTGAAGTACACAACCAGTCCAAATGACAAGAGAAAGAGCCTGCG